>NC_092424.1:33409291-33731166 GCF_036169615.1 Heliangelus exortis | reverse complement strand
TCTGCTCTTTCCTCTAGGTTGGACAGCACTTACAGATACTGGCTACTTTTCCAATCCACCAGTAGTTTTTAGACCTCTGCGTTTGGGTACTCATTACTTCCAAAGCAAAAAAGAACAGAAGTACTAAGCATGCAATACAGTAGTTATTGTCAAGAGAAACTGTGACTGCTCAGCATGCTTGACGCTGGCTTGAATACCTAAATTGTTGTGCTCCTGCGTTAGTAAACAGCTGTGGCAGATAGTGTCAGATACTCTGATCAGTAAGGACTTAAAATCAGTGTCTTACATAGTAGAATTGCCAAGCTTTGCACTATTACCAGCACTTTCAAAAGGATCACAAATGTTGTGATGTTTATTGTTTCTTACCCCATCAGACTCCAAGTAATTCTGAGTTTAATTATCTAAGTAAACTTAGAAATGTATCTTAGAAATGTATCTCTGTCTAGTCAGTACTTCTGAAAAAAAATATTTTAATTCATTATTCTTAAATGTTTCCCTTAAGGACAACCCAAACGTAGTCAGTTTAAGTACATGATCCATAAAATCTCACAAGCTAATCTCAGGTTTTCTTTTGGATGTCCTGACACAAAGTTTTCAAGTGTTTGAGTTTATTACCACTGTTCTTCTGTATATAGAGAGTCAGTGAGCACACACACTAATACTAAGAAGAAAACAAGCTATTATTTTACCAGCAGAAAAGCTGAAGAGTGCTCTGGGCACAGCATGGGGGGGGGAAGCAAAGACAGAGAACTTGCTTGCTACCTGGGCACAGCCTGTCTGGTGCACCAAGTGAGGCTGAGGCTCCATGGGCAAATGAATCCAAAGGCTGTAAAATTCAAGTCCTGATCATAACAAGGAGCATGAGGGGACAAAATCAGCCTGCATTTGTAACTTTCATATTGTCATTTGGCATTTTCCATTATGTAGCCTACAGCATGTGTGTTTTCCCTATGTTAACAGGATATAAAAGGCAGCCCAACAGGTCTTCCTGTGCTATTTTTCAGACCTGAGTACAGCAGAGTTACACCAGCAAACCAGAGCCACTATACCTGTTTATGCTACTGCAGCAGCCACAGCAGAGATAAAAAGTCCTACTGTCACAGCTCTTACCCAGATATGGTTCCCCCAGAGGGTTTGGGGTGGGTGTGGGTTTTTTTTTACCTTTATTGTTTGGTTGGTTATCAGCATTCTTTCTTGGATGGGCAGTGTAACATATCTGTCTAGTCAGTACTTTCTCTCTCTGGTTCAGATTACCTTTCTCTGCATAAACACAAGACACCATTTGTCCTTCAAGTCACTCTAATGGCACTTTCACTTCGCCATTTAGGGCTGGTTTTGCTGTTTCCAGGCTGTAGCACAAAATAACTGCATCTCTGAAATGTCTTCCTTTTGCTGGCAGGTTGCTGATCTGTCTGTCTAGAAAAAGTGGACAACTCCAGGGCCACATAGAGGTGCCACACAGAGGTGCTTTGCATATCAAAGTAGCCATTTCTCACCACCTCTTGGAAGCACAACTCACTCATCTCTCCAGGGCTGTGGTGTAGGTGAAATCAGCAGCAGAGCTATGGCTGCCTTGCTGAACTAGTAAACTACTTTTGCCCATGCCTCAAGTCAGTTCTGCAGTTTCCACACACATCCCTGGTGCCATTAAATCAAGGACTTCACAATGTACCTGCAGTTTATTTGCACATACATTGGCTGTGCCCTGTGCATAGCAAAGTGCTCTGAAAGAAAACCAGGCAGCTTCCTTATCCTGCCTGGCTCAGGAGATGTGGACACAACTGTCAGGGGTGAGCAGGACATTGGGATGTCCTAGTGTATGGAGAGAAAAGAGGGGTGGGGTAAGAGGCCCTGGCTTCCTGTCAGTGTAATGCTCTCAGGGCTTCTCACGAAGAATCCTGGGACAGCTTCTCCTGCTGAGTAAGCAGACAGCTTTCCCATCCCATGGACACAAATCACACCCTTAGCCAGCTCTGACTCTTACCTGCAACCTGAACTGCCATCTGTGGGCACAGTTATCCAGACACTAGGACTGTCCTCCTCTTAAATTAGCTTCTCCATTTCAAAAACAGAAATTTTGGAAGATTTTTCCATTCCTGAGTGTTGCATCCCCAAACAAGGAATGGGTGATGATTCTGGATTTAATATTAGGCAACAATTCCTAAAAATGAGCAGTGATCAATTTGTGAAGTGGGGTGTGTTTCTCAGAATCACCATTTTGTAAGCACCTGTGAAGAAGAGCTATCAGAAAGGATATGCATTTCTAAAATAGAAATGCAATTGATGTTCTGTGGTTTCCAACTAGCTCTTTGATGGTGAAAACTTAAGTGGAGCATAAGGCTCAGTGTCCAAGTAAAAGAATGTCTGAGAGCCAGGTGCTTTCCTATGAGTTACTGGTTTTTGGTTGGTTGTTTTTTGCTTGCTGTAGCAGGAATTTTGAGCTGACTGGTAAGCAAGAATGTCTGCAGGGTGGACTGGCTGCAGTGCAGAGGTTTCCCCCCGGTTGTGCTGGCAGGAGATGCTACCTCCCCATAGCATGATCTTAGAGATGACAGAGGTCTGACAGAGCACTGGAACAGGCTGTTCAGGGAGGTGGTGGAGTCTCCTCTGGAGACATTCAAAACCTGCCTGGGTGCCAGGAATGTATGGTAGGTATCAGCTTTCTCTTAAGCAACTGCAATACAATTCACCACGAGAGATATTCCAAGACTTCTCATTTGGCTGACACACTCTCCCCACCTGAGGAAACACTGTTGATACAGATAAGGTCTGTGGAGCATCATTGCTGATTCTTTAGTGATTTGACTAGGAAGTTGCACTTGATGAAGCATGTCCTTAGGGGATGACACACTTCATCTTTTCACACTCCACGTCACAGGAGCATCCATGCATTGTCCAGCTAAGCCACACATTTACACAGGCTACCTACCATACACCAGTATAAGAGAAATAATTTTTATGGTACATGTGAGCAAACTTTCAAGGTTTTTTTTTCATCTTCTTCTCGTGCTGGAGAAGAGTTGCTATGAGATCATCATTATGCCAGCAAACATACTTATCAAGCACAAACTAGTTCTCCAGCAGAGGAAGTTTTTTTGCAAGCTCCCCTGGGTTTAAACATAACTGCAGCTCTTGCTTTTAATATAACAAGGCTTCCTAAATTGAGTGTTCTGAGGCATTAGCAGCTCATTACAAGTGTAAAATATCAGATAATTAATTAAAAAATACACTCCAAAATTAACCTCAGCCATGGGGAAGGACCTTGGAGTCCTGATGGACATCAAGTTATTGATGGGACAGCAACGTGCCCTTGTGGACAAGAAGGCCAATGGTATCCTGGGGTATATTAAGAAGAATGTGTCCAGCAGATTGAGGGAGGTTTTTAATTCTCATATTAAAAAAAATTGAAACATCACAACAACTTTAATACAGAAAAGACGCTTAAAATGTCCTCATAGCTGAAGCCTGCACAATTGGACTGTTGTAAATCAAAAGTTTGGCTCCCTAACCATAAAAAACAAAACAAGTCAAGCAGAGCTGTGAGTGTTCGCAATGAAACATTTATAGATTTCCAGCATTATTTTTTTTTTCAGGGCTTTCCTTGACAAAGTCTATCATCCTGTCTTACCCTGGGATTTCTGTGATCTTTAGGGACTATCCTTTGAGGTACTACACAAGTAATCTCGGCTACATCTACACTGAGAGGAGAAGAGAGAGGGCCTGGGAACACCCAAACCACGTCCTTTTGGTGTCCAACCAGCCTGGTGTCAGCTGCAGGCTGGGCACAACAGGTCTGCTCTGAGCTGGAGGGACAGGCTGGACAGCTGAGTGCCCCATCCCCAGCATACACAAGCACTCTCCCTGCCTTCATGGGGCTCTGGGGCATACATGCAAGGATAAGGGCCATGGCTTGGTTCATCAGAGCAGTCCTAGACTGCAGTTAACTTCAAGGTCATCATCATCCTTGGTTTTCCAGGCTGTCCTTCCACGAAGAAGTCACCTGGCTTTAGTTGTACCGGTGTCATGAGATACAAGGTGCACATAGAAACGTAGGCATCACAAAGGGCATTATCTCCAGCATTACCTGGGGAGAAGGGGAATGCTCCCTAGCTCCCTGCTAGGCTGCTTAATAAAGCAATTAACTTCAGAAGCAAAGCTGTGTAGGCACAAAACCTGTGTGTGTACTATGCCTAAATTTGTGGGTGAGTAGGGGGCTCTGTACATCTGCATGTGTGAAATAAGTTTCAATCACCTGGTGCCTGCAAGTGAAGGTTACCTCCCTCACATCCCAGTTTTGCACTGTGGCTCCCCTCCTGCCCTGCATCTTTGTGTGATACTCAAACAGGAACTGTTTGTGTTCACAGCCTTCAGAAGATGATGCAGTTCTTTTATCTCCCTTTGACATCTCCCTGCCAATTGCAGATGCAGCTGCATACACATCTGAGAGTGAATTTTCTAGGACAGCACTGTGAGGCAAAACACTTTCCCTATTTGTTTTCCTTCTCCTTTCATCCTGGATCCTCCTGCCCTTTTCCCTGAGCCTGTTTTTATATCTTCCTCCCCTTTTGCTGGTTTCTGCAAAACCAAACTGGTACTTGTTGCTGGTTCTGGGGCTCGATGTAGGTCAACCCCTGTGAGTCATGAATCTGAGCTGCAGTCACTCTGGAGCTGCTTCTTGATGCAGGAGGGTAATCTGATCATTTCTTGTGCCGCTTGCCCCTGCCTCTCTTCTGCTTCCTTGGCAGATACCACAAGTGCCATGCTGCACAAAAATCCCTGGTTCATCAGGCTAGCAGCCCAAACCAACTTATAGGCCTTCCCATCCATTGCCTCCTTCATGACCATGCAGAGTCATGAGCATGAGGCTTGTCCTACTACTGGGAAATGCTTCTGCACAGTGCCCTTTCAAGGAAAAATCCCACAGCCCACAGGACTGCTGTTTAAAATGTCACTCAGAAGTATCTGTGCCTATAGATGGAGGGGGGAGCTGGCATCTGCCAGCTGTGGGGTTGCTCCAAAAGTCTGTTTTGTCCACAGTGAGACCTCTCAACCTCTCCAGAGCTGCAGGTCTACAAAGCAGCTACCTCACCAGCGCTGTCACCAGTGAAAAAAATGTTGCATAATGCAGAGCTGTCCTCCTTGTCACATACCTGCTTTTCCTGCTTAGCTACTTCTGAACCCCCTGTGAGGCCCCTACCTTTCATTGCTTTGAAGGACCTCAGCACCAAAAATCAGTCTCAGAATTACCCTCAGTCTCTTTCCTAGCAGTTTTCAGTAATAGAAACAGAAAGGAACCCCAAATCTTGACCTCCATCAGAAAACTCAGCCACAAGGTTGTCCTACCGTTTCATATGCTGCTTTTGGTTTTGAATCTTTAGACCTTTTACACATCCTTTGCAAAGGTTAAAATCAAAATTAGCTGTACAAGCACAGAATGGAAAGTCTGTCTCTCAGTGTATGTTAGAGTATAGTCCCTAGCCCTCTCCTAAAAAAAAATGCAAGTGTCTCTGGTTCAAGGCAGCCTACACAACAGCGTGCTGCAGGAGCTGTAAGCTATTATTTTAGCTCCAAAGGAAAGTAATTACTATAGCAACCAAGCCATCCAAATGGCTTTTTGGCTGCTACTGAGACACAAACAACTCACACACAAAGGCACATCTGAAACGTGCTGCATAAAGTGTTCTTGAGTAGATGTGTTTTTTGAAGAGCTTTACAAAATGTGTGCAACTGACTGCTGCTAAATCACTGCCAGAATAACAGAAAGCAAGTGTACAGTGCCATCATCCTAAAATAACCTAATCAATAGCTCAGTATATTTGCCCCTGATGAGATGAAGCAAATAAAAAAAAACAAAAAACCAAACCATAGGCTCCATTTTAAGCCTATGTGCTGGGAAGTATCCAGCAGAACTGAAGATATATTCAATAAACAGACAATAAAATGGTGGGGGGAATGTCTCCCCCTTTGTTCTGTGAACTGATGCAAACTCCTTGTAGGCTTTAGTGCCAGCTCATCCCCTTGGGCTTCCATTAAGTTTGCTGGGGAAAGGGGATTTAATTACAGCCTTGTAATGCTCGAGGCTGTAACAAGTGATGTCTGTGTTCTTGTCTGTGTCTGTGTCTGTGTCTGTGCAGCAACCAGCCCCAACAAGACCCCACCTCCAGCTGCAGTTCTGGGTACATTGCCGTTGCTACCAGTGAATAAGGAAACATCTTGGCCAACAGCAAGCTATAATAATTTCTGACATCTTCAAATAAAAAAAACGCTGGTGTAATAACATCTTGATTATTTCTGGGCTCTGCACGCAAAGCTGCACTTCATGGCTCTGAGACAAATAGCTTAGGTTTCCCAAAACAGGACATCTGGCCAAGGAGAACTGTCCAAAAATTCCCCATAGGGCAGATGCAGACATGTCACCCCCCTCAAGAACAGTGAGTGACAATAAGATAACACTCCTGCTCTCTTAAACATGGCAGCTCAGCTGAAAATAGGGTTTATAGGTCTGTGTAACTCAGAACAGAGTTGGATCCTATAAGTAAACATAATACGTCCCTTCACAAACCTGAATTGCCTTTCAAGATCTTTTTCATCAGTTGAGATCTTAAATCTTGCTCTGGGTCCAGCATAAACGGAAAATCACAGCTGAGTTTCAAATAAAGACAAAATTAGGGAAGGAAGTGTGGTGATGTAATTTATTACAGAAGTGGCTTAGGACAAATGGGGAAAAAAAAAAAGGATCTTGTGGTAGCAGTGACTGCACAAAAAAGAGTTTTGGTTGACTGTAGCCTTTTAAGCAAAGGCACTTTATTTTGGATTAGGCAGAAACAACTGAGAAAACGCACAAAATTAAAGTATCCATAAGAAAATAGCACAGGCACATGCCTTGCTTTTGCCTTACAGAATAGTGGCTGTCCCATGGGCACCCGGATTTTCCAAGCTGCTGATCCCAGAAAAATAAATTATCCTCTGTGATCTTTCCCATAACAGGTTTATTTTCTGGCAGTAGTTGACAGTGCATTAAATGGCTCCCTCTCAGAAAAACAAAACAAAACAAAAAAACAAACAAAAATGAAAAAAACCCAAACCAAAACAAAACAACAACAAAAGAAAACAACCAACCAAAGAAAAACCTAAACCAAATCAAGAACAATTTAACAACATCTAACTGTTCTTTTTCACAGTGTGCCTTTTTAGTAACTTTTTGGTGGGGAAAGACAGGACCATTCACTCACAGGCAGACTTCCCAGTTCATCCTTGCCACTAAACAGAAATCGTGTGCTTGGTTTAGAGGAGATGGGGCCAGGCTTCTGGGCAGCACATGACCTGCTTCCATGACTTGCCTCTGCTATACTTGCAGGGTAACTGGCTGTAATAGAGCAGACAATTCCTTTTTCCTCACAGACATTTTGGGGTTTGGGTTGCAAAAGGCTGCTGCAGTACCTTTTTGGTGAGAACAAGGGGAAATAATGGAGAAGAGAGCTGGTGCACTGCCCAGCTACTTGTGCAGACCTGCAAGGCAGAGAAGTGAGACCAAAGTCTTGGAGGTATGCAGCAAGCTTTCCTGATTACTTACTGTATGTGGAAGTGCCCTGCTGCCAATGTCAGGCATGTTCAGGCCCAGTACTGCAGTTTTCTTATGGGAAGAAAGAAAGAAAAATGCAAGGAGCTTGTGTTTGAACCTCACTGGAAGCAAAACTCAGCGAATAAGGCCTGAAACAAGCTCTTGCTTAAAAATGCAAATGACAAAAAAGAAAATCCAGTTTATCATAGAATCATGGAACCATGGAATGGTTTGTGTTGGAAAGGGCCTTGAAGATCATGTAGTTCCAACCTTCCTGCCATGTGCAGAGGCACCTCATACTACATCAAATTGCTCAAAGCCCCATCCAACTTAATCTTGAGCACTTCCAAGGAAGGGGCACCCACAGCTTCCCTGGACAACATGTTCCAGGGTCTCACCACTCTCACAGTGAAGAATTTCTTCCTAATATCTATTCTAAATCTACCCTCTTTCAGCTTAAAATGGTTATCCCTTGCCTACATGCCCTTATAAAATGTCTCTCTCAAGCTTTCTTATAGGCCCACTTCAGGTACTGACGGGTCTGAACAGGATGCACTTGTAGCCTGCTTCTTCCCTTTGTCTACATCCCCCATTCACCAGAGACAGACAAGTAGGACACATGCAGAGGCAAATTGATAGGTAATGAAGCAGAACTTTTGAAATACCTTGGTCAAATTCTGAAGCTGACATTGCTCCACTCCCCTTACTGTTCCAATCAAGATTCAGTCTTGTGCAAACTGGTTTCTTTTCTGGTTTATCTGTCAGCTTTTAAATTGGGTGGGTTGTTCATTAACAGATTTGTCTGTGGTATTGCTTTTGCACCTGCAGTCTTAGATGTCACTGGGGCTTGAGTGATTTTGCATCTTTCAAGGTATGTGAAAAAATGAAACTGAACTTGACTTTTATATCAGAGTTGGATCTGCTTCCAGCTCTGTTGTGAATCAGAGAAATACATCAAAATGGCAGCTCCTGCTGTGTTAAAAAAAACAAACAAACCACACCTTATTGAGAACCTGTCTTTGTGAAACAGATCTGCATTCTATGTCTGGAGAAACACATTAAGAGAGCAGTGTTGCAGGAGCTAAAGTGCTAAGGTGTGAGCTTCTGGGAATGCTTTGCACCTGAAAACCCTTCATGACTTGGTTACAAAGGTGGGTGCCCTCTCTCCCCCCTGCTAGGAGCCTTCCTCACTCCAAACAAAGTTTGTGCTTCTCCCTGGCCCATATTGAGCAGAAGGTGGTGTTGATTGGCAGGAAAATCCACATTCACTTGCAGTGTTGTTTTCAGATAGAGAATGCCAGTTGTGAAGGTGCAGAAGGAAACACACAACATGCAGTTGTGTTACACTGCAAACACAAGGTCATTGTTAACAAAGAAATGCAGGTTTCAAAACCACCTCTGCTCAGCCCCGAATGGGAGGCTTAGTTCCTGTGTTGGCCCAGAATCCATAGTTTGTCTTGCCTAAAAATGATTGTTGTGTTGGAGATTAATATTCAGCAACCACTTGTTGACTGATTGAGGCTTTTTTGGAGGCAGTTTTTGGAATAATTGGCCCTTTGAACAACTTCTGAAAATGAGCCCTCATAAAAATACAATGTATCAAAACTCAGCGAAGCTCTTTTGCCTTGCACTTGAGCCTTGCCAAGAGAATGTTAAAAATGTGCACGCACATTTAAATGTTGCTAGGGTTTCCCCGCAGACTGAAATTGCCTGCAAAGACCCGAGACCGATACCAAGCCAGTATTTCAAAAGACGGTGATTTTTAGCGATGTCAGGGCCATGTGAACACACGACTTTGAGAACAGCATCAGGGAGCCCGAATTTCAGATCCATCAGCAGGTGCTAGACCCGCCGTGCGTCCCTTCGGGGCGTAAACAGCATTTTGTCACGCCAGAACTTCTCAAGGACCCTGAAAACCGCTCCGCCTCCCGAAACCCCGACGGCTGCTTCTGCTGCTTTACAGCCGGCGGGCAGCCGAACTTCCCGGCCCCGCCTGAGGCGACCCAGCAGGACGCTGCCCTCAGGTAGAAGCCCTCGGTACCTCCCCACCCTCTGGCACACGCCCGGACCAGGCGGTGAGGGCCCGAACTCCGCCCAGCATCATGTGAGGGGTTGTGGCTGCTCTCCGGAGCCTGCGGGGCGGCGGGCGCCATTGCTCCCGCATCGGCGTCTTCCCCCGGGGTTCACCGCCGGCGGTGCTGGGAGGCGGCTTTCGGGGAGAGATGACAGAAGTTAAGAGGGAGGTGTTCGGGCGGATGCCCCGGGAGGAAGGAGGAGAAGTGGTGGAAAAGTTCGTCTTAAAGTCGGACAGCGTGAAAGTGGAGATCTTGTCCTTAGGGTGTATAATCGCCGCTCTGGAGACGAAGGGCAGGGATGGGGAGTTTTCAGATGTTGTCCTAGGCTTTGACAGTTTGGAAGGTGGGTCTAAATCCGTTTATTTTATTTAAAAGAAAAATAATAATAATAAAATCAGGCAATTTAACCAGAATTTTCTGATTTATCGTCACACTGCATGATCTGCTTCTGGGGTCACCCCTCCGAATCATAGTCTGAATAAATACAACTCCTTCTGCCTGTCCGGGGCACAGTGGTGGCCAGGGAACGGGGACACCGGTGGCTCCAGGTTGCAGCAGGGTGGCTCTATGTCACACTTTGACTGGCAGTCACAGGCGCCTTTCCTGCAAACCTGCAAAGAATGCAGGATCTCATCAGCTATTTTAACCAAAGATGGGCGCGACTGATGAGCTGTGTGTCCTGGGAAACACCGGGTCTCCAGTCACCTATTTAGTACTGAGGTAAAGCAGAAAGAGCCATGTCTAAACCTGTAAGCACACGTGGAGGTCACCTACCCTGTCCCAATCCTTCTGTTTAACTTTATGCTTTTTTTCTGGCCAGGTTACACAAAGAAGCACCCTTTCTTTGGTGCCGTCGTGGGGCGTGTTGCCAACAGAATTGGGAAGGGGAGGTTCTCCTTGGATGGGAAGGAGTATCAGCTCTTCCTCAACAATGGGCCAAACAGCCTGCACGGAGGAGCCAAGGGATTTGACAAGGTGAAAATCGGGCTGGCGAGTCCAGGATTCCTCTAGCACACAGCCTGTATGGTTGTGGCAAGAGTATATGATGTCTTCATTCCTGACCGTGTAGGGTCTTCTGGTGGTTATCATGTTGGAACAGCTCCCAGAAAGTGCTGTGAGCTCAAGAATGGGGATGAGACCTTGTAAGCTGCTAGGTTGACTTGTCTTTGCACCAGTGGATTAGCAGTGCTTCCTTGCATCATCCTTGGGTGCCATGTAGAAGGTTACTCTGCTTCTGCTGCTTTACTGCAGCCCTGAGGTCTCATAAGCCCCGTTCTGCCAGGGTTGTCTTGGGGCAAGGTGCTGCTCCTGCAGAGCCTGGGTTGGGTTATAGCTGTGAGGACCCAGCCTCATGCATGATGGAGGCTCCCAGGGTGCCACCTGCACTGCCCTGGAGTGGCTGCTGTAGTTGTCCCAGTGCCCAAATAAAGTTTCCTGGGGAACAGTGGTCCCCACACTTCATTTGCACCTGCAGTCCCAAGGCTGTTACCTGTGCAATAGATACTCCCTGAGCACTGGGTACGGAGTTTGCCCAAAGTAACTATCATCACTGCTTTTGACAGCAGTATGTGGAGAGCAAGGTGGTGCTGCAGATTCAGTGCAGTTATTGCATTACCTCTTCTAGTGCCACTTTCATCCCAGTGACAACACACCCTAGGCTCTACCTTCTGGCTCACAGAAGGACTTGACTAGATCAAGCCTGGAAAAATGCTCCATCATTGCTGTGTCCCCTCCCCAGTAACTTCCCCAGATAAAATAACCCTTCCCTGTCCCCAGGGCACTCAACCCCTTCTGCAGCGGTAGTGGATGAAGGGTTGGACTTGATGATCTCTGAGGTCCCTTCCAACCCAGCCAATTCTATGATTCTATGATTCTGTCTTCTCCCAAGAGATGCTGCAGAATTCCAGATGCCATCCATGCAGTCCTAGTAGTAAAAGCAGCAGAGCAGTCTCCTCTCTTCAGAGCCTTGCTGATAGAAGTCTCTGCTTTCCTGAAGCCTTGGGCTTTGTTGGATCAATTGCATTTTTAACCAGCTGATCCACTGTTTCCAGAGGAACTAATGTGAAAGTGCTGGTGCAGCTGCTTTCCTGGGTTAATCTTTTCTTTCACTGAAGGAACATCCAGGCTCACTGGGCAAAAGTCAAAGTGTATGGAAAAAAAATCACTTCTGGGTGGTGCAGTGTGAACTGGCATCAGATTAGGATCACACGCTCCTCAGCAGTCTTAGGAAAAAGGGACTGCTGGTGTAACTTGGCTGTTGTACCCCCAAAGAGGACAATTTGGCTTGAAGCTTCTTTATACATACACCCTGACCCCCTGTGAGCTTGAGCTGAAAACATGCACTCTTTTGCACCTGGGTTTTCCAGGCTATCTTCTGCAGACAGGGCCCGTGGTCTCGTCTGCTGCTTCTTGCTGAACTTGGTGGAAACAAGGCAGCAACCCGTCCCAGATAGGGCTTTGTGTCCTGCAGCCCACAGGGTAAGCTCAGGCATCTGCACAAGATCCTCTCTGGCCAGGTAATGGTCAGTGTGGCTGACCTGTGGTCAGCCTTAACAAAAACAAGATGTGCTGTCTCTCTGCTGTGACTGTCTTGGCCATCTAGTTGGGGGTTTTCCTGATCTTGCAGATGCTGCTGCTCTCAGTGTGTGGTCTGATGACAAAGAGGCTCGCAGCCATGCTTACATGGTGGCAGTATCTGACTGTGCCTCTGGGGAACTTCACAGAGTAGCTCTCTTAACTTTAAAAATAGTGGTATCCGTATGGTTACTGGCCCTTAATAGCTTTTCTTTGAAGAACTTCAATAGAAACTCGTATATAAAACCACAGTGTCCCACAGCAGTGGGAGCTGCAGTCAAACTATGTTCAATGCAGGAGGACCTGCTCTGTCATCTGCTTATCACATTTTCAACCTCAGTTCCCATGTTTGATGAAAATACTGGCTTTTGACAAGTGCCCTGAGTTTGTGATCTCTGCACAGGGTATGAAAAGGGTCATCCCAAAAGCTTTATCTGGCCCCTGCCCCTAGATCTGTCATTTTTGGTCAGGTAGTAACTCCTCCTTTGGTAAATACAAAGCTCCAGGGACTGGACACCTCACCTCTTGTTGCACATTCATCCTTCAAGGGGATAGGGGTACATGCTTAGCATCAGGTCCATGACAGATTAGTTGAGTGCACGCTCAGCAAGTTTACTAATGACATCAAGCTGTGCAGTGTGGCTGACATGCTGGAGGGAAAGGAGGCCATCAGAGAGACCTTCACAGGCTTGAGAGGTGGGCCCGTGCCAACTTCAGAAAGTTCAACAAGGCCAAGTGCAAGGTCCTGCACTGGGGTCAGGAAAATCCAAAGCACAAATACAGGCTGGGCAGAGAATGGACTGAGAACAGCCATGAGGACAGTGATGTGCATTTGCAGCCCAAAATGCCAACCTTCTCCTGGGCTGAACGAAAAGAAGCATGGCCAGCAGGTCAAGGGAGGCCAGAGCCTGCCAGGGGTACCATGTCCAATTCTGGAGCCCCCAGGACAAAGAGGACATAGATCTCTTGGAATAAGAGATCCTTCCAGCCTTCCAGTACCTGAAGGGGGCTGTGGAGGGACTTTTCATGAGGACATGCAGCAATGGGACAAGGGATAATGGTTTAAATGTGGAAAGAGGGTCGATTTAGGTTAGACATCGGAAAGAAATTCTTTGGTTCCAGGCAGAGTCTCTGGCAGGGGTAAGAAACAGAGAGGTCCCAGTTCTCTCTGTCAGCACTGATGTGGATGTATCTGGCAATACATCTGGTGCTATTTAATCCAACCCCATCCACTAAGCAGGAGTTGCCAGTGTGTGTTTACCTTGTCCTAGAAGCCAGCCCTGAGTAAGCTGGGGGATGGCCAGCTGGTTGTTGAGGTGATGTTGCACACCAGGAGATCCATGGGAGAGGGAAATAAGTCCAGCTGGGGTAAAAATCGAATGTATGGACTCTGAGACATCTAGTAACATGAGCTGGGATGGACCCCATCAGAGCAAACTGCCTCATTTATTTGGCTACTCATTGGAAAACTGCTGCTGGTCATGGTTGATCAAGAGCAGGCTGGTGCATGTGTTTTCTCCCACTTCTCATTTCTTTTTTCAAGAAGAGGATATTGGTTTTTCCTCCTTCATAGGGAGAAGATTGTTTGTGTTTTGTTGGGATTTTTTTTGGTTGTTTATTTTTTCCTAAGGAATAAGAGCAGGAGAGGTGATTGAAAAAACCTTTCCTTCAGTGCATCATTCGTTGAGTACCTTTTGTCCCTGGGTTCAGCGCAACCTGGGGCAGGAGAGAAGGGCACCGTGTTTCCCATGACTTTCTTACAAACAGAACACATCTTGCAGGTTCTGTGGAGCCCTGAGGTTCTTCCAAATGGTGTCTGTTTCTTCCGGCTCAGCCCTGATGGTGAGGAAGGCTACCCCGGTGACCTGAAAGTCTGGGTGACCTACACGCTCAGTGGTGGGGAGCTGGCCATCAACTATCGAGCACAGACCAATAAGACAACACCCATCAACCTGACAAACCATGCATACTTCAACCTTGCAGGGCAGGTAAATGTGGGGAGGTGAACCCTGTGGAGAGATACTGTGCAGGGGGAAAAACCCTGGGGGCCCATGGGATGATCCATGAGCTTCCCATGGGATCAAGTGGGACCAGGATGCCGGTTGGGGGACATAATGTGCTTGTGGGGATGCAGCAGTGGGGTTGCCTCTTGTGCACCATGGGCTGCTGTGAGCTGGGACAGGACTGAATAACATAGACCTCAAATGAAGATGCATTATATCAGCACGTTGTGGACAAAGACAATCCCACCATGAGTATTACCTCTCCTTTTGTGTGTAACTGGGGAGCTGCAGTCTCTCCTGATCCCTTGGGAAGATTACAGAGGAGGTGCAAACCTGGCAAACTGTGATGGGCTGGCATTTCTTAGCTGTCCTCTGTTAGTGCTTCAGAGACAACCCTCGTGTGGACAGTGCAGCTGGTGGTAGTGCCAGACAGAGCCAGCACAGAGCTGAAATACTCAGGTCAGAATCATGAAAAGGGGATGTGAGGTGGCCAAGACTGCAGAGCAGGGTAGTAGTAGGGTGCAGAGGGCTCCCACACACTAGTCCAGGGTCCTGCCAACTAGATGGACACTGGATTGCAGCTGCATTTTAGTCTGTTTATATGTGATCTTAGAGGAAAACATCTAGGAACTAAAATGCGTCTTGGCAGAGCAATAGGATGGGACAGTGCAGTCACACTTGGACATGAGACTAAAACCCATACAAGTATTAGGGAGAGACATCTCAGCCTCTCTGTGCAGATCTGCTCAGGCAACTGCCCTGGTAATGACTGTGCAGTCCTTAGTTTACCCTCTGTCCGTCCTCCCAGCAGCACAGTAATATCAACACCCATACCATGCAACTCAGGCGTGTTTCCAGAGAAACAGGAGACCTTTGGGCATGAAACTGTTGCTCAGATTAGACAGAGACATGCAGGCTCAGCTTTGATCCTGCTCCCCTCCCAGCCCAGCTGGTTCCCTGCCAACATCCCTGAGGCTGGTGGAGAGAAAGAGGAACACAAACCCCTGTGCTTCAGGAGATGAGCCCGGAGGGTGGGTTGCATTTCCCCACTATGCTTGCTTCCTTCCTCTTTTGCCACCACCATGAGCTCAGCAACCAGCATGTTTTGGCTTGTTGACTTGCAGGGTGGTAGATGCTTGGTGAGATGTAAGTTCAGACTGGTAGTCTCAGAAGGATTTACAGCTCCCAGGTCCCATGTGGGTTTTTGCCTGTGTTGGTACCTTTGTCCTGTGCCCAGGGTCAAGGTGGGATGGTGGCCAGGAGGTCTCCCAGGCACTACCAGACCAGCTTGTAGCACCACTGGGGGCAGTCATTTCCTGGGTGTTCTTTTGGCTGCTCAAATGAGTGATTCCAGTGTTTCCTGTCCTCCTACAGGGCTCACGGGATATCTATGACCATGAGATTTCTATTGAAGCAGATTCCTACCTGCCTGTGGACGACACCCAGATCCCTACTGGTAGGTGCTGCGACACATGGTGAAGAGGGTTTTACACCATGGTGCAGATGGTGAAGAGGGTTTTACAGATGAGTGTTCATGGGGACTGGGGAACAGCACTGCCTGGCAAGGGCAGAGGACCCAGGGGACTCCAGGCACAGCGGGGCCCTCATCCCTGGGCACAGGCCATCAGAAACTGAGATGAATTGCCAGAGCCACGTGTTGGTAGCAGGGTCCAACACCAGGCCCAGAAATGGAGAGGAGTTGGACTAGTGTCTGTCTGGGAGACGGGAGCAGCAGGAGAGGGCGCCAGAGGCAAGTGGCGAGCGTGGCTTCATCATGGGTCCAAGGGGAGACACTACCTAAGGCAGAGGACCAAAACATGTCCCTCCAGAGCTGTTTGGCCAGCATTTCCCTGCAGGCCGATCCATTGTTCCTAGCACTGTTCAGTTTTCTCATATTTCTCTACTGGGATTTTCCATGTGATTTCAAGGTCTTATTTCCACAGATTTTATTTCCCTAAACCCATGCTCAAAGTCCACAGAAAGCAAGATAACACATTTCTTAAGCCTTGATAATACGCAGGAGATGCAAGCAGCATGCTGTAGGCACAGGGCTGCTGTCAATAAATGTGTTGGCACACCAGGACGTGGTCAGGCTCACTGATCTGGAGGGCAGCTCACAGGCCCAGTGCTCTAGAGCTGCTGGGATCTGTGGTGGCTCAGGTGCCCAGCATCATCCTTTGCTGCAAGAGCTGAGCCACCAGTCCCCTTATCTGAATGGGAGAGCTGGTGCTGTTGGTTGGAACATTAGAGACACAAATCCTATCTTTCCTTACTTTCTTGTCTTTAATGTGCTGTGTGGCAAGAAGTAGAAAAAAAGAGGAAAGCCAGTTTAGGAAAACAGAATGTTGTGCATGCTGAGCAGGTTAGTAAAACAAAAGTGTTATTGGTGCTGTCTTCAGCCTCAAGGCAGAGCAGCAAACTGGCAGCTTCTTGCACTGGGTCTTGATTGAAGGGGTAAAAAGGAGAAAACAAGGCTTTCTAGTTTTCTGTTTGTTTTGGGTCTTCTGTTTGTTTTTTTTTCCTCACAACTTCCACTCTGTTCCTCCCCATAAATGAGCCAGCCACTATGTTAAATTATCTGAACTAGCTGGGCTGGGAAACACATTCTCTGTACCTGCAAGAGGGTCAGCACCAAACACAAGCAGTTGAAGACAGTCCTGTTGTTAACAAGGGGGCATGCACCTTGCTTTGAGGGGCTTGACCCCAACCTGTGCTGCTCCAACACCCACTTTTTCTTAGTGTAAGTGCCTGTGCTGTTACAGTAATAGCTGATCTAAGTGCAAAATTAAACTGATAGTAAGTTTTATTGATTTGAATGAAAGAAGAATGAAAAAGCATTAAAATGAAAATGAAAAGCATTTTTAAAAATCTGCATTTGGCCTAATTTTTAAAAAATCTAAAATATGTTAAAATAATCAAAAAAGCAGACTTTTAGATTTTCTCATAAATGATGACTGATAAATGATAATCAGGCTAATTTCATCCAGTCAGATTGGTTTAGAGGGATGGAGGCTGTTGAAGTGCAGATGCAGAGCTGTGGCTGGCAAGGGTGGTGGGACTGTGCCAGTGATGTGCTGTGCCAGAGATCTCCAGAGGACAGAGTAGTGACAGGACCACTAAGCAGCTGATCTGGGGCATGAATGCTGGGAAAGCTGTGTTTCTGAGTGCAGGTAGCATCAACAGAAGATAAACTGGCTGTGGGTGGGATGTGTGCCCGAGGACTGCATGAGCACACAGGGTGGTTCCTAGTAAGCATAGGCTTACCAAGCTCTGCTGGAAGTGGCAGGGCTTGTTTTCCTCATGCTCTTGCACCTGACTTCAGAAGGGAGAGGAAGAGAGGATTTAAAAAGCAAAAAGAAAGAAAACTTTTTAGCTCTAGTATATGCTAAAACTAGAATTACATCTGTGTATATGAACCAAGCCCACTGTCTGTGCATTCATGGTCTTTTGTCTCAAGGAGTTTCCCAGCCCAGGCAGCTTTTGCTCAGCTTGATGTGTCCTGCCTGAGCTCAAACTGGGGAAGAGCTTGAGGCCATGGCAAACCTACTGCCCTGCTTCTCCCCACTGCTTTCACCATGGAGCTGTTTCACATCTTAATTGTCACCAGCTTGCTGCCCCTGCTTTTTGCAGTTCCTTGTTGGTGTTTTGGGTAAATGTAGCCTTTGAAGCTAATAAAACTGTGTACAGTCTTAGCCCTGGAGTTAAGGTAATATTTGGGCAACTGTTAAAGACAGAGCCCTTGCATGCAATGATGGCAGCTGTATATTATGTAAGAGCCTATAGCACTTGTTGTTTGTTGTTTGGTTTTGTTTTTCCCAAGGTGTTTTTTCTGCCACACAGCTGAATTCAGTAAAAGTGCTCCTTTAAGATAGGATCAGAAGCCACAGAAATGCCCTGTTTGACAGGTGGAGGCTGTTGTTTCTTAATGTTTGCAGAGCAGAATTGGTACAGAGCTGCAGCCACGCTGGCTGTGTGACTGCAGACAGCAGAGCAGATCGCACAGACCAGCAGCTGCTCACCCTTGGAAACCTCTTCCTTTAGAGAGGGGTAGAAGAATGTCACTTAAGAAAAAACAATCCACTCCCCTGCCCTTCCTCTCTAACCTCCCCCATGCAAAACCCTGTGCCTTTGCGTTAGGATGGCTGTGTTTTGTACTGTGTTTTGTACGTATTAGGGTTGATCTCACTGCAGGAGTTTTATCACAGGATTTTGTGTCCCCACATCAGGCCTTAAAAAAAGAACTTGAGAGAAAATGCTTGTTTTATGGTCTTATTCCCTTTTTTTCCCCAAGACAATGCTGAGCCAGGAGGGGTATGGTCCCCATATACAGCTCATAATCACCATCCTGGCAAGAAGGCCACCTTTGTGGCTATCTCATGGGTGTTTGTTCAGAGATCTGGGAGGAGGCTGGTTCTGCTGGGAAAAAAGGTACTGATGTCCCAGCCTGAGTCACAGTGGCCACGAGGCAAGCTTGCTTGAAGTAGAGTACTGCAGCAAGGATCACAAAACATCTTAAACCCCTCAGCTTACCACAGCAAGGGATCTCAACCCTGCACAAGGGCCTGTGCCATGGGTGTTGCCTGCTGGCATGTTGGTCAGTGGGTGTTGCTGCTGTTCTCCTTGCCCAGGGGAGGTGGCTGCTGTGCAGGGCACCAGCTTTGATCTCCGGCAGCCTGTGGAACTGGGAAAGCACTTGAAGAAGTTTTGCCTGGGTGGCTTTGACCACAACTTCTGCCTGCATCAGACTCGAGTTCGACGCCTTGTGGCCAGGTAGGCTGGGACTCTGGCAGGTGTTCCCCATCCCTGAAGCCATAGGGTGCCCACTCAGCCCCTTGCCATGCTCCATTTGTGTCTCCCCAGGGCTCGACACCCACCCACTGGCAGGACCATGGAGGTTCACACTACACAGCCTGGCATGCAGTTTTACACTGGGAACAACCTGGATGGCTCTCTGAAGGGCAAAGGTGCTGTTGTGTACCCCAAGCACTCAGCTTTCTGCCTGGAAACCCAGAATTGGCCTGATGCCATCAACAAGGTGAACTGTCCCCCCCCACCTCTGGGAGCTGCTCAGGTGGTTCCATGTCTCTGGGAATTAAATTTATGAATGGAGTCTGCTTGGTGAATAGATGCTTTGTAGACACCAGAGCAGAGGTAGGCATAGGTCACAGGCTTTACCATCTTCTCCCTCTGGGGTCTGAATTTAACCAGGGCCAGGTCAGTGGGCTGACTTGCCCACTCAGCCAGCTTGCAAGTAAGGAGTGTTTAACAAAACACTGCCACTGGAAAGGCCTGGAGGGAGCCGTGGGACACCACCCCAGCAAGGCAGAAGGGATGCAGCCATGCATGCCCTCCTGACACTTGCTTGTCCTGCCCGGTGTGCTCATGATCACGGACATGCTGCTATCTCTCCCCAGCCCCACTTCCCCGACTCCCTGCTCCGCCCAGGTGAGGAATACAACCACACCACGTGGCTCGTGTTCAGCGCTGCTTGACGAAAGGAGATGCTAACTACTACCACCAAGAAGGTAAGTGCCTCTAGCAGGTTATCCAGAAATGCCATCAAGTGCAGAACAGTGCTTCCCAACTATCCTAGGTGATGCATCCCATCTGGGAACTTTTCTCCCTCATGGTTTTCTTCTGTGGCTTCTGCTGGCTTTAACACCAATTGCCACCTCTGCCGCTATCTGGTTTGTGCAAAGCTCTCACCCTCTGCCCAGCCTCGCCCTGAGCATTAGGTTTTGTTTTGCACTACAAAAGTTCTGAAAACACTGTTAGGGCCATGGAGCCTGTGTGGAGGCTGATAAAGGCTGTTCTTTACAACATCAGCTGTTCCCAGCATCTGAGATGCACTGGCTGCTGTTGTTCCTACCACTGACCTGCCCCGTGGCTCAGTGTCAGCTCATCAAAGGGCACCCTGCCCTTCCTATGCTGGGCAACAGGGCAGCTCTCATGGCGAGAGCTGCTGGGTCTGACAGCAGCGTTAGGATGGCACGGGTACAGCGTGGTCACACATTCAGAATGGCTTTGCAGAGGATGGGTTTGCTGGGATTATCCCAGCTGGACACCCTGGCTCCTCTGGTTTAACTTGCACTTCAAAGCCAGCAGTGAGAGGCACACATGTGCCTTCACAAGAGCATCTTTTATGCTATGTCTTGGCTGCTGAAGTGTGTGCATCCATCCATGTTCCTGAATATACAGCTGCAGGAGGAAACCCATCATCTAAGTATTGTGTTTCCATGTAAAATACCTATCATCCCCCAAACCCTGTAAAATGTGGCCTGTTTGGTGAAAACCTTTCTCAGGTTTCACAAGAGCTTGGCACAAGCCCTGGGGGATGTCAGATCATATTAGGGAGCTGGCATCCCTCCTCCCAGACACACAGGGATAGGAGTCCTCGGGCCAGGCATCACATGCCATACACTGTAGGCACTGCAACCTGGCTCCCACCTCCTGCCCTGCTGCTGCTGAAGGAGGCACACAAGCCCAGCTCCTGCTGGAGCCCTCAGCTCTCCCACGTGCTTCATCGGCTGCAGTGCTGTGGGAATCACAGAATGTCAGGGGTTGGAAGTGACTTCTGAAGATCTTTGAGTCCAACCCTCCTGCCAGAGCAGGACCAAAACTAGGGCAGGTCACTCAGAAATGCATGCAGATGGGTCTTGAAAGTCTCCAGAGGAGACTCCAGAACCTCTCTGGGGAGCCTGTTCCAGGGCTCTGTAACCCTTAGAAATTCTTCCTCATGTTGAGGTGGAACTTCTGTGCTCTATCTTGAATCCATTGCCCTTGTCCTATCACAGGGCACAAGTGAGAAGTGGTTGTCTCTTCCTTCTTGATGCCCAGCCCTCATACATTTATACCCATTAATTAGATCCCCTCTCAGTCTTCTCCTCTCCAGACTAAAAAGCCCTGGGTCTCTAAGCCTTTTTTCACAAGGCAGGTGTTCCAGTCCCTTTATCATCCTCATAGCCCTCTGTTATACTCTCAAGTAAATCCCTGTCCCCCCTGAACAGGGAATCTAGAACTGGATGTACTACTCTACGTGAGGTCTCACTAGGGCAGAGTAGAGGGGGAGGAGAATCTCCCTTGATCAGCTGGACACACTCTTCTCAATATACCACAGGATACCATTGGCCTTCTTGGCCACAAGGGCACATTGCTGTCCCATGGATAACTTGACGTCCACCAGGACTCCAAGGTCCTTCTCCATGGGGTTGCTCTCTAGCAGATTGCCTCCTAACCTGTACTGATACATTTTGTTATTCCTTCCATCTTGCTGAGTGGTTGCACAGAATGATCTTGCCCCCAGTGGCAGTGCCTGGCCATTGGTCTCACAAATGTGGCAGACCCACCACAGTCAGTTCTGCCACTTTGACCCCCAAAATGAGCATCCTGCTACTCTCCCGTGATGCTCAGCCTGGGTTCAGAGGAACCCCAGTCTCTGACAGAAACCCGGGCTCCTCTGCTCCATCTTCCACATTGTCTGTGGGTACTGAAAGACAGGTACCAGCACAGCTGTCGTGTAGTCTGCAGGTTTATTGTGGAGTAGGTTTGCCTAAGAGTACAGAAAAGAAAAAGCTGATCAAATTCCAGAGCAGCAGTGTACATGTGCCTCTCACTAGGTACGCTGTACACCGGGCAGACAATGCACAATCAATAAATACTTCAAACACAAGTCAAAGGTTTCGGGCATTCCAGCTAAATCACAGCAGGGGAACATGTGTGTCGCCCCCCCTGCTCTCCCAGTGCTGCAATGGTAAAATTGAATGGATGTTGCCAGAATATTGATCATTGCTCCTGGCAGATGAAACACTGATCCTCATCGCTGGGCACCATGGGAGCGTGCAGGCAGACACCAAGCACCATAGCTGTTAGGACTAATCAACAGGACCAGACAATGCTGCAGCGCCATAGTACGTTGAGTGTGGACTCGTACACTGAAAAAGCTCCATCAAGTCATTGGTAACAGGAAACCTGTATTTTGAAACTCATGAGTGAGCCAAGGTGTGACTGAATTTCTTTTTTTTTTTTTTTTTTTTTTCATTTAAGATGCTCTACTGTGGTTTAGACATTAAAAGCAAACTGTCATGACAGGTATCACAAGAAGGCCAGAGAGGCCTCACTTTCCATTTCACTGCTTGTTAACTGCAGAAACTGCTGGATAAAA
Source organism: Heliangelus exortis (assembly GCF_036169615.1). Classification (NCBI taxonomy): domain Eukaryota; kingdom Metazoa; phylum Chordata; class Aves; order Apodiformes; family Trochilidae; genus Heliangelus; species Heliangelus exortis. The sequence goes on along the minus strand of NC_092424.1, from coordinate 33,708,792 downwards.
TGTTTTTTCTCCCTCCACCTATCAGTCTGTCTGTTCACCATCTAACATTGTTTCCAGTCTTTTGCTGTGATCTGTGTCAATGAAGTGCCTTATCATGCAATTCTTTACTACATAATCAGGACAAACACAGAGCTCGAGGTACTTATACACAAATAATTAATCCTGCAGGTGCGTATTTACTGTAAGAAATTACCTTAATTCAACCAAATTGTCTCCAGGATCTGGGTTGCTTAAAAACCATACCAGTTTCTGTGAAGCAAATTAAAATGCCTCAGGTCAGCTGTGAGAATCTTTCACTTTTAAGAGGAAAGTTTGAGTGAGCTGCTGAAAGACTAGTAACAGCTTTCTTTTGCTTCTCAAACACATTTTCCTAAGGTTCATCAGAAAGTAGGTCAGAAGCCCATATGTCTTCCCTCACAAAAAGGGAAACATGCCTTGAGACATTAAGAGATTTTCTTTATATTAATAGCCTAAAGAACTTTAAAAATGCAACAGGGGAAAGTAGGAATGGTCAAGTTATTAATGATTTTTGTTACATTAGAGGTTTCTGCAGATGTTATTTGCTTAAAATATGTCAGTGTTTTGAATAAAATTTCATCCTAAATTTCTGGGCATCTGGTATAACAAGTAGTCAAGCACCAGAGAGCAAGCTTTATGGAATAATTAGATTAAAGAAAAATTAATTCCTGCTAAGGATCATAAATAAAAGGGGCATATGCAAATTTTTAGCCATCTGCAGACAGAGATAGATTTCAAAGAAAGCAAAAACTGATCCTTTCACCAAAGACTATTCAAAAATAAATGTGAAAAATTACTAGTTTGAGAAGACACTGATTATTAGTTATTTTTCATCCATGTTACATGGCACACAGCTAAAATTACCCAAATGTTAACAGAAGCAGCAGGGTTACTACAGGGAAGTTTTAGTTAAAAATACACATTTTATTTCAATGTGCCAATAAAAAATTCCCACATTTCGTATCACAGGAAGTTAATTCGTACAATAAAAAGAGACCTGTGCTAGTCTATTGGCGTGACTAACTCAGAAGACCCAGATCATGCCAAATTTTAGTTGATATACTCTCCTATCTACATTCTTACATTTACAAAGACACCACAAAATCCCTTATAATAATGTAAGCAAAATAACTTTCTTCCTAAAAGATTAACTTCATAACTTTAATCCATTCTTTCAGGACTTGCACTTCTTTGAGGGCTTCCTGATGGTGAACGACTGAAAGGGAAAGAATCCATAGTTAACATTTTGTAATATTTTTGGATTCACAGATACAGGAAAAAAGCAACAGGAGGATACCTAGACTACTCTGGCACCTTTAAGCACCATTTTTTAATAAAATAACCCATCACTACTGACAAAATTAGTGGGCTGATGATTCAGAGACAATACATCGTGATTGTGAGGTTAAGACTAAATGCAACCACATTTATAAATGAAGCAAACTTAAGTGCAGAAGTTCTAAAAGTATGTGAAAAAAACAAAAAGAAACCACAAAGCATGAAAGATCAAAGACATCCAAGGGACACATCCTGGCAAGTCTACAGTTATTCTTACTAGGATATATTCACCTCCCTGCAAATTCTAAACACCAAAGTTGTAACAATTAACTGCTACAGAATTCAAAATAGGGGGAAAAATGCTGCTGATTCTGTCACTATACATAGATGCATAAAGAGACAGATAATTTTTTACGAACGTATGGGGAAAAAAATAATTGAGTGAACAGTAGCAAATACAAGAAGTTCAATCTTCCATTCCTTACTCTTATCCTAAGTTATTTCCCTCTGTCTCCCCCAATATCAATGCAGCTGTTAATGAGACTCAAAGCCGATTCCCACATTTATTCTGTGCCTTAAGCTTGCCAGGACAAAATCTCTGTGCAATAAAACTGTTAATGAAGTGAAATCAATGCAGGAGCAGACAAACGCAAGATGTAATACTGCTCTATAACCATTATACCAAGGATTTATTATTACCATGTATGTATTACCATATATAAAGCCACAATGACATTATTTCTCTTGAAGAGACCTTGGTAAAACACTTTTCCAGTATTTTCCTACAAACAGCAGTAAAACTCCTCGGCAGGGATCACTGCAGATACTAAAATGCCATATATAGAGTCTACATTATTATCTGGGAAATCAACATACCTTCTCTTTGGAGATGGTGATCGGGACTTTGACCGACTGTGAAAACAAGAGTATCATCAGTGCAGCTCAAAAGTCAAATGGAGCTCTTATATTCAAAAAATAAGCATCTTAGATGGCAATGGGATTATTATGGGAATCTAACTGAAGCTCTTTAAACAGCAAAAATTTTGAATCAACATTTACTCTGAAAAGGATCCAGTCAGTGAAGACATTTAGCATGGAGATTAATTTTTAGCAACTGTCTTCACTACAGAAAAAAGGAAAACAAGGGGTAATACTGAGGTGAGGCTTTGAGGAAAGAAACATCATCATAGATTTCCTGCTGTTTCATAAATAGCATTAAATAAACTCAAGTCCTTTATGTGATGGGTAGAAAAAATTTACAGAACTGAGCATAAAGACACAAAAAACAATGAGTACTACATTGGAAACTCCAAAATTGCTAATTAAAACAAAGAGATGTGTAAGGATCATATTTGAAGTAGCTTCAGAGAAAAATTTTATAATCACATTCACATCACAAACAGATTACCTGGATACCTATGTTTGAGGGGCATTTTTCTTAAGGACCAAGCTCTTGTTAATAGTGCAAGCCCAATAATGAATTCTAGATACTACTGCAGCCTTTATCTCTGTATGCTTACCTCTTAGCCAGAGAGCCAGATTTTGATCTGCCATGAGACCTAGATCTACAAGAAAAAACACCCATCAGGGAAGCTGGTAGCATGCCTATTTCCCCATTTGAGAAACCAAGACTCACATTAAATGTATAAAAATTGTCACACTGAAAAGAAAAAATCCTGCATGTTTCTAGGGCCTTTCCTGTGAGATTTCAGAAGCTTTTTGAATGGATGCTGCACATATTGTTCTATACTATGGTCCCTGGGTGATGACTGCTGTTTGCTAATGCAGGTGGCAGGAATGCATGAACAACCCAAATCCTGACCAATGTTCTCACAAGGTAATAGAAAGCCATGATCTAAGCTCCCAAGTTTTATTAGGCTTGAGTGCCATCTACCACTATTGTTGAAACTGGCTGTAAGCAGCATACTCCTACAAACACCTTCTCCTCAGTGCAATTCATCTTATGTATGCACTCTCTCAAGATCCATTTTTAAATCTGTCTCAACTCTTGTGGAAAGACTGTAAAAACTTTTAGTCTTTGAGATAACTCTGCTGCACCATAAGAACGCTATTATTGCCTAAAAGAATAGCTGAAATTCTTATGTTCCCAGAAGCAGTGTCCTACTGCCTACATTCAAGGCTTTCCACAACTTCCAGATGTATGCTTTGATGCTCTCAAACCAGCAGACATGATGTAACACTTAGTCTTCCTTATGAAACAAGAGCCTGTCACTGCATTCTATGCATTCCATTGATTCTTTTGTACAGAAACCATCTTTTGGTTGTCTTACGGAATTTTAACAGCAACTTCATTAGAGTTAAGCACCAATATTTGGCCACTTCTCTGCACTTGTGCGTCACTAATTTCCTCTGCCTTGGTCACTTTATCTCTACTTAAAAAAAAGGATGATTGTAGTGTCTGGATGACACTACAGAGTCTAGAAATTTCAACTACAGCATCCTTTACACTGCAGAAACCCATTCTGGTACTAAAAAAAGCAAAACAATGGAGATGAAATATATTTTTCTCTTTGAGAGCCTGTTGACCATAGCCATTCTCTGCTCCTGACAGGATGAGCCATGATTAAGTCATGCTGGAACAACCAGTATTGAGATTCAACATATTTTAGCAACTGGTAGAGAAAGTATTCTTGAGCAGTGAGAAATATTACTGCCTCAGGGAATTTCCCTTCTTTTTTACAAGCTTCTAGACTGTGTGTGCAAGTTTCTGCTCTTAACTAAGCTATCTTCTGGTCTTCACATCTCCATTCCCTAAAAACTCTTGTAATTCCTCCCTGTTCCATTCTTATAGTGCCACTACTACCACCATTCAACACTATATCTCAGCTGCAGCTTCTTCCATTTTGTGTGTGTCTGTGTGTGTGTTTCTTCATGGTTGACTATTAAGCTATTTGTTTCAAAAGACTTGTAAAAGAACAGCGGGGCCAGGAAAGGGCTGAAGCAAAACCAGTAGCACCTCCCTCAGAACAGAGCTTTAATTTACTCTTGTTCTCCTCTGAGAACATCTCATCAACCAACATCAGCCATGCTGCCTGGATGAGGATGCACAAAGCACAAGTTCCATTCACTTGTTATTAAAAGTGAAAGATTAAGCTGCAACTTAGAAAGAATTACATCCCTTGTGCCTTTAAAATTTGACCGTCACTCTTATGGTACATTTGTTGGTACAAAATAATTCTGACAAGTTTTTATATAAAATTTAATTCAGCTCTTCCAGACTGATACTTGTTTTCAACAGAGCTGGAAGGAGCTGTAACACAGCACCAGGAAGCCCTTCATGACTTGCTTGTCTATATGCATTATTGCTTTTTAAAACACTACTGGATGGGCATCGGGATTTCTCCGACAAGTAAAGGGAAGAATCCACAATCTCACATACACTACACAAAGAAGAAAACTCTTCAGATTAACTTTATTTGCTATGTTAGCTGTTACAATCAATCTAATAAAAATAATACTTGTGATGACAATCACTGGATATCAGTGATAAGTACAACAATAAAAAGAGAAAGAATCTTCTACACTGCTTTTTAAAACTATAGGTCCTTAAAGTCAGTGGAGAGAAAACACAGCTTTTGAAAATCTTAACAGCTGTCAGTAAGGCTAAAGAGAGTTTTAAGCAGCTTATTACTAAGAATCTTCAGTCATGGATTAGATCTTACCTGCTTCGGGGCCATGTAACAGATCTGGATCTAGATCTGGATCTTGATCTAGACCTAAAATAAAAAATTAAGACAAATTAATGTAAAATCAAGGAGGTCAAATCAACCAGAATGATGACAATTACAGCACTATTTTGACTAATGCTTACATGTTGAAAAGCAAACCTACATCACCATTAAATGTTTTAGGTATCAAAATTCATAGTGGGATATGCAACTGTGTGAGATCTCAAAACTAACTCTAATACTATGCCTATATATTCAATTAGGATTACCAAAAACCTTTATAGCATGTTGAAGTCTGATCTCTACACATCAACACATTTTAAAGTCTGCTAACCAATACCTTTTTGAGTCCCTTCACTAAAATGAAGACCAACATGAAACAACAGCAAAGCACAGAACTCATTAAAAATTACTACTAATTACCTTGATCTCTTCAAGGAACCCGATCGAGACCGGCGCGGAGACACAGACCTAGACCTACGAGGAGACACGGACCGGGACCTACGATAGGAAGCTGACCTGGACCTGAAAAAAAGTAAATTAAAAGAGTTGTAAAATTACAGCTTTTTCTATGCAAAAGAAACAAATAGAAATAAAAGACAAACTTTAACGTACCTCCTACCACGACTCCGACTGCGTGACCGAGAGTACCTCCTCCCTCGGGACCTTGAACGAGATCTAGACCGGGACCTGGTTTTAGGTTAGAGAAAACAAATATTAGGAAACAGCTGCAGCAAACAGTGTACGTGAGGCCCTGCTGAAGTCAAAACTCATTTCAGAAAACTAAAGAACTAGAATCTGTCAGTTGGAAAAATCTCTGGGCCTACTTGTCTTGAGCATTTTACTACCTAGAAAAATGTTAAAAGCTGAATTACATTGCAGAATTACATTAGAATAGAAAACACTTGTAATGCGTATTTAAAATAAACCTTGCAAGTTTGCAGGTCGACCCTCTTTGGCCCAAGGTCTAGCAGATCTAGACGATCTAGAAGTATCTATAGCCGATCGCTGCATCTAGGTGTTCTCTTCAATCTAACGACGATCAAACTGACAGCCCAATGAGCCAGGGTGAGGCTTGATTGACGCAAGAAGATTTTTCTAGGTGGGAATGTGGTCAATCTGGTGTTCCTCTTTCTAAACCGGAGGGGGGCCCCAATTGAAAGCCAAATTTACTGTTACGGCGATCACCGTCTCAAATTTTCTGCCCTTAAAGAATAAGGTGAAGCTACGTGTAGATGGCTCGAGGGGATCTGGCCTCTTATGCTGATCACCTCAAGGTCTAGGAGGATCTTAAGTGTCGGATTTGCAAGGCGCCTCAGCATGAAATCTTAAGGCTCGTGACATTCTGAATCAAGGCGACTGACTCAAACGAAGAAACCTGAAAGGTTTTGACCAGGTTGATTATTAAGATATTAACATTTGATAGAAATAGCAACAAATTGTAATATATACCTATACATTTATTCTAGCTTTAAAAGTTTAAAGAAAACTGGCGTAACATTCTGTTCTTTGCTAACAAGAGCTACACAAAAGTGAACTGGTGAAGCAACACAGCCACTCTGGCCCCACACGTACCTGCTCCTTCTTCGGCGACTATAGCGGTGACAATCATAAGCATAGTGGCCTTTCTCACCACACTCATAGCATCTGTCATTAGGGTCAAAGGGGCGTCGCGCAGGAGGCCTGTCGTAACGGGAGCGGCGGGGCATCCCTGTTGAAACTTCCACTCTGACCCTGGAGCCACATATCACCCTGCAACAAGTGCATGATGGCTTTAAGTTAATCGTTACTGAAGTCAGGAAATCGTTACAGAAGAACTACAAAGAAGGAGAACCAGAGAGAAATCCCTAATACCCTGTCTCGTCTTAAAACCGGCTGAAACTTCCACAAATATTAGAAACAGATACGTACTTCCCATCAAGTCCACGGACAGCATCTTCAGCATCCCTCGGGTCTTCGAATTCCACAAAAGCAAACCCCGGCGGGTTCCTGGCGATCCACACGGTTCTCAGGGGCCCGTAGTAGCTAAAGGCTCTCTCCAGCTCGCCTTTGCCCGCGCCCGTGCCCAGGTTCCCCACGTACACCTTGGTCTCTGCCGGGACCGAAACCAATGTCAGCGCCGAAGCAAAAGCGGGCCGAAGCGCCGAGCAGAGGCAGCGCGCCCATCCCTGCCCCCCGGGGCACCGCCATCTTGTTCGAGCGAACCGCTCCCGCCTTCACCACGAGCGGCGGCATGCGCGGGCGCACCCCCTCCCCCACGGCCGCTGACGCAAAATGGCGGCGGCGACGAAACGGCAGCAACGGCGGCCTCGCCTTCTTTCCTCCCCTCCGGCTGTCCGCTCCGCTCCCCGCGGCAATCGCCCCTTCCCTAGACCTCCCTCACTCTCCCCTCCGCGCAGCCGCCCGCCCCTCGCAACGCCCCGGGAACTCACCGCCTCCATAGCGGCCGTAACGCGACATCCTAACGGCTCCGCTCAACCGCCTCTCCGCGCGCACGCGCCGCTGCCCGCGCCTGCCCTCTGCCCTCCCCTTCTTCCTCCTCCTCCTCCTCCTCCTCCCCCAGGCGCCGCGGGGCTGCGGCGGGAGGCGGGGCGCATGCGCGCGGGGCGCTGGCGCGCGCCGCGGGCCAGAGCGGGCGGCCGGACCCGCGTTGCCATGGCGACGGTGGGGCGCGGCCGATGGCGTCCGAGGGGGAGTGAGAGTCGGGGGTGGAGGTTGCGGGGGGGGGGGCAGGTGGGAAGCGGCAGGCGGGAAGCGGCAGGCCCCGAGATGCGGGCGATGTTGGGTGGGATCACCGCACCCACCGCGGCCTCGGGGGTGGCTCAGTAACTGCCGGGCTGCTGGGGAGAGCTTCCGGCAGCGGTGGGGCTGAATCGGACCGTGGCGGGAAGCCGCCTCTGGGGGGAAGGGCAGCAGTGCGTGAGGAGCAGCGTTTCCCCGGGGAAGTGGTGCAGCAGCAGCAGAAGAGCTGTTGGCTCCAGAAAGGCGGTGTTTTTTATCTTGAATTGCGTGTTTTCGACTTGATCTGCCCCCAAGAGCTTCTGCTAGTACGGTTACTTGTATTCGGAGAGGTGCAACTCTTCACGATAGTGATTAAGGTTACATTTACGCTAGGTGAGGTGTAGTAACTGCCCATGAAAGTGACCTGTATGTGCAAGATATGGCTTAGATGACAGAGTGAAAAAATACTTAGTGACTTCGTGGTTCAGAAGAACCAACTGTGCTGGCAGCAATGGGGGAAGAAAGTAGGGACTGAGACTAGCAGGAATTAAGATATTTGGAGTATCTCGGTCAAAGGGGACTTTGAACAAAACGTTCTCCAGTCTGTGATCTAGATGGGGTCTCGTTAGGAAGCTATACAGACTGTAAACATCTGAAACGTGTTATGCATATAAATATATAAAGCCAAAGAACATTTAATCTTTCCACTGCTTTTCTGACACAGCGAAGCTAAGACTTCCCACTGTGTCGCTTGCTGTTACGATTAATAAAATAATTAGATTTTTTAGTGCCTGTCTTCAGGCACTATAGCTGAAAGAGAACAGTAGCTGAATAAAGTATACGCCATTTGTAGATAATTCCTACAGCACCGTGGAATTTAAACTTCATTTAAAAAAAAAAATTATCTTTCTAAGCCTGCAAAACGAGACAGTCTCATTTTATACATTACTTTTTTTTTTGTTACGCTCACAGAATTATCACATGCTTGCTTTCACTTAAATTACTGGAACGGTGGCAGCTTGTATCCATAGGAAGCTTTTCATTAGTAGTGTTAAAACAGACGAGCTTCCGGAGGGGGGAGGAAATGAAGTTTCTCATCTTTACAGCTGCGCAGGAAAGGTTGTCAAGACGGTACAAAACGAGGGAGGAAAAATAGCGTGTGTAGAAGGTACACGCGGCGTGCATTTACACGTATGTTTGCACACAGGTTGCTTGACGAGACCTGAGCCGTTATTTTGAGTCCTACAGTTGACATCTCGCAGCGCTACCAGCAGCGTCGGCAAAACCAACATCATTTAAGCGAGGCAGAAGGCAGAACCCCGGCTGGATTTAAGTGCTACACGCCCCCACCTCCTTGTTTTGTAAGCTGGCCTCGTGCATAAACCTGTATATAATTTATACGCACACGCATATTTATAAAATAACTCCAGATCTGAGTATTTCCCTGCCTCAGAAGCCTTAAATTTCAAAAACAAACAAACCGAACTTAAAAAAAACCTCTAAGCTGCGCCGGGGAAGGCAGTTGGGTTGCAGCAGGAAGCGGAGGTCCAGGCGGGGAGCACAGGGGCCGGACCGGGGCCCGGCTGCCGGCGGTCCGGGCACGGCGAGGAACCGAGGGGCCGGCAGCCACCGAGAGGGTGAGCAGGGATGCGGGTGTAGGGCCGGGGAGACCCGGGGTGCTCCCCTCTTTTGCCCGCGTTCCGTAGCGCGGTTAGGACGGGGGGTGGTGTCGGGGCGGGCAGCTCTCCCGGCCGGCTCCAGCTCGCTGCCTGCCGTGCCCGTCCCGCCGTCGGCTGCTGCAGCGGAGAGCAGGCGGGCTTGGAGACGGACGGCAGGACCAGGGAGCCTGGAGAGCTTCCTCCGACACTTTGTCCTTTCGCCGGGGAGTAGAGGGATGGAGGCGAATGGTCTCAGCACTGCGGTGGCTTTGCTGTCCTTTGCTGCTAGTGCGGTTGATGCGGAGGAACAGGGCAGAACAGCGCTGGCTGCTTGCCCTGCTGTAGGGCATGAGGAGAGAGGCGGCATGCGGGGGGGTAGCGCTCATCCGCGGGCTGTGGGAAGGCTTGGAGACAAAGGATGTGCACAGAGGAAAGGTGGGAAACTTTTTCCCTCAAGGAACAGGAATCTTGGAGGTTTTGTAAGAGGACAGGGCAATAAGTGGAATGTGCATCAGCAAAGTTACATTAGCTAAACAGTGACTTTCGAGGCTTCATTCAGAACCTTCAAAAACAAGTGAACAGGGTGGAATATTAAAAAAAAATTGTGCTTTAGACATAGAGGATCTAGCTGGAGGCAAACTCAGTTCTGACATGTAGAACAAAGCAAGAGGACTCATTGCTTCTGCAAATTGCTCTGGCTGTTTTCTAGGTTCTGAATGTAGGAAATATGAATGACTGGCAGAGCAAAAGCCCTTTAGAATGGAAAACGTATGTGAACAAAATGGTGAAGGTTGTTGCAGTTGAGAAACATGAGTATGAAGGATGGGTTTTAACAGTGGATCCAATTTCTGCCAGGTGAGTACCAAAGCTTTTGTTTCTGGAAAGCTTGTTAGCAAATTTTTTTAGGAAGAGAAAAAAATCCCAAGACTGAAGCAAACTTATTTGGAGCAAAATCTGCAGGTATGTGTCCATTTTTTTAATTGGCAGGGCCTAATACTGCTTTCATATTGTAGTTGGCAAGGCCAGTTCACCTAAATGCACTTTAATATCGAAGGAATGCACTTAATTCTCAAAGGAGAAGTTTGGGGTATAGATAATATTGGGATTCCTGCTCACTTTATTGTGGACCTGAGTTCAGTACTTTAAATGATACTCATGTGTTTAGGGCTAATTTCAGCAATATACCAAGCCTTGCTTTACAAAGAGAACAGGAATGCAGGAACGTTTTTAATGCTTTAGGTGTTAACATCCTTATCCTTTGTCCAGAGTTCTCACATCAATGCCCTGTTTTCTTCTCCAGACTGGCACCCATGATGGTGTAGTGGCTGCTTTGGAGAAAAAGCAGGGAAGATCAGCAAAGGGTGTTGGACAGAAAGTGGTACCACAGGTCTTTAATAGCTATTCTGACTAATGTGAAAACAGGGTTTGAAAGACAAAACTCACCATGGAATAAGCACAAATTTGGCTCCTTGCTGCTGGAGCTTTTTTGTACCTTTTTGATTGTGAGCTTGTATCATATGAGCACAGATAGAGGCTAGAAACTACAACATCCAGCTTCTGATATGTTTCAGAATATTTGGTTATTGCTTCAACTCTGGAGTAAATCTGAAATTTTCATCTTCTCATGGAGCTGCTTATCATTTTGGTAGAAAAGGTGGCCACAGCTGTGAGTGATTCTGGTGATGGCTGAAGCTCAAATCAAGGTATATTGCATTGCATATTTCTCAGAAAGTCATTACTTCCACTAATGGTAGCAACAGTAGATTAGCAAAGTGGTGGCATCAAATTCTGGAATCTTCCCACAGGACAAAGAAAATTATTTCTGATACTCTTAATTGATACATGGGGATGAGATCCTAGAAATATAACAAGCTTTATTTTATGACTTCTGGGATGTAAGTGCAATTGGGAAAAGACCAGACTTTTACAACATGAGCCTGAAATTGCAGTGATGTGTTCTGGTTGTGTACAACTCAAGTTGTAGTTTTCAGTTAAGAAACTAGCAACACCCTTTCAAAAAATAAATAAATTTAGGAATTATCAATAATATTAAAAGGTTCAGATATTGTTAGCTGCCTTCATTGCCTTCAGCATTCAAAGTGCAGAATGCGTCAAGATGTCATTGTTTTTGGCTGTAGGAAGACTTAAGGTTCTTTAGCAAGGCTGGGAAAGCTGCACACGAAATACTTAGATTCACAGGCCTGATTTTAATGTACATATTCTCTTTTTAAAGTAATGTTCTGCCTGATACAATCTAGAATTATTTCAAACTCAAGGTCAGAAGTTACTCACAAAGCCCCATACTTTCAGTATTTTAAGGATATAGCAGCATGCTTTTCAAGAAAAATGCTGGTGCTTGATACTGCCCAAACATATCACAGAATCATAGAATGGTTTTGGTTGGAAGAGATCTTAAAGATCATTTAGTTCCAACCATCTGGCCATGGGCAGGGACACTTGTGGCTATGTTAGGTTGCTCAAAGTCCCATCTAATGTGGCCTTGAACAGTTCCAGGGATGAGACATCCACAACTTCCCTGGGCAGCCTGTGCTGCTGTCTCACCACCAGTGAAGAATTTCTTCCTAATGTCTAACCTAAATCTATCCTCTTCAAGGTTAAAGCCATTACACCTTGTCCTATCACTCCATGTGCTTGTAAAAACTCCCTCTCCAGTTTTCCTGTAGGTCCCTTCACAGAATTATTGAGGTTGGAAAAGACCTCTGAGATCATCAAGTCCAGCTTATGACCTAACACTACCACACTGGTGAGACCATGGCACTAAGTGCCACATCCAGCCTTTCCTTAAACACCTCCAGGGATGGTGAGTCCACCACTTCCCTGGGCAGTCCAGTCCAATACCTGATCACCCTCTCTGTGAGGAAGTGCTTTCTCATATCCATCCCTAGTGCAGCTTCAGTCCATGCCCTCTCATCCTGTCGCTGGTTGCCTACCTGACTACAACCTCTCTTCAGGTAATTGTAGAGAGTGATAAGGCCCACCCTGAGTCTCCTCCAGGCTAAACAACCCCAGCACCCTCAGCCTCTCCTCACAGGACTTTCCCCCTAGTCCTTTCACAGCCTTGTTGCTTTCCTCAGGACCTATTCAGCACCTCAATAGCTTTCTTGAAGTGGGGAGCACAGAACTGGACACAAAGTACTCGAGGTGAGGCCTCACCAGCACTGAATACAAGGAGAGAATTGCATCCCTACTCCTGCTGGACAAGCTATTCCTGATACAAGCCAAGATGCCATTGGCCTTCTGGTGAAAGGCTGCTGTAAGGTCTCCCCAGAGCCTTCTCTCCAGTCTGAACAACCTTAACTCTCTCAGCCTGAGAATTAATACCTGTGTAACTATGATGCCAGTGAGCATTCATCTTCAGGAGGCTTGGCCTGTGTTTCTCAGTTTTGAGTTAAGCATCGTGGCTCATATATCCTTCTTTCCTTGGCAGTATCATCCTTGCAACATACTTGGAGAATGAAAAAGTGTCCATATCAGTTGTCCTGGGCCCTGCTATCCAGAAGGTCGAAATACTAAAAGAAGGGGATGATGAAATGAAGCAACGTCTTTCTTCCATATTTGCACCTGAGGAAAGCAAAGCCTACAGCCCCGAGGAACTTGAAGAGAGGAAGAACTGCTTAAAGACTTGGCTAGAAACAAACCACATCCCTGTAACAGAGCAGGGTGAATCAGGAAAAACACTGTGTGTGGCGGGGGTATTAACTATTGACCCACCATACAGCCCAGAAGAGTGCAGCAGCTCCAATGAGATTATTCTGTCACGGGTTCAAGGGTTGATACAGGGTTATCTTGAAAAACAACAGTGATGTCTGCTATTTAAAGCATTTTCTGTAGGAATGGGTCTACCCACCTGATTTTATGAACTGTTCTGCATACCAGTATTCACTATTTACAAAAATACTCTGTTTAAGTACTTTTATATGATTTTTGTATGTCGATAAAGGGATGAAACAAGCAGTGTAGACTAAAAGCACAAAGTATTTTCCATGTACTCTTTTTTATAAAAAGTAAGACACTGGATAAGGTTGTTGTATTAAACTGACACTTTTGTTTACTGTGTCAATATCAAGCTTATATATCAGTTTAATAATTATTTTTTTGTCACGATATTGTGAAAGGTGGTAAGTGATAAATTTAAATTTTAGAATTCCTGTTCTGATTTAAATTTATTTTTCCTCTGCCTTTAGAATTAATTAATTATCTACTGATGTAGGCATGTTTATTTGAACTGCTTATCAGAATTTATTTTTTCAGAAAGAGAGCTGTGACTTGGATTTCCCAAACCAGATGAACTCCTGTTTTAGAACATGAATTGTAATGTGGGTCCAAGTTTGTAAAATTATTATAGATTTAGAAGGCAAATATCAGGTTTTAAAAACATTTGCTGTCTATATTTGTTATTTTAAAGCAGCAGTGACTGGAAAGAACTTTTTTTCCTTAGAATTTCTTTTAGTTCAGAAAGTTTCTGGTTCTCAATGCTTTGTTTCTATTTTATGGCAACATGCAACAATGTAAGAATTGTTATGTGATTACTGAGATGATTATTCCAGTCAGGAGCCTTTAGAGCCCTCATTTATCTCTTAGTGTATGGATTTGTTGTCTTTTTAAGAGGCAGCAGCAATATATCCTCACATGCATTTGAAAAGTCTTAACTGTTCTTAATAAAAGGCCCTCATTGTTGTTGCTAGGATTTATTTAAAATTACTTTGGATTTGTCAGGTTCATGCTGATTTTTCTTAAAAAGCCTCTACTGCCCCTATGATCCTGTGTGTACCTCCCTAAAAAAGTCTGGTAGCTGCCAACACATGAATGCTTCAGCTGCCTGTGTGGATGAAGGGATCGACCTGTGCCTGGACTCCAGTCTACTTGAGATGTATTTCTAAGAGCTAGCGTCGGGTCAAGCAGCCCTCAAGATGTTTTAAGAACAGCTTGTAAATGTCTCTTTCAAAGGAGACCTCCTACTTCCTTGCTGGGCTAAGGAGTTTGGGAGGCTGGTCTGCCAGCTTGACCCCGGTCTCAGAAGGACCAGAAGCCGAGTTATTGGTCTGGCATGAAGGATTGCGACTACACCACCTCCTCTGCTCCCTCCTAGCACCACTGTGCCCTCCTCACGCCCAGGCCCGATACAGCGGGAGCTCTGGCATGGCGTGAGCAGGGATTGTCCGTGCCCATGAGCAGTCTCACTGACAGCCACCACACGCACAAGGCCGCTACAGCAAGACTGAAAAGCCTCCCTGTCGGAAACCACGCGGGAAAGACGCACATCCCCGGGCACCCGCGGAAGGGGCGGGCGCTCCTCCCACCCGCGCCATCGCAGCGGCCCCGGGCGCACCCTCCTCGACGCTGTTCTCGCGAGACTTCCGAGGAGCGAGGTTTCACCGCCCCGCGTTGCTTAGCTACCAGAGCCCGGCCCTCCGTGCGGCGGTCGGGGCGCGGTGCGCAGTCGCAGCAGCCGCGCTTTCTCATATGTGTATATATATCTCTAAGGGTTGTGCGGGAGGCTCGGCCTGAAGTCGGGGAGATGTCGCGCTATGGACGTTACGGTAGGGGGAATGAGGAGCTGGGGGCACTCTGGAACGAGCGGCGGTTGCCTGGGGGTAGGGGTGGTCGTGCTGCGCTGAGGATGGGAGAAGGTGGCCGTTGCTTCAGGCGGACGGTTCTAAGAGAAGATGGCGTCGAGACGGGCGGCGCTGGGGGCTAGGCGCCGTTATGGGAGCTTTTGAGGCTGATGAGGCCGTAGCCGTGGGTCCGGCAAAGACTGTGAGGGGGCTCGGAGGGAGGGGGAGCGGGAGCGCCGCACCGGCGGGAGCTCTCTAAAATGGAGGCGGTGTTAAAGATGGCGGCGCTTGCGGGGGGACGAGGGAGGGGCGGTTTCGCCGCGCGCGCTGCCTCGTGTCTCGCGCAGCGCCTGCGCGCGGGGGCCGCTGTGCGGGGCTGGGCGCTGGCCCTGAGACCATGTCCCTCCCGGCAGAGACCAAGGTGTACGTGGGGAACCTGGGCACGGGCGCGGGCAAAGGCGAGCTGGAGAGAGCCTTCAGCTACTACGGACCCCTGAGAACCGTGTGGATCGCCAGGAACCCGCCGGGGTTTGCTTTTGTGGAATTCGAAGACCCGAGGGATGCTGAAGATGCTGTCCTCGGCCTCGATGGGAAGTACGTCCACACCTGAATCCTCCTTGACTGCGCTGGCAGCAGTTTCTGAGCTCCTCCTACTTTACAATTATTGCTAACTGTTCTTTGTGTAAAGGAGCACAGAAGAGTATTCAAGTGATTAATATGTATGATATCTTGCAGGATAATATGTGGCTCCAGGGTCAGAGTGGAAGTTTCAACAGGGATGCCCCGCCGCTCCCGTTACGACAGGCCTCCTGCGCGACGCCCCTTTGACCCTAATGACAGATGCTATGAGTGTGGTGAGAAAGGCCACTATGCTTATGATTGTCACCGCTATAGTCGCCGAAGAAGGAGCAGGTACGTGTGGGACCAGAGTGGCTGTGTTGCTTCACCAGTTCACTTTTGTGTAGCTCTTGTTAGCAAACAACAGACTATTACACCAGTTTAATTCTAATGTTGTAAGTCAACAGGTGTATTTCACAATTTTTTTTTCTGCTAATACATATAAAATGTTAATATCTTAATAATCAACCTGGTCAAAACCTTTCAGGTTTCTTCGTTTGAGTCAGTCGCCTTGATTCAGAATGTCACGAGCCTTAAGATTTCATGCTGAGGCGCCTTGCAAATCCGACACTTAAGATCCTCCTAGACCTTGAGGTGATCAGCATAAGAGGCCAGATCCCCTCGAGCCATCTACACGTAGCTTCACCTTATTCTTTAAGGGCAGAAAATTTGAGACGGTGATCGCCGTAACAGTAAATTTGGCTTTCAATTGGGGCCCCCCTCCGGTTTAGAAAGAGGAACACCAGATTGACCACATTCCCACCTAGAAAAATCTTCTTGCGTCAATCAAGCCTCACCCTGGCTCATTGGGCTGTCAGTTTGATCGTCGTTAGATTGAAGAGAACACCTAGATGCAGCGATCGGCTATAGATACTTCTAGATCGTCTAGATCTGCTAGACCTTGGGCCAAAGAGGGTCGACCTGCAAACTTGCAAGGTTTATTTTAAATACGCATTACAAGTGTTTTCTATTCTAATGTAATTCTGCAATGTAATTCAGCTTTTAACATTTTTCTAGGTAGTAAAATGCTCAAGACAAGTAGGCCCAGAGATTTTTCCAATTGACAGATGCTATCGGTGTGATTTTGTTGTTTCGGTTTGGTTTTTTTTGTTGCTTTTTTTTTGTTTGGTTTTTTTTTTTTCTTTTTTTTTCTGGTTTGTTTTTAGTTTTCTGAAATGAGTTTTGACTTCAGCAGGGCCTCACATGCACTGAGTGCTGCATCTGTTTCCTAATACTTGTTTTCTCTAACCTAAAACCAGGTCCCGGTCTAGATCTCGTTCAAGGTCCCGAGGGAGGAGGTACTCTCGGTCACGCAGTCGGAGTCGTGGTAGGAGGTAGGGGTTCTGGCTTTTGTTTTTTGTGTTCTTTTTCTTCTTTCTCCCTCTGTTTGCCACTTTCTTTGACTCTTGTGAAAATAACTTCTAGTAATATCTTCCTCCTTTGTTTCATAGGTCAAGGTCAGCTTCCTACCGCAGGTCCAGGTCAATGTCTCCTCGTAGATATAGATCATTTTCACCCCGCAGATCTCGGTCTGGTTCTTTAAGGAGGTCAAGGTGTGTGTTTTTTTTTATTAAGTCCACAACATTGTTGTAGGCAATATAACTGTTGCAGTTAACATTAAGTTTATATTGTGCAGTTCATGTATTTGCAGATACCTTCATGAATGCTCTTAGAAGCTAAAAACTTTGGAGTATAATTTTGGAACTGCAACTCTAACAGTTATAGCCTTGGTAAGGGAGGAAGCCATATATAAAGTGTGAAGTTATAGTCTTGTTATGGCTTCCTACTTTTCAAGAATCCCAGAAGTAGTTATGCTTATTTGACCAGGACAGTGGGGTTTCTTATGTGGGTGGTAGTGTTGGCCAAATCTACTGGAGCTTTCTATTAAGAAAAGATGTTTCTGTAAATCCAGTAGTTGCTATGAAATTCTCTGAGGTCAGTATCATAACGGTCAAAGAACACTATCTCAGCTGTATGAATCCCTTAATAGTAGTTCAACTTTCACTGCTTTTCCCCAGATCTAGGTCCAGATCACGTTCAAGGTCCCGGTCTGTTGTATGGCCTCGAAGCAGGTAAGATAGTTGTTTTATTTCAAACCAACAATAGTTTCAGAGATTTTGTTTGTGTCTGTTTTGGTTTGGTTTTTTTCCAAAAAACAATTTTTTTCTGTGTGATTGGAAGAGATTAGGAGGTTGTGCAGAATAGCAGTATTCAGGCTATAAGCTAAAATTTTTGCCTTTTGGCAGTGTAAAGTAGCTGTCAGCTTCTTGTAATACACATGAATTTGGTCTGTGACTACTGTGTGTAGTCTATGCCTACATTGCAAAAAAGGCATCTACATGATTTAAGACCTGTGGAGAGAAGTTTTGAAAACTAATTCATGCCTCTGCATGTGGAGACTGCTTGAGCTTGTGTCTTGCAGAATGCTGCTTAGGTTTTTCTTCAAGTTCTTTTGTAAATCCCAGATGCCGGGGGAGGGGCGGAAGCGCTAAGATGGTTGCACCACCTGCTGACTGAACTCCTTGCTTACAGCTTTTCAGCTTTGTCAGCTTCTGTTCTGAGATCAAGTTAAATTGCCGTAGTGCTAAGAACTACATTTCGTGGTGTAGGACACCTGACTTTGAGGTTTGGAGAGCTAAAAGAGTAGGACTCTGAGTCCTAAAGCCCTGGGTAGTGTTTTGAAGGACTTCTCTGGCATGTGGCCCTGGTTTTATGGGTCTGGATGTTTTCCCTGCTGAAATGGAAGCTCAGGAGAACAGTTATGAAGTGAATGCTCTTGTTATTTTCCTTTATCCTTTGGTATAAGTCTTATCTGGAAGAAGAGTGAAAGGTAGGATAAAAGTGTGATGGAGATGAGAGCTTTAATAAATAGGAAGAAGTAATCTTTTCTTTTTTTTTATTAGAACAGGAGTTCTAATAAACAGGAGTTTAGGGGCCGCCTGCTACTTAAGGACTTGAACCTCGAGCCTTTAAGGGGACAATGATGATTATTGGTAGGGCTGAACTGAGGTATTATTTGTACAGGCCTGTAATGCAGGACATGACTAGCCAGGCTCAAATTGCATGCCACTAGAGTGGAAGAGTCTGGATACTGATGACGTTGCTTGGTGACTTCTAGTTCTTGGACACTCGTGTTCCTGCATGAAAGACTAGATACTACTACTGAAATTTCTGAGGAATATTGACTTAGCATAGGTCTTCAGATGCAGTGGTGACATGGTAGTTCAGGACTGGAATTATAGAAGTGTTGTGAGAATTTTTTTTGTGTTAGCCAGTGCTGGTCTTCTGCTAATACAGCAAAACACGAATATGTTACCAGTGCTGCCTATGGAGCTTTTGATCTGCAGTCCTGCTTTGTTATTGTGCCTCTTGGAAGGAGGATTTGCCAGCAGTTCTAATATGGTGCTCTTGTGTGCTTCCTTTTTCCATTTTTTACCAAATGCTTTTGCTACAAAATACAAGTTCTAGTATAGTTGTGATCAACTCTATCCTGTGTAACTGTGATAGAGCAACAAAACTACTTATCATCATCACCTGTCGTAGGTGACAATGGCTTAGCATAGTTACCAGGAAGTTTTCAAACCAGTGCCATGTAACTCTTTAACTTATGCCAACAATATCCACATAATATGTTTGGAAGTTAATGAGCCAGGTAAAGGTGAATCTTGATAACCCCTTAACAGACAGTTCTGAGGAGAAATAAAATTTTTGTACTTTTTTGGTCATCTCTTAAGCAACTTACTGTATTGAACACTGGACTTGCTGATGTTAAGTATTACCATGTGCCTGAATTCTGACATTCTAGGATGACACATTAAGTAACAGCAAATAGTTTAGTTGGTAAAGTAACATGATAAATAAGGGAGGAAAGTCTCACTGTTTGAGTAAATTTTAATAAACTGGGAATAGTTTACACATTAGTAGCCAGATACCAAAGAGAAAACTGAAACACTGATTTCATTGGGATAACTGATGGAAAAGCTATATTATGCTTGAACAAAAATTGCACTGGGAGCTTGATCTGAAGAATGCATCAGGTTTTAGCACCATCACCTTTCCTTGTAGTTGAGTGCAGGCTTTTAATGTGCTGTTACAGTATTTTCTAAGATGGCACTTGAAACTATTCTTTGCTTTACAGAAAGATTACTTGCAGATGGATAGAGAAAGTTTAGGAGTCTGGTACAAGTGTTGGGGAAGTGGTAGCTGAAGCTTTGCTGGGGAGCTTCTTGTGCTTATGCTCTTGTCTTCTTGTACGTGGAGTCTGGAATATAGGAGCTGAAGTATTTTCCTGAAATGCCACAAGAGAAGTCTGCAGCACCAGAGCCTTTGTCTCTGGTTTGTCACGCTGTGTTCTATGAATTTGCTGTTGCTGGTTTAGCTAACTTTCATTGTATGTGCATGCCACTGGCTGCTTTGCTGAGCTTTATTTTTCTCCTGTTATAGGTCTGGGTCCCATGGTAGATCTAAATCTGGCTTACCTGCTAAAAGGTGAGCGTATAAATACAACTAGCACTCAGTTTTCTGGGTTTCTTTTTTTTTGTCATCATTCAGAAATCTCTGCTTGGGCCAGTATTTCAGTTGCATGTGGAAGAAGTTTTTTTGTGTGTTTTAGTTTGGGTTTGCTTGTTAATTTTCATTTGTTTGATTTTTTTTAATAGCTGACTTGAAAATATTTTTCATAAATTATTTTAATGTATTTTTTTTATAGCTTTTGTGGAAAAGTAGGAAAATCTTCCAGAAGGATTGTGGACATAGGCTTTTGCTTAACCTGTAATTGTGACAAAAAGCCATTGTGACAGGATTTGGGGCGTGTATTTCCCTATCTTTGTTCTCAGCTACAGTTCTCAGTCTTCCTTACTGTCATCTACTTGATTCACTGATCCTGCTTTGCAAGATTCCTGTGATCATTTTATCGTGGTTTTGAAGCAGTGTTGCTCTTTTCCCAAGGGCTTCAACTTTCAGCACTTTTCCTTTTCAACTGCAGCTTCTTGCTTAAAGTAATTTGATATACTTGCTATCAGCAGCATTTAGGGTGGTGGATATTAACATATTTAGCAACATCAAGCTTCTTACTGGTTTTTAAATGGTCAGAAGTGGTTACTGAGTGGATAGAAGTTTATTGCATTGATTGTTTTGGTTTGTGTTTGTTTTTTTTTTTAACAGTCGTTCAAAGTCCAGATCACCATCTCCAAAGAGAAGGTAGGAATATCTAAAATTGGAGTGTGCTGTACAGTTACGTAGAACTGATATCTGCAGTGGTTGCTACAGAAATTAATTTGTGAAAGGATAAAAGCTTGAATACCTGTTTAATTTGTGAATTATGAATTATTATATAATCCTGTTATGGAAAGATGGAAGTTTTATGGTCACTGCTGGTAGTCAAAAAGTCGTGGCAGTAACTCTAAAGTACCTCCTTAACTGCAGTTTTAAAGGACAGCAGAAATGGGGGCAAATAAGAATAAACTATCCCAGAGTTCCTGAGTAATGTAGAACTGGGGAAAGAAGCAAGTAATGTGAGGTATGGAGCAAACCTCGGTATGTGGTAGGGTTGAATTCCTGCTGGTGGCTTCTCACAGCTGGCTCTCACTCAGTTGCACAGCTTCCAAGTTTTGCTGTGCACTGTGAAGAGGCAAGTTCTGTGTAACCAGAGAAGTAAATGCTGTAGTTTACATATTCTTGAGATTGTGCCTCATGGTTAGCCCTAAACTGGAGCTGTGTAGGTTATGGCAGAGTAAGAATTCCTCTGCACAGGTGGAAGTGCAGGCTCCAAGGTGTCTTCTGAGCAGGCTTGGTGTCTTGCCTGCCTGCTGATGTCTCTTACTCTGCCTGCTCTTCTCAAGCTTAAAGCAGTTGTTGCTTATAAAGGTGTAAAATATAGCACTTATTGTTCATGAACTGTCTATGAAGACAGTGTGGGGAGGGGCATTATAGGTGGGAGGAAGAGGGCTCCTGCACAGAGGAAACCTAGAGGGGGTAGTGCACAAAGTTTCTGTTGGTTTTGCTATAGAAGTTGCTTTTAATCTTTTTCTTTCCCTTTCAGTCATTCACCATCAGGAAGCCCTTGAAGGAGTGCAAGTCCTGAAAGAATGGATTTGAATTTAAAAAGTTAAAAGAAGAAAATTTATTTTGTTTACATTATTATAAGGGATTTTGTGGTGTCTTTATAAATGCAAGGGCTCAGTCCTAGAAGGCTGTTTCTATTGACTAAAAATTGGCATGAATCTGGATCCTTTAAAGTCTTACAAGTAGACTGCAAAACTTTTCTGTTGTGTTAATGTTCTGTGATCTGGAAATACTGGGCTTTTTTTATTGGCGCATTGAAATAAACTGTGCATTTCTAACTAAGAAATATTTTGTGATAACCCAGCTGTTTCTGTTAATATTGGGGTAGCTGAAGCAGGTCAGATGTTGCTATGGTGAAAAGCAGGAGGCAGACTGTTAACAGGCCCTTGTAAATCAAATGTTCTGCAGTAGCTGGTCAGTGGCTGTCCTGCAGGACTTTGTTCTCACATGGCACCAGGCAGACTGAAGAGTTACCAGTACCAGCTGTCATTCCTACTGTTCAGTCTTGAATGTTATGGTGATCTGTACCTTGTGTTTGTATTTGCACTTCCTCGAAGCTCAGTGAAACTGAAAAGCTGTCTGGAGGTGCTTGTACACTGGAAGATTTGACTTACAAAAATGTCTACGAAGGGCACTAACAGATGAAGAAAGTAAACTGTGTGAATGCTGGTGTCTGTCTGTCTGATTAAAGGACCAGTGACCTTCTCACCTGAAGGTACTTGGAAATATTCTGGAATGTAAACTATTGAAGTAAATATTTTTAGAAATTTCAATTTTATGTCCTGGTTGACCATGTAGTTCTACTTTGTGATACTTAAGATAAATTGGCAGTTCTGGTGCAGAAGATACTACATTTGATATGCTTTTTAGGAAATTAAGGCTTTTCTTGCAGTTTGAAGGTCTCAAACAGAACAGAAGGTCATGTTTAAGTAGCAGTACATACGGAGAATCAAGAGCTCTTATTGCTCTTATCTGACCTGAACTGTCTGGTCTCATCTTCTTTGGCAGCGAATTCCCAGGAATTGCTGCTGTCCTGATCAGTTGTTGCTTTGGGAAACTGGACTGTAGCTGCCTGTATACGGATGGCTCCTGTCTTGCCGCCATGGATATGTTACTGAAGGATTTAATACAAATATGGTAAATGAATGCAATGTATTTGCTCGTTTGAGTTTTCTTTGCATCTGATGTAGCTATTGTCAGACCGGTAAGGAAGTCAGACTGCCTGATGATTTTGACTTGTCTTCCTTGCAGTATGTTCTGGCCTACATTGCTGTGTCTTACAGGCTGTGGGGGACAGTAATTCTCTGGGGGCTTCTGATTTGTCAGCAGTGGGTTGACTCTGCTGATAGAGCAGAGCACTGCAGTTTGCATGGGTACCCAACCCCAGGTTTTTGGGTCAAGGTTGATCACTGTTGCATTGTCCAAGTATTAGAAGAATGACAATGAGTCTGTTATCTGTGACTTCATAGAGACTCTGACTGTGTACTACAGCATGTGTTTGTCTTGTTCCTGTTCTCTCTCTCCCCCTTGTTTGTACATTTTAGTGCATTGGTGCTTAGCAGCTAAGTAGCTTTCCTTGCTGGTGATGCTTCAATTAATATTTTGTTGTAACCATAGTCCATCATAAGCTTCAGAAGAGGGAGCTGGAAGTCACAGCATTAAGCTTGGGTGACCCAAAAGCCATTGCTAAACAGTACTGGGGGTGCAGTATTTATTGGGTTACCTTCCCTCTGCCCCATTGCATCAGTGGTACAAGTACTCCATGCAGCAGTGCTTTCAGAGAGGTAGCGTCTCTTTTTAACTCTGTACTGCAGAAGCAAGCTGACTCCACAATAAACCTGTAGATTAAAACTCTTACAGTGATAACTTTCTTTTTCAGTCATTCAACTCATCAGTATTAGGAGAGAGGTTGGGGCTGCCTCCCTGTGCTAAGGGGTAGAGGAGAGAGCTTACCAGGGACAAGGTTTGGTCAGCATTAGGGAGGGAGGTAGCTCCTATGAAGGAGGTTGGAGAAGGAACCAGGCTTCAGCAGTTCCTAGAGGTGGGGGTTGGCTCCTCATACCTCACAGGGGAGCCCTTTGGTGGTTAATAGTAGCACTGGCTGCATTTTGTGCTCATCATCTGCTGTTAATGTGGGTCTCAGCCTCTTTGCTGTCTCCCAGGCAGCTGATGCTGTCCAGTGTGCTACTGGGAGAGCACAGCAGGTAGGCTCCAGCTCCACCTCTGCTCTTCCCCTGGAGGGGCTACACTGCCTTGACTCTTACAGGTAAATGGAAGGGGAAAGATGCAGTTGCATGGACTGGCACTGGCGGCAAGGGCTGAGCACAGCTGCTGAAGGAAGCAACCAATAAAGCCACTGTGCCAAGCAATTTCTGGGAAGTTAGCCTGTTCTGGCACTAGTGTTTAGAAATCCTCCTCAAGCAACTGATGGCACTGCAGCCCAGGTGGTGAGGCATGAGGGGTGTGCTCACACTGCAGTATCCACAGTCACATTTGGGTTGTATCTGGTGGATTGTGCTTCAGTGCCTTCTTGCTTATTTGCTGTCAAGGCTTGGCACAAGAATGTTCCACAAGCCCTTTGTCCAGCAGGGTGGATGCTGCTCATGATCACCTGCTACAGCATTGACTCCTTCACTTCAGGACAGCTCAGGTGGAATTTAGCATATTTTTGAGGAGGGGGGAGGAGTCTGTACAGCCCCTGCTTGACCACCAGTTACCACCTAAAACAGCACTTCCTGATGGTTGAAGTCCTTTATTCAAGAGGGTACCACTTTGAATGTATGGAAGGCTGAGGTAAAAAATGGAATCTCTTACTATTTCCCTCTACAGCCTGCACAGAAACAGTCTTTGTTCACCTTCCTGGAGGGCTGCCAGGCACACAGAAGCTATGGCCTAACAGTTGTGCTTCACACAAAGGTAATGGCTGACAACACACCCTGTGTGCCTGAGCCATGCTTTAATACCCCCCCCCCTCCCCCCAGGACTCCTTGGCCTTAACAAATCTTCACTAAACCTTGGAGGAAAAAAAAAAAAAAAAAAACCAAACACAAGCCCAGGTGCCCAGGTACCCAGTTGGAGGGGTACAGTACTACTGTTGACCAGAACTGAGCTAAGGAATCATTCAGCCTTCTGCAGTTCAATGTACCTGCAGAGACCATTCTATGTCACTGGTGTGTCAGTCTTAGGACTCCTGTCTTCTTCAAGGGTGTGTTGCTGTGTAACTGCTGCTACAAACATGGAAGTGCATCTTTTGAAATATCAAACGAGGCCCCAAAGGTGTGCCTCCTGCTCATCATTCAGCAGCCTGAAGGATATTTCTAGGCAGGCCTGGTGGAACAGTGTTTACTCTGGTTTTTACTTTCGCAGCTGATAGAAAAATTATTTCACTTAAGGCACTTGCTGTCACTTCCAATTGCTGGTACATCAAGCAGCTCAGCTGTAGCAATGCTCAGCATTGCAATTAAGCAATCTTGAAGAGAAGTAACATCATTATTACTGTGGCATTTGGCCACTCACTTTTGTACCAGTCAACTCCCCAGAGCAGGAGTTGGGTTGAACATTCCCAGCAGTGGGGCTTTTAGGTGTGCAAGGGGACAGGACTGACACCTACCAGAGGAGGTTAATGGTGAGCAGTGCATTTTTAATGCACCACAGCAGCTCACCTCAGCTCTTCTACTCATTCCCAGAAGAGGGAGGGGGGGGAAAAGCCCAGCTTCCAGGGTATAAACATCCACACTGTAACCAGAAAAACCTGGACAGATCCAACAAGTTAGTCCAGCTGATAAGACAAAGTCTCTTCTCCAGTGAATGCTCTCTACATACATTTCAGAACCCCTTGAGGTGAACTAGAAGGCACTCACCTTTTTAATGGCTTTTTGGGTTGAACCAATCCCTGGTCAGCCAGGACTGACGACCTCAATAAAGTCTTTTTACCAAAATGTAGCAGTGTGTTTAAACCCACTGGGGCTCAGCTTATGAGGTCACATGCCACCTCCAGACATTAACAGGTATTTCTGTGACCAGAAAACACTACTGCTAGCGTACAGCCTCATAGAAACACTTTGCTTTCTTACTTGGAGGCTTCTATTCCTCCTGGCACATGTGACATTTTCCCATTTCCCAGAGTGTACTGTGAAGCCACCTTTCAATGAGCAAGCTCTCTGAAAGCAAAGGAAACAAACAAACAAACCCAAAACCTTGTAATAGTTGCCGACTTGGTCTTCCAGAGATCAGCCCTTTGGTTTGGGAGAATAAATGCATCAAAACACTGATGTTACTTGGTCTGTTCTCAGGCAGTAGCAAACAGTCAGTCTTTATAGAAAGCAGTTGTAAAGTTACTGCGTGGTCACAAGCTTTACAATCATACCGATGATCCGAGATCCACGGGGGCACATGCATAAATCCATACTGGGATTCTTGATTTTATCCTGCAGTAGCTGGTCTAGCTCACAGCGTAGCTCTTTCACCAGCTCAGCCACCTAACACAGAGAGGTAAAACAGGAGGGTAAAGCCTGTGAAACACATCTCCTGCAATCCAAACAGAGCACTGCAGCACCCCCGGGATTATCCTGCCCTTACCTGGTGAGAGGCAGCCACAAACTGGATCCATCCATCATCCAGAGAAATGACAAATTTTCCCTTCTGCAGCTGGATGTGAACCTGCCCACCTCCAAGCAGGACCAGGGGGTACACTGATACCATGCTGCAGTCCCGAATGAACACACGGCTGGTCTTGATTTTCTCATGATACACCAGGTAGGGGCTCTCAAAGTGCCTTGTCTGGAACAGGTATGCAATGTCAGTGCTAAAACGCTACATCTCTTCCTACCTGCATGACTAACAGACTCCTTCTGACCTGTAAGAGCTGCCACTTTCTCAGCTATCCCCCCCTTGCTCCTTCCTGCTTTGCTGTGAGCATGTGAGAAATCAGCTAATTCATCAATACTGCCTCAAGACCCAAGTTCTGCATTTCACACTAAGGACATTTTCATGTGTCTTTTGTTATGCTCTTTGAAAGCAAGAGTGATGAACAGTTCAAAGCCCTTGTCACCCAAATATGTTCACCGAAGAGAAACCCCTCTCTTTTAAACCAAGTGATCTGTATCCTGCAAAAGCAATGAATCATCACATTTGGAAACAGACTTCATGAGACAAATATTACCATATATCATGGCAGAAAGAGGAAAGCTCTTATTTGTTTATTAAGTTGGAAAGGAAATTAACTTCAGAGTATAATGATCCATGAAGAAACAAACCACAGTATGTTCCTGAGTTATTTACCAATAAGAGACAAAGCCCGGGGAGGAGAGGGGGGGGAAGTCATCTACACATATGAAGGTGCTACACACATGCCTGAAATTTCAGTCAGTACCAAGGAGGAGCCAGGGGAGGACTGAAACTGCAACGTTTGTACATGCAGCTTTGCAGATGCAGCTTAAGAAAACATGAACTGGGTTACTGCATCTGCTAATTTCACTCCAGCCTCTGGAGTTTAAGACTGTCTCCCTGGCTACACAATTAACTCAGGAATGTGACATAATTTACAATCCCAACAGGGGACTGTTCAGTCATGAGGGTTTTTTTTCTGAACGTCTGTAGGGACCCTCCACTGTAATGTTAACTGCTCAAGCAAAGGTGACTTCTTTTATAAGAAAGAGCATGCTTTGCAGAAAAAAAAAGAATCCTGACCTGATAATTCACAGATGACGGGTGAATGTGAACATAACCATCGTTTTTGGTAACAAACTTCAGCTCTTCTGCTTTTGGTTGCATTTTGACTGCTCCTGTACTGGTTTTCTGGTATTTGCCCTCTGGCTTTTTCACCTGTATGGTAAGATAAAAAGATACAAAAGTCTGCTGTAACAGAAAACCTTTTTAACCTATGTTTTAATTTTATCAAAACCCAGAAATTCTCAAGTAGTAGCATGACAAGTCACTAGAGACAGATACCACACTCTGGGTAACCTTGACTGTTCATTTTGAACCTCAGCCTCCTAAAAAGCCATAATTTAAAGTAGCTTCTTAAGAACATCTGCTGCTGGCTTCTGTGTGATGCTAAAACCAGCCTCTGGGAACTGCAGCAGTCTCAAGCAATACAGACTGGAGTTTGGCTTCCTGGCTCTATTGCTACAAGGAACAAGCTTTGGCTACCTAAGCCATGCTAAAGGCTGCCACAATCAGTCCAGACTGAAAGCAGGCAGTGTGTGAAAGAAGAAAGGGAAAATAAAATGCATTCTTTTACCTGGACAACATTGGGATACAGCGCAGCACACAACATAGCTGAGATCAGCTTGATGTTCTCTGCATTAGAATTTGCCTGTGAAATTAATGCATACATTAGGTTTTCTACAGGTAAGTCTGTAAAGGTTTAGCTGTTCTTCTGGAACCACTGAATTATTAGAACTGGTTTACTCTGATAGCTGGGCTTTATAGGAGAGGACCAGTTACTGCTCCTAAGGTCTCAGGCTAGACGTGCGTTCCCCCCACTATCCATGGAGTAAATTGACCATCTTGATGTGGTCACAGAATCATCCAGATTGGAAAGGACCTCTGAGATCACCAAGTCCAACCCTTAATCCATTACCACCATGGTTACCAGGCCATGGCACTGAGTGCCACATCCGTCTCTTTTTAAAAACCTCCAGGGACAGAGAATCCACCACCTCCCTGGGCAGCCCATTCCAATGGGCTGATCACCCTCTCTGTAAAGAATTTTTTCATAATATCCAATTTAAACCTCCCCTGGCAGAGCTTAAGTCCATGCCCTCTTGTCTTACTGGTAGCTACTTGGGAGAAGAGACCCCCACCTGGCTACAACCTCCTTTCAGGGAGTTGTAGAGAGTGATGAGGTCTCCCCTGAGCCTCCTCTTCTCCAGGTTCAGTCAGTGCTGAACCTAATTGTTCCATATGGTCTGGCTACAAAGAGAAGGCCATCTCTCTCTCCAAGAGAAAGCGAGCAGAAGTTGTCTCAATGCACAGTGAGACTCTACAACTAGCAAACCCCTAATCACTTCATCACAAAGCCTTGGGCGACCTCTGGTTCTGGAGGTGCTGTTTTCTGAGGATTGTCCACAGTGGTGAAATATATCACTGCCTGCTCTGTAATGTAATATAATTCGGTTCCATAAATACAGTTGGCACTAATCCAAACATTCAGGACAGGTCGTGAGTCAGACATGTCTTTTCACCACTTACTGACTTCTAATGTATCAAGTCAGCAGTGTGTGACTTGAAGCAGCAGGTTTCAGCTCATTTCCACATGTGGGCCTGTTCTTCCTGAGCATCTAAGGATTCATGCCATGGAGGCAAGTGCCAGCACATCCGATGTACAGGAAGAATAGAGCAGGCAGAAGGTGACAATTGCCGCTATGATTCTTCAAAGCCAGGCTGTGGCAAGCAGCCCACCTGGCACACAGGTCAAATGAAAAACTGCAGCATCATTTTGGAGCACTGAAATGCTGTTGAATTACCTCTTCTCCAGTAGCATCCAACACGCCATCGCCTCTCTGAGCCCACTTCTTCTCAATGTCTCTGGCTCTTAATCCTTCCTTCACAAACCCAATGTCAGAGAGCAGCTCTGTGAACTGCCGTTTCAGACTGGCAATTTCCTACAAACAGACAAAGGGCCATGATGGGTGCCAAACAAATCAAGGACAGTCTTCACCAGCTGCTTATTTTCATCACTAGGATACTGCTGGTGTCTCAATCAGTGCCTGTGAAAGGCCACAAAAACTGACTTACCTGAAGAACTCTTCCTGACAAAAAGTTCTCCTTGCAGTAGTTATAGCTTGCCTGAGAGCCCTCTTTGATACTTAAACGCCATCCCTAATTGAGAGGATGGGAGAAAACCCTTAATAAAATATTTCAGCTTGAATCACAAGCACATCACAAAACTCAGAGAGGCTTCTGAATTTTATCTCACCTTATAGGCCTGGAGAAGAGCCAGGTAGTCACTGTTTCCTACTGCAAACTGTAACTTCTTTTTGTTTGCTTCTTCCCTTTTATCCCACGGTGACACCTAGATAGGCAGTAACAGATTGTGTGTGTTCATTCTCTCACAATTTAGAAATGCCACTACAAGAGCTGCTTGGCACAAAATCTTTGCTATTTTCAAAGGAGCTCACAGGTCAGAATGCAAATTTTCTCTGTGGAGAACAGAAAACTCAAAATTCAGAAAGCCAAAGTGAAAGTGAACACCCAAACTGAGATCCAAAATGAACCCTGCAGTCATAGCTCAGACATGTCAGCTTCATCATTATCACTGTTTTGTACTTATTTCCAATTGCTTCTTATATTACCCAGTCTTTTCCCATTTTTTTAACACCAAATTTAATCAAAATGGACCGGCTGTACTTCATAATTCTAAAATTTATATCCTGTTTCTAATGTTCATTCAGAATATAAATAACGTGTCCCTGCTGCGTGCCTTTCATCTTCTGCTTATAACTTGGCTTCTTAAATGAGCTCTCATTAATGTATCACTGGAACAGGTTGCCCAGGGAAGCTGTGGATGCCCCCTCCTGGGAGGCCAGACTGAATGGGGACTTGAGCAACCTGATCTAGTCAGAGGTGTCCCTTTCCATGCAAGGGGGTTGGAACTAGATGATCTTTAAGGTCCCTTCCAACCCAAACCATTCCATGATTCTTTATCAACTATGTAGGCTGAAAAGGAGAATCAAAACACTCAAGTGTAGTATGCTGTAAGCTACCAACAGTGCTTTGCTGCTGGAAGAACACACACCTCTTTCAAAGCTGGGTTATATGGTTAAGAATACTTACAAAAGGTGACTTAAAGGCCAGACTGGCTGCTATAGTTAGAGCAGGATCCAGGCAGCGGAAGATGGTGCCAAACAGCATTAGCTTGCCAATTCTGACATCAACAGGTAGGGAAGCCAAGTGATATCCCAGAGGGGTGAGCTCTTCATCTGGAGTTAATGCTCCTAAGTCTTGCAGTCGCAGCTTTGATGCCCGCAAAGACTCAGTCCTAGGGGGCTCAATTAGTCGTGACAGGACAAAGTGGAGACTCTGAGCAGAAAACATCTCTAGAATCTTAATTCTTAGGAGGAATAAAAAAAGGGGAGGAGAAGGGAGAAAGGAGAGAGGGAGAAGAAAAAAAGCACAAACAGTTTAGTTCCTTACACAGGACAAAAAAAAACAAGCTTTTCTAAAAACAAAATAAAAAACACTTCTAAGAACATACTCCTTAGAAAAGGACCTGTAACAAACATTTTGTCAGGAAACAATGTGAAACAATATCTGGGGGGCAGTGCAACTCATCCACGCTCACAGAGTCCATAAGAACAGACTCCTACTTAGCATTAAGTTTTTACTGTAAAAAAATGATTTGTTTTGTTTTGTTTCCCTTTTGTACAAAGGGATGCACAGCATACAGCTGGGGTAGGAGGGCCTCTCCATTTAGTATTTGCATGATGACTGTGCTTGATCCAGGATGTGGCTTTACTGCATTATGCAGCACAGAAACAAAGCAGGAGAGTTTACAGCCTAAAGGAACAACCATTTACCATGGGTCTGGAGCCCAGGAATACAGCTGTCTTCCCTGGTTATCTAAGAGATCGTTTTTCCTAGGAACAGGTGAGAGCTAAGGAATGTGAAGAAGGACAGATGGAATAGGTGGAGGGTGCAGTTGTGAGGTGGGGCTCTGGATGCAGGTGATAGTAAAACAAAGCAACCAGTCAGCAGAACCTTAGATCTCCAGAACAAGCTTCTTGGTTTCAGGATGTGAGAAAATACCGAGGAAACTACTTGGCAATGCCATTCCAGGTGCTCCCTGCAGTGCAGGAAGGACACTTCACACTGGCTTTTTCAGGCAAGACAGGAACAACAGCTCACCTTAGACAAAGCTGCTCCAAGGGCACCCTTTGTATTTCTGGTAACTGTTGTTTTATAAGCTGATTGTTATAGTGATGGCTACTGAAAAGATGAAAGCAGACACCTGAGGCTACACGGCCTGCCCGCCCTTTCCTTTGCAGAGCGTTGGCCTTGGACACAAATGTATCTTCCAGACTTTCCATTCCTTTGCTTGGGTCATACCTACAGAGAGCACAAAACAGGCTTATAGTCAGGAGTGCAGAGTGTACAGGCTGGACGCTGCCAACTTCTGTATTCCCACCCCTGCACTTGGGTCTGAGTCTAGCCTGGATTTCTCCACTTTGCAGAAGCATTCTGCAGATTAAGTTCCTTCAAGTTTTTACCAGCTCTTTGGAAAGCTAAAGTATGCAGTTTCCCAGATCAGAAAGCCCCAAGGAATGAATCACAGTACCTCTTCTCTTTCATTTTTCCAGAATCAATCACATAGACCACATCATCGATGGTGACAGATGTTTCTGCAATATTTGTGGAAATGATGATTTTGATAACTCCTGCAGGAGGCCTGAGGAATACAGACTGCTGTTCTTCACTAGAGAGTGATGAATGAAGCGGATAAACAACACACCTGGAAGGACAGTATGACAGCATACTCAGTGCATCTCCAGCTTTTTCCCTCTTGGGAACAATGTGCCTGCACACACTTCTGCCCCAACAGTAACAGACACTGCCCACAACCATTCAAAGCAATAGAAAACCAGAATACCTTTCTGCCATATCACCTCTACAACACCAAATCACAGAATGATTTAGGTTGGAAAAGACTCCTAAGATCATTGACTCCAACTGTTAACCCAGCACTGCCAAGTCCACGACTAAATCCTGCCCCTAAGTACCACATGAACACATCTTTTAAATAGCTCCAGGGGTGGTGACCCAACCACTTCCCTGGGCAGCCTGTTCCAGTGCTTGATAACCCTTTTGGTGAAGAACAACTTTTCTAATATCCAATTAAAGCTCTCCTGGTGCAACTTGAGGTTGTTTCCTCTCATTGCATCACTTGTTACTAGGGAGAAGAAACCAAGACCCACTTCATTACAACCTCCTTTCAGGTAGCTGTAGGGAGTGATAAGGTCTCCCCCAGCCTCCTTTTCTCCAGACTAAGCAAACCCAGTTCCCTCAGCCACTCCTCATAAGTCTTGTTCTCCAGACTTTCCACCAGGTTCCTTCACCAGTGTGTCCTTCTCTGGACACACTGATCACTAGGGTCTGCAAGAACTTCACCAGCTAACCTTCCTGAGAAGGAAGAAAAAAACCAAAAAGACCAAGCCATTAAGAGAAGAAAAGGAATTACCCTGAGTGGAGTCAAGACCTTCACATCACAAGCTGTCTCATGAATTTAATAACTTTTACTTATCCCTTAATAAAGGCAAGCATTGTGCAGGAAGCTATTCTTTAATTACAGGTAGAGACTGATAGTTTTAAAGCTTTTTGGCCTTACCTCTTGCTGTGCCTGTTATTAAAAAGAGCATTGCACTGAAGCTGCTCATAAAGCATCTTGATTTCTGCTAGACCAGGCAAAAATATCAACACAGCACCTAAAAAGATACAGATTTTTAAAAAAAGTTAAAGAAAACTCATGCAGAAGAGAGGACAGAACACGATTTCATCAGTGTGTCAAAGGGTCAAGTTAAAATTCCAGCTCTGATTTGCAATTATTGAACAAAAACTACACAGGATGGAACATTCCCTCACCAAAAAGACTTCCCAGAGAAGACAATTCCCTCACCTTCCCATGTATATCAGGGACTTTGTCACTCAAGTAGAACTTTCTTGTTTCCCCCCCCCCCAAATTGTCAGTAACTATAGAAACTCTGCTTTTATCTCTCAAGGACACTAAAATTACCTGGGGGGTATGAATGTCTGCCAGCAACTATCCACTCTAGCAAGGCTTCAATTAATTCCAGATTCACTTTGTCCAAGTCCATGACAGACATTGTTTTCAACACTGCTTTGTCAACTCCTTGGGAAAAAGAAATCAAAACCACACAGTAAGTCCATCTCTTGTAAACAAACAAACAAGATACCTGCTGGATGCACTGAACCAGCTATATCAAGCTATGTCTTGGTTTAAACAGCATGTGGCTTAGACCAGACAATTGCAAGTGACACAATGCATCATATTTCCCTTTCCATGCTTTCCTCTGTTTCAGCTCTTCCCTTCATTTTCCATGCCTTACTGGAGGCTTCACATCTGCTCTGGGCATAGCCTAGACCAGGATTCATCCACTAGTAGAAAAATAGGCACAGGTAGTAGTGGTAAGACAAGCTGAAAGCCTTCATATGGCCACTTATCTCCATGACTACCTCCTCCTCTTCTCCTTTTCAGTGTTTCTTACATCTATGCAAAAAGATACCCAAGTTCCCTTACTCCTGAGATAGTAAATGTTTAGCAGGAATCTGCAACCTTTAAGCAATGGCTCTCACTCAGTACCACTGTGTAGCTCACCACAAGGGTGTGCAGGCAGCAGCTCTTCAGGACTAAGCACAAGAAGATTTTTATGATGACAGAGTGGGAAGTTCATTAAGCCATCACAGAGTGACTGAATTTCTCAAGGAAGGTTTTTCATGCTGAATTGACCTCCTTGAAGTGGGCATATACATGCTGTGCTTTAAGTAAAGCTGCTCCAGCAATAACATACAGAGAAGAAAGTAGAATTACCAAGGCATCTGAAAAGGGATGGAAAAGGATAGTAGCCCATTTTCAGATGCTAATCTGTTTTCAGTCAAGATGTTTGTTCTAGTTTGAGAGAACAGTTGGTTTTGAATGTTACTGTAAGCTGGCAGGAGGTTTCTGATCTCACCTAGAAGTAGTGACCTGCTTGACTTCAAAAGTACAAAACTCTAAATTATATACATGCATTCAACATACTATGTTATATGACAACACACCACGTTTGCTGGCAAATGTTACATATCAATGTACTGAGGAGAGGCTGACCTTTATATCGTGCAAGGAGCTGCTTCAGAGTTAATTTTTGGTCTGGGTCTGAGTCTCTGACAACCATGTCAGAGTGTTCCAGAAGGCCAGCACGTCTTAGGTCCTCCTCTACTTCTTCAAATGCAGTTCTTTTTTGTCTTTCATTCTGTTTGTTTTCTTGCTTTGTCTTGCGCCTGTAGGGACTACTGTCCTCTAGAACATACCTGAACAGCAGAAAAACATTTAGTGTCATGGAAAGAAGCCTAACAGTCTCTTTCCAGTAATTAGTTACACAGATAGGTCATCAAAAGCATTTCTATATAAATCTGACAAGAACTTTGTATTGCGTGTCAATTAATGAAATATGCAGTTCTTACAAATTTCGTATGGAAAAAGGAGACAACAGCAGGTAGAAGCATGAATAAAGTTTTTTTTAGCAACATATAGAAAATAGCAGTCACCAATGAAGAGTTTTAAAAAATCACCACTGTGTCTGCAATGGAAAGGAAGTGTTTGGGATGGGCACTTCAGAAATAGGATACCAGCTATGGAACCCAACTAGTATACAGAAGAAAAAGACTAGAAAAGCAGTATTAGCAGGCAGAAGGAGCAATCAATAGCAACACCACAGAACAGCTGAAAGTATGGGAAAATGACTTAACGGAGCACAAATATGTAGTTTGTGCTCTAGGCACCTGTACTAGCTTGGGAAGGATGAAATGTGGTAGCTATAAAGACAAGCTAAAGTGAATGAGGCAGGTCTTTAATCCAAATGTGATTCTTTTGCATTGCTGTAAGAGGATGGAAATCCAACCAAAAAGGACTAGAAACGGAGTATCTGCTGGAAGTGAGTCTTGGCTGGCATCTTTAATGGGCTGCACACTAGCCATGCCTTACAGTTCAGTATCAAAGGGGGTGCATTTACAAAGGGCTGTATCTGAAGCATCAGACTCTCGGTGTATTCTCAAGAACAAATGATTATAAATTTCTAAAATTAGAGCAGCTTCAGAGGTCTCCTGCTTTGTGCAGGAGTGGTGACTCCTTGGTAGACTGGGGGACTTTGTGTTGAACTATCTTGGCCTTTTTCAGCCTTCTAGTCTTTTGCTGAATATAATTCAAGTAGGCTCAAGGATTATGACCTGTCCTTGGAAATCTCACGATCACTAAAAATTACATTGCATAGGGTTGGGAAAGCATAGATAGTATCTAGATC
Organism: Heliangelus exortis; assembly: GCF_036169615.1. Taxonomy (NCBI): domain Eukaryota; kingdom Metazoa; phylum Chordata; class Aves; order Apodiformes; family Trochilidae; genus Heliangelus; species Heliangelus exortis. The sequence goes on along the minus strand of NC_092424.1, from coordinate 33,673,153 downwards.
AAGTTGTCATTCCATTCTGGGAAGACTTTTAAACGTCTTTTAAAAGCTGTGATGCAGAAGACTAGGACTGCCAACTTGATAGGAAAGCAGACAGCTCAGAGCAACAAGCTGTGACTCTCCAGTAACTACAAATGGTAACAGAAACCTGATACCAGGACTTACAAAAAGGAACTGTTTGGTGTCGTGCATTTTTCACCTTCAGTGCTGAAATCTACCTTCAGATTTCTTCAGTTTGCCAATGTCTAACCACCACTTTAACGTGTAAAGCACAAGCACTGACAAACTCTTCACAGCAAAGGTCACCTTTCCTTGAATAGTTATGTGGTGTCTAATGCAGAAAGGTTTGTTTTGGCATGAGATCCAAGATCCCACTGCAGTATAAAACATATGGTTTGAAGGCAGAGCTTTAGCAGAACTCCAAGTCTGCAGGCGATGGGGAAGATTTGAGAGGATTAAATTTTTAAACTTACACAGAACTACTGCTGTCTCAAGGTCAGTAGTGCAACCTCAAAGGCCAAATACATTTGAGAATGTTTGGCACTTTCATACCTTGTCATTGCAATCACATCTTCCAGAAAAAACTGATCCACAGGAAATGTTCGACCTGAAAGAATACATAAGAATAAATCTACATGCCACTTGACATGGAGGAAAGAGGAAAAAGACAGGAGATAGTAAACATTTCCCACAAGCCATTATGTCAGACACTGACTTCACAGCTGTCATCCATACTGCACTCTTCAACAAAATTTCTGGCTAGGACAAACACTGGATGTTTGGATGTTTTCCAAGTGTGGTCTGGTAACATGGACTTACAGTTCGAGAGGGGCTGATACACTTATGGGAACATATCCACTAGGCTATGTGTTTCTGGCATGCTCCATGTAATGACTTAGCAATTTAAAAGTCACATTTGGCTAAACATTTGGATCCAGATGCATCCTCTCACTGCTTCTTTTTTACCAGGATACAGAAGAGTCTGCAGCTGTGGTGAAACTAGCTGATGAAACTATGCCATACACACCATGTCATTTTTGTCTTTTGAGGAAGAAAATTCTGCTTTTATACAGACAGCACAAAAAAGGCTCAATTTCTCTCTCCTAAATATCACTGGCCTTTCCTTCCAAGCCCTTGGAGTCATAGTTCTTATATAAATCCTCATCTTGCCACTTAACAAATTAGCCCCTTGCACTTGAATTGAGGAACACTTTGGAAGCAAGAAAAACTGGAAACAACCCCCTAAAACAATGAATCTTTCCAACGATATCAACAGAGGTAATAAAAATGAATGGTTTTCACCTGGTATGCTAATAATTGGACAGGAATGAAAGTATTGAGAAAAAAGCTCTGCATTCAAGGTGGCACTCATTAGTATAATGCGCAGATCTGGCCTCTGAACCATTATATCCTTCAAAACCAGCAGCAAGAAGTCACTGAAGAAAACAAACAAAAAGACATTTTAATATCTCCAGTGTTAACTTTCAAAGTCTCTTTTTTTTCCTCCCCATTCTGTGCACCTTCCTGGTGTTTCCAAAAGCACAGCAATACCACCACAGAATGGCTGGAGTCTTAATAATGCAATAGATTAATGGAAGGCGATCTGCTTACTTTTTGGTTTTCCCTTACTAGTGTCAGGATTATTTTCCAAACTCATTGAAGCAACAAAAAGTTCTAGCTGCCCTACAAGTTCATGACATTAACATCAATTAAAAAATTATCTCAAAGTAACTGATGAGTTTTGCTCCTCTTCCTCACTGGAATAGTTATTCAAACTTACCCACTCTTCCCAGCTCATTGTATATCCCCCTACATTTATATCTTTTGTGGTATGCCTAGAAGACTGGCTTGGAGTGATTTTAGTTGAGAAGGAAAAAGAATCTTGAAGAGATAAAAGCCCTTTTATGAGGCTAAAATGTAATCTGAACTGTAGAATAATGGGTCACAGACAAATCCTATTGGAAACCCACTGCATTGCAGTGTTCCCCAAGGAAAACATCAAAGAAAAGGATCCTCGCCACTCAGTTTACAGAGATACTGACAGACATCATCTATTGTCAGCCATCAGCAGGTAAATGGGGTAAAACTGCAGGAAGCTGGAGCAGGATGGCATGAGATTGTCCAGAACTGGAAGAAAACTTGTCCCTTCGAGGTGCTCTGCTAAAGCCTGCACCAGGGGAAACAGTTCCCAAGAGGGCACATGAAGAATTAGGGTATTTGGTAAAAGCTGAAGCAAGGGAAGAATAAGATCCAAACAACTGTGGTTAAAGAGTTACTTAACCCTCCAGCCACATCCACAACCTCTTTTCAACACCACTGCACTTTGAAGGCAGATTGAAGGGATAAAAACATGATTTCTTTGTCAAGCTGCTGCAACAAAACTTCCTACAGCCCAAAGGCAAGAACCTAAAACCAGACTCCTTCCACCATCCCACAATACTGACTTCAGTTACTTGCACCTTAGTCACCTCTATCTTCCTAACTACGTTTCTTCATTTTGCTTACGGGATAACAGATTATTTACCTTTCTTCTGTTCTTTCATGAACTTCATCAACAATAACATGAGTGATCCCCTGCAAAGTCAGATCTCCTTCCAGTCTTCTCAACAGCACACCAGTAGTGCAGTACAAGAGTCTGGTAGCTGAGGACTTAAATGGTAATACAAAGCATTTAGGCAGGCTCTGTGCTATGTTACATACTGCAAAGAGATTATGTGTAAAGCAGTCAGTTTCAGCTGAATGCCAAGTTTGACAAAAAGGGAACAAGAACAAGCAATCCCTGCTGAATGATTTTTCTTTCTTGGCTAAAATTTAAGAGCACCTGTTTCTTACCCACAGCCATTGCCAACTATAAGGGGTAAACAAAAAAAATCTGAACTGTTTTTCCCATGGAAGTTGCTTTCTGCTAAACAACTCAGATCTCTCTCCCTACAAAGATTTTGTCAATCTCCTTAACATAGCTCTTGGAAAAAGCAATCAGCTGCAACATGAACAAAATTTCACTTCCACAACAGCAATTTGAATTCAACCCCCCCTGCCAGCTGACTGAAGCTGTATCCTTCAATCTCCACTTAGGAGACTAATGGAAATGCAGCTTTCCAGAGGACAAGTACTATACAGTATACTCTCAGACCCCTTCACTTGTCTCAACAAAAAGCAAAACAATGATACAAGACATAGTACTGCACTCCTATTCTGTAAAGTGGGCTGTGCAACTTGAGATAAAATACAAGTTATACAAACATTTCACTATATGGCAGATATAAGGTCAAGATTCTGTATGCTGGAGCAGCACTAAGTACAAAGCATATTTTAATAGAACCAAACAAAAGCTAACAGGCCAAGTATATACACCTTTACGCTTTCTAGACGTATCTGGTATCCAACAGTGAGTCCAATCCTTTCTGCTCTTTCTTTGGCTACACGTTCAGCCACAGAAATGGCAGAGATCCTGCGGGGCTGAGTGCAGATGATGTTTGCAACTCTGCCTGGAGATCCTTCCAATGAAGCATCCAAAATAAACTGAGGAATCTGAGTGGTTTTCCCACATCTGCAGAAAAAAATCAGGGACTAATTAAAAACAAAATAAAACAAATACAAAGTAAACACCTTCCATGTCTGTAAAATAAGATGACTGCGTTCCACTTGAAATTTGCTTTGTTCCATTAGCATCATCCCACACATGAAGTTCACCCAAGACCACTGTCACTGGTGTCCTGGTTTGGGCCAGGATAAAGGTGATTTTCTGTCTTGTACTTTTGCTTTTAGCTAAATCTCTTGTAAGTAGTTGCACTTGCTGAAATTAACAGCAAGTTTCTCAGATGGTGTGTGTTTCTAGGACTGATAACACTCGATGTTTATAGTTACTGCTAGAGACTGGTGTGCAGAGCCAAGGACACTGCTCAGCTCTGAGGAAAACCTAAAGAGGTCCCACCTGCATCCCTCCTTTGGGGAGGAACGGACAAGATAGATGCCAGAATTGACCAAACAGAGTATTCCATCTCATATACGTCATCCTCAGTATAAATTTGAGGGATCACGAGGGCCAAGCCATTGATTTCCTGCTTCCAGCTTCCAGCTGCCTGCCCTTCCTGCCTTTCCTGCCTCCCTTCCTTCACCCGGCATCCTGGAAGGATCCCGTCCGTTCGTCTGCCTGTGGTCCTGATCCATGCCAGCCCATATCTGTGTGTTCTTGCCTCCAGTTCCCAACTGCTGCTGACTCCAGGAGTCCAGCCTGGACTTTCCCAGGGCTGCCCTGCAGCCTCGGTGGTGACGTGAGAGCTACTGGGGGAAAGGGGGGAGGAATGTGGTATCCATTTTCTTGTATATTTGTATATATTTATTAATTTTTCCTATTTATCATTACTGTTTCATTAAAGTTGTGTAGTTTAGTTTCCAACCCATAAGTCTCTCTCCCTTATTCTTTCTCCTTTCTTTATCAGGGAGGAGAGAGAGATTAATAGAGAGCGTCTGTTACTCGGTTTAATTGCCGGGCCAGTGTTAAACCGTGACAACTGGTCACAGATGGACCCTAACATTTTCAGGACATGGATACATATTTCACATTCTTTTGTGTATTCTTTAATACATGAAGTCTGTGTGTGTAATCACACTCTCACCCTGTCATGCCGCTCACAACAAGAACTTGGTGGTTCTCCAGCAAATCAAGAATGGTTTCTCTCTCTTGCCACGCAGGGAGCTTCTGTCTTTCATGCAACATGGACTGGAAGCGCCTGGAAGACTGATGCACAAAACCAGACAGAATGTCAGTAAGAATACCACTGGAGTGGAACAGAACTGTTTGAAAGAGAAGCCTGTGGCTTAAATTTTCCCCTGAAGGAAGCATGAAAATAGCTATTCTGTTCTGTACATCATACCTTTTTCAGATGAAATTGAGTGCAGAGTTTAACATTTTCATTATGCAGAGACTTTGCCTGCACATCATACTTTTTGGAAAGCTTTTTCTTGAGGTTCACATAACTCTCATTCTCCACAACAACTTGTTCAGGTTCATCTTCTTCCTCCTCTTCTGCCTCTACCTCTTTTGCTTGAGGTTCTGACACTGCTGAGGTTTGAGACAGAATATGTACAGTTTAAGTATTCTTGTTACTAAGGAACAGAACCTCATCAGCACCGCAGAAAAGAGACACATGTTCAAGAAGCATTCTCACCAAAGAACCCTGTTAGACTGGAGCTCAGGGTCTGCAGAACTGGTTTTGACATATATTTTGGCATGCAACACTACCAGCAACTCTCCCCTCACCCTGTAAAAAAATCCACAACTTCTCCAGCTCCAACCCCTTCGTCACTACACCTGTACCAGATGTGCTCTGCAACACCATGGTCTGAGTGGCCACAAAGTGAACCAGACTCATAACTGCTTTGCCCTCCTGAAAGCTGTTCATGGGTCTCAGCTCCCCCCTCTAGTTCACCACATGAGCACTTTTATGGCACACAACACTGCAATGGCAGCACTGGCTTAAACTAATTAAAACTACACTGTAACATTAGGTGTTAAGCCACTGCCAAGTACTTTTAAACCAAGGCTGAAACTGGACCAGGTACTTTAGTGCCTACTGCCTATCAACTGAAGTGGAATTTGCTCAGAGAATGAGCCAGTCCTTGAGAGTTTTAATGCTAAATTTATCTAAATGCAGTATTTTACAACATAAGGAACATTACTTGGAATCTGATTTCAATTTCTGGAACAAAGCTGTCTGTCTGTGGAGCTGTTAAAGAACTGCATAATTTGTTTCACTGTAACAAAAGAGAAATAGCCTTACACTATTTAGGTGCTCTAAAACATGATGCAATTGTCTTGAAAATTCTTTTCAAGAAAGTTTGCCTTATGTAAAACAGGTTTGGAATTGAGAACCTGAAGGTCATCTGCACCATGGATCTGGCTCACCACATCTTGGTGATATGGAATAGGTTTGGAACAGATACCAAAGTGGGCCTTTCTACCTTTTTTTCTTTTTTTAAAAAATCTTATTGACTGTTCTTAGTCCAGAAATTGTAGAGGGAAACTTGGTGTACCTTCGCATATTTGACTTGAACCAGATGTACTCTCTTTCTGCAGCTTTATGGAAGGTGTTGGCAGCAGAGGCACAGGAGGAACACTGTATTTGTGATGAGTATTTTTAAGTAGCTCACTTATTTCAGATTCATCTTCTAAGCAAGTCACTAAGGTGTACACCACTGGTTCATTAGACTCTGCAGCTATAAAGGCCTTTCCAAAGAGGAATTCGGCAATGTGTAAACGACAAGCAAGAGGTAGATTCTCATCGGTGGAATAAAATGCCACAAGAGGTGCCTGGAGTGGATACTTGTTTCCCTCAGGAAATCTTATTTCAAGTTCATATACAGGACCATCACTGTTAGATCTGAGATGAGCATCATCTACAGAGTTCCTGGCTGATCTTACTGGGTGATCTGGAGGGAATTCATGTTTGAATCTGCATTTTGAACCAAACCTGCAGCCTCCTTGGAGGTAAAATTTGCATATTTCCTTTGAAGTCTGCTTAGTTGCTTCCTTAGTACAACCACCTTTCTGTTTAGATTTGCTGAGTCTGTTTGTTAGGTACTCCAGTTCCAAACTGAAAGTCCAAACTCGGTTTTGAATTCTTTCTACAAATTTTTCTCCATAGATTGACCGGAGGGCAAAAGCCTCTTCTTGTCTCTGTTCTAAATATTCTTCTTGACTGGCTTCAGCAGCTGTTGCAGAAGCTTGCATCTTCTCTCCATATCTTTCAGTAAAGCACTGTAACAGCAAATACTCCAATGATGCCCCAATATTACCATTGCAGGATCTCAGTACTGCCCTACAACGCTCACTGTCAAAACCATACCTGCAACAAAACAGAGACAACATGGCAAGAAGTGAGTGACTGAGACTGGTATGAAGCAAAATAACCACAGATCTGCTTGATTAGACTTAGAGTAAGGAAGCATGCATAGCATGAGATACTATTACTACTATGGGAGAAAAAAAAAAACCAAACCACACCAAAATATTTATACTACTTTAAACTACAATGGAAGGCAATAATTTGGTGTCCATGAATGCTACTCTGTTGTTTATAAGGTGACAAATTAGTTTAGGTGTCAAGTATCTCACACCTCAGCATGTAGCACATAGTAGTTGCAGGATTAGATTTCCCTGTTGAACTATACAAATTAAACTTCAGAAAAAAACAAGTCCTTTCACATATGAAAGGCTCTTAAACAAAGGAAAAACAGTTGAGAAATGCTCGTATCTGAGAAAAATGGATGCAGTCATAAAAGGTTTTGAAATTCTACCTGTTTGGAAGAAACATACATATAACAGCAATACTCCCCGAGCTTTCCAAGACCTGTTTCATTATCTTGGGGAAAGAACTGAAAACTTCACTGAAAAAAGGCTGAAGTGCTTTATTTTCATAAAACCATTATTTTAAACTCATCTAGTTGAGGATCAAATTTTTAGGAGACACAAAATCATCAGCTCTTCACACAGAACTTCCCTGCAGTCTAGAGAAAGCCCAAGCACTGAGGTCTTTACAGTATTGAGACTAGTGATTTAACTCTTCAGGATACAAATTGTTTTCTGAAAAGCATTACCTGGAGAGTTTGTGCACAGCAAACGAAGACACTTCACTTTCCACAACCCTGTGCTCAGCAGACAGCCTTGGCGTTGTATCAGAAATCTCCTGATCTGTTGACCAGCACTGTTCATCATCAAGGTAATCAGGTTCATCATCCTCTCCATCAGAACTGGCTACTCTGATAAAAAGATTCATCAGATTAAAATGAAACAAAATTATAGTGTTGAGCAGACACAAAACTCTGTCTCTGCTGTTTTAAATTCTCCATGTAAACGGAGCATTCTGCTACCCCTTCCCCAGAGTTAACATAGAAGAAAAAAGAGCCAAAATCAAAGGATTTGAGATCAAAATAAAAGTTAAGAGAAATTTCATTTCAGTGTGCCTATTAAAGTGTTTTCACCGGTAAGAGCCAGAAGTAATGCCTCCATTTAAACCTACTCTGATTCAGGAGCCAGCTCCTGTCCTTGAAGCTCTTTAAGAAGTTCTTTCACTCTTCTCTGATTCTCTGATGTCATGTGTATGGTTTGTAGTGGCATTCTTGCTTCAGGTCTCTGTTTTGTTTGACCTCCTCTTTTAGCAGGGGCATTTGATCTAAAAATTGAAATCAAACATAACAATGACTTATTTGCCTGGCTCAAATGATCTTCACTGAATCAAGATATGTTAGGATGCAACCCTGTCATTCAAAATAAGAAAAACAAAGTAAGACAAGTCTACCACTTAAGGATCATCCAGTTGGGTTCATTCTTACATGACCAGGATATGTGGGTCTATATATGCACACACATGCATGCATATGTGTATTTTACTCCACGTCAAATCCAAAATGATTTAATAAACACTTTGCTACATAAAGCTGTTTTCAGCCTACAGTAGAAGCATTTATTTCTTAGCTAGAGTGATCAGAATTTAGGATACTAAATTGCTTATTTTCCATGGCCCAACTTCTGCCTTGCAATACACAAAAAGTTAAAATCCTGTGTTTATATTAGTGTTTTCTGATCAAAGGCATTCTGATACTACTTTATGATCACAGAAAAAAATCAGAAGTTATAATCTTTCTTTTAATCTGCATTCCTCTGCATATTCAAAGACATACAAAAACAAGCCCTAAAGTACCCAAACACCTCTATGCCAAACACCCCAAAATTAACAGACCTGGATTCCAGCCTTGGTTCTTCGAAGAGACAAAAATCATCTCCATCATCCCAGATTTTGGTTGCACACTTCCTACTTCCACCAAGTTGAGCCTTGGTTGAGTGGCCACTACTGCTTCCTCCTCTTCCTCCCCCTCTTCCGCTGCCTCCTCTCCCTCTTCCTCCTCCGCCTCTTGCTCTTCCTCCTCCTCTGTTGGGCTTCCCTCTTTTTCTTGCTGCTGAACTCATGTTTCCTTGCTGAGGAAGGGAAAAAAAATAGCCCTTACTAATGAACATAATTTATCACATTGCAAATGTCTGGGAACACATTACCTTCTTTGGTTTTCCATGTGACAAGAGAAGATACTCAAACCACAGTTAATTACCTATACGCTGGTGTATTTGCATGCACTTGAAGCAGAGCACATTCTTCTAGAACACTGTTAAATAAGTTCTGTGGTTTTAAAAAATAAAAGTAATGTTCATCAAAGTCTCTTCAACCAACAACTACAGGAACTCTGGCAAACGAGCTTACCAGCACTGTTGCCTAGCCTGGGAGCTCCAGTTTTGCCACTCTGATGGAACTTTCTTAGACATGGAAACCCAATGGAGAAACTTTCAAGCGAATGCTCACAGCACAAAGCAGCTTGAGCTGTGCCACTTTTCAATTTGAGAGCTTGCAGGGCTGAGAGGTTAAAGGGGAGCCAAAGCCCAAGATACAATTTGTTGAACCCACTCCTGACCCCATCCCCTTCTGCAAGGAGATGCCCAGATGGCTGAGCACTCTGCGGAGCTGGGGAAGAGGAGGGATTAGGGACCTGTCTTGGAAAACAGAAGCCCACCTCTCCTTCTCACACCAGCTCCTCACCAACAAGCAGGTGACCGACAAAATTAAAACTCAAGGGCAGCCCTGGCTGCAGTGACCACAGAATGGTGGAATTCAAGATCCTTCGGGCAACAAGAAGGGTGTGCAGCAAGTTCGCTACCCTGGGCTTCAGGAGAGCTGACTTTGCTCTCTTCAGGCATCTGTTTGGGATAAAACATGTACCATGGGATAAAGCTCTGGAGGAGAGAGGCCCAACATTAGCACATGGCCCAGCACCTTGCTCCTGCAAATGGAAAGCTATGGCAGGGACAGGTGAGCAGTGGTGGACAGTCTGGCAGGAGTTCATTACCTCCGTATCTCCACAGTGGCACCTGAGGAGCCAGGACAAGAACCAATGTTGTCACTCATGAATAACAAGCTGGGAGAGTTGCAACGATTTGGGATTTGGAAAGAAGCAGACTTCCCTTTCCGTGCCAGTTCTCCCCACTGGAGCTCCACCAGGATTTAGCAGACAAGCTGCCCCCGCTCCCCGTCGCCTGACCGAAGGCGGGGAGGCCAACAGGGTGAGCAGGGAGGAGGGACACAGACACCCGCAGCCGATCCTGAGGACGCTGTCACCCAGGGTCTCGCCCCGCTGCTCCTCAGCTCCGGGCACACAGCAGCTCCGCCTCCGAGGGGTGTCCGGTCACCAGCACCCCGCTTCCAGGGATCCTCCAACCCCCCGCTCCTGGATGGACCCTGCCCTTCCCTCACCGCAGGATCCCCGTCCTCCTCCCCGGAACCCCACTTCTCCTCAGCCTCCTTTACGGACTCCCCCGCGCACCCCTTCCCTCTCCACCCCCGCTGCCCACGGACCCATCACCCCCTTCCCGAGAACCCCACCGCCCCACATCCCCAGGGCCGCCCCTGCTTCTTCCCCCCTCTTTTCCACTCCCACCTCTGCGTTCGGCTCCGCACCGGCCCGGCTCAGCCTCCCTTCACCCGGAAGAGCCTTCTTTCCTTTTCCGGGTCGCCGTCCTCCTCAGCAGTCCCGGGCACCTGCGGCTCTCAGCCGTGGCCGCTTCTCGCTCCCGGGGGCCGCGGTCCTCTCACCCGGCGCTCCGCGGGCAGGAGGGAGGGGGATCCCCTCGCAAGAGCCGTGCACTCAAGCAGCACACTGATAATTATGTGCGGTTTCAAGCTGCTGTGCTTTTGAATATATACATTTGTGTGTGTGTGTGTATATATATTTCAGTTTAATGTGTGTGTGTGTATATATATTTCAGCAGTTGAAACAGTGACGCTGCGTGTTTCTTCCTCAACTGATGCTCGGTTTTTTGAAGTGTCTTTTGTGTTCCGAAAAGTCTTCGTAGGTGCTAATTCCTTTTTCAAAAAAACCCCCAACTTTCTGTGGCTCTGTGAAGTGACCTGATAAGGGGGCATCAGACAAGCTAATAAAGATTGTGGTCTAAACTGATAAAGTAGCACAAGGCATAGGAGCAACATAGGGTTAACAATTTTTTTACAAGACATCACTTAATTTGCAGCTGTGTTTGCAGAACACTTAAGGTAATAAAGTAGAAACTAGCAGGACCTTGAAGAGAAACTTCGTGGCATGCAAGGGTAGGCAGTGAAGGTAAGTGCTGTCCTGAACTAGCTCTGTGAATGACGGCTCATGACAACTCAGCGTTTTGAACCAGAGGTGGAAAAGTTCACTGTGAGGAAGACCTGGAGCCTTCCTCCAAAAGACCCCTGCCCGCCACCACCAGATGGCAGAGCACATACTCAAGAGGGAGGTGACCTATGATAATAACTTCTTGGAACTACTTGTAATATCTCGGTCCCTTTCTTAGAATTGTAATGAATATGTGACTGTGGTTGATGAATATTTATGATTAACTGTAATAAAACTGATGACTCAGAGCTTGGGTGGGCACATATGGTGGAAGGATGCCCCGTGTCCCCAGCACAGCAATAAACATACTTGCTTTATAACCTCTTGTGGGTTGTAAAGTTTGTTTTCCACACGCCAGACCCCAAATCTTCACAGCTGAGGCAGGGGAGGCTCTTCTGGTGATCCCATTTTCCTGCACATCAAGGGTGAATGATGATCACTGCTCTGGACCATGCCCTAGTGGGTCTTTAATATCTCCATGGATGGAGACCCCACAACCCCTCCTGGCAACCTGTGACAGGTTGGAGTATAAAACAACAAAAAAAAATTACCAGAAAAAATGGGCTATTACCCAAGGAACACAGCTTTGGCTGTGTTAAGACCACAGAAGCTGCTGAGGGGGTATTTCCTCAAGGTTCTCTTGCAGACAGCCACAGCCACTGCCTTGATGGTCCATTAGGGTCTGTTCTGCCCCATGCCAGCTTCCCACTGTTGGGCTCTGTGGTGGTGGAAGAACGGGAGACAGGACTGCTGCTGGCTCAGACCTTGGGAATGGCACCCAAAGGCATCTGCTCCAAATGGGGTTTACATGCTCCAAGGGCACATCTCTGGGAGAAGCCTGTCCAAAGGAGATGGGCCGTCAGCTCTGGAAGAAATGGTGCCCCTCAAAAGAAAAAAATGCATTGCGCAATCTCATAGGTTTTTGCCCCTCAGATGCTCTCTGTCTTGAAGGGAAAATACCTGCCTTCCACCACTTTCATTTCCTAGGGGGAGAGTCCAGAAGGATACCTGAGGGTGCTATTGAAAGCAATGGTCATGGAATCCACACCAGCACCAATAGAACTATGTATGTTGGGAGACGGAAAATGACAAGGTAATTTTAAGTATTTCTTAATTTTAAACTTTATCTGGATTTGAAATGGAGCATGTCTCACTATATCCACCCTTAAAAAAGCAGCCACAGAGGAAAGTCATAACCTGAGGAGGATCAGACCAACGCAGCAGGTTTTTCTTCCAGCTGTGAATCTTGTCACAGCCCAGTCAGAAGGTTTGAGACACTTAGGGTCTTAAGATGTCCTCCAGCTCTATGCAGGCTATTTTACTAAATTTCAGAACTGCTAAATTCCACCTACTCACATGAGATGGGTGTCAGTTCACCAGATCACTGTGGTTTTCATGAGAGAACACAAATAGGCAGCACCACAGCAATTTGCTGTGACTGCTAGGTGGCTTTTTTTTTTTTTTTTTTTAGGGGAAACAAATCTCCAGTAACTGATTTTAGAAGTTATTTCTCCCTCATTTGGAAGGGATGCTAATGCATATACATTTCTTCATTAAAACAGTTTCCAGGTATAATGATCATAGTTTATAAATATCAGGAGAAACATGGGGTTTATGAGGACACAGCAGTTATTTTTTTTTTTTTACCTTCCTGCAGGTGGCTCTAAATCTTTGCACTTTGTCATAGAAGCATATAGCAGGATGGGGAGAGGATAAGAAGATGAATATGTACATCAAGAAGAGAACACAGTAACTGGATGCAGATACTTACACATCTTCAGAATGCCCCTGGTGAAAGTCAGGATAAAATTCATAGGACTTAATCCCTTGTAACTTCAAATAATGACTAGGACTGTGAAGTTTTCCCTATAGAGGCTACATACTGGGAGGGACATTAGTATAAATACAGTTTTGCAAAGAAAGGAATATCTTTGTTGGCTGTCTAACCTGTGTGCTTTGTAGGTCAAAACTTTTATGGGCTAAAATGTGTGAGAAAGTTAAGGCAGGTATTTACACACTAGTAAGGTTCTGATTCCTGGTAATTTGCTTATATGGGTAGTGCACATTTCACTGTGCTGCCACAAACTGATTCCATTCTCAACAGGATGGATTTATGTCATTACAGGATGGAAGCTGAAGGAAACTTCATGGATGAAAATGCAGTACAGGGGCATATTTCATGGCTTGGCAGCAGTGGGACTGGAGCAGAAGCTGAAAATTTAACTATTTGGCATGGATCTGATTTTTAAAATCTATTTTGGATCTAATTGCATTCTGGACTAGCAGTTTTCAACAGGCATTGATTTCTTCATGTATATATTTTTTAAAAAAAAACAGCCTAAGGATTCATGTCAAAAGTAAATTAAATTATTTTTCTTTTCAGACTGATCCACTGAAGTTTCCCAAATGAAAACTTTAAAAAAATTAAATTGGATTGGGCGAATTTATAAGTGGAGCAGTTGATGACTAGAATTATTTTCTTATTTTAACTTGTCCTAGGAATGTCTTCCTCCCTGGCGTCCAAAGAAAAAAAAAAAAAAAAAAAATCCCATTATCAACAAATGAAGCCTAATTTATGCTCAACTTTTGTAACTGTATCCAGAAAACAAACTTCACCATCCACAGAGGCTTTTACAGAGTGCTCATATGAACATGTTGCCCGGTGGAGTCAAAGCAGAGAGCAAATGCAGCTGTAGCATGGCATTTTCTCTGCAGAGGTCAGGCCCATAAGCCCCAAGCTCTGGTACCAGAGTGCTCAGTGACAGACCTCTGCCATGCACCAAAACTGCTTTCCTCTAGGAAGGGCTGTAGACAATGAGAGCACACAGGGGAAGAGTGGCCACAGCCAATGTCCCTTTAGAAAGCTAATGCACTGAAAAATCAATTTCTATTTTTGGTTTGAGTTCGGTCACCAAAGATCTCCATGCTAAATACTTTGCTTTACAAGCAGAAAAACTGCTTCCTAGTTTTCAAAAAATGACACAACTGCAACATATCAGTGATGGCAGGAAAATGTGTGTGTTGAGTCTTTGCTTGCCAGATATTTAATGGACTTTTAGTAAATACTTGTCCTCGCCTCTGTTTGCAGACACAATGTACAAATGCTGTTCCTTCAGATGTGCCTTCAAATACTCAGCTGATTTTGTTGGGATTTGGAAAAATCTTTGGCTGTGTTATTTCTCAGCAAAATGAAAAAACAGCACATTATCAGCAGACTGAAACATACTGGGACATCTGAAACAAAGGATTACATGGATCATTTATCAATATAACAGCTTTTCTTCTTAGAGCTGTCCACAGGAAAAAAATACTCTATTTGAAGTGTTTCTTTCATGGATTTGTGAAGCCAAATATTTCTCTTTTTATTTATTAAAAAAACCCAAAACCTTTTCTAGCTTGAACTGTTTGTTGAATTCACAGGTATTGTTGACCCATCAAAAATACACTTTCCAGCAAACTCCTTCAGAGTTAAAATTTTCTTCTGTACAATTTTGTTGTGTTTAGCTCCTGAAATAGCCAGATCAAAAAAAACAACACCCAAAACCAGTGTCCTCTGTCCCTAGTCCTTAACTTCAGAGGCAGCAGCATCTTCCGCAGAGCTTCTGCTAATCTGAGTCTGTCTTTTCAGCTCCTTTGCTAGGATTCCACATCACCCCATTTGTCTGTGCTACGCAGCAGCTACACCAATTCAGGCTGTGCCATCTTACATTTCAGGTTTTCTGCCTGTAAGGTATATATTTGAAGTAGGTCTTTGTCTTTTGGGGTAGAAATTGGCCTGCCTTTTATTACTGTTCTTTGTCCTGTGTATCTCTCTGCTCTTAGGCTTTGGGGTAACCCACCAGACTGCTCAAAGCTTTTCCTGACATCCCTGGACCTGCACTGTCCTCATGCTTCCTTGATGCCCTTTGGAGCAAAAAGTCTTGGAGGACCTTAGTGAAAAAGTGGAGCTGGTGTGGAAGACTGCTTCCTCCCACCTTCCTACATTCCTCCAAGACCTTATTTATTTTTGCTCAAAGAAAACTATACAGAAGTGCTGCTAGTTGCCACTACTGTGCCTTAGCTACTTTGGCAACCTTGTTCTTGGCCCCAGAAGGTGAGAAGGGAAGCTCTCTAAGCCCTGGAATCCATAGTGAGGCCAGGCATGGTACGAGACTGAGAGTGTTGGAGAAAGTGGGGAGGGGACACAGAGAGTGTCTCTCTGTCCCCAAATGCAGGCTGCCTTGCTTGGGTGCCACAGGAGGTATTTAAGAGCTTCTGAGCTCAGCAAAGCAGCAGAGACCACACAGCCCACTCTGCCCATCACTTCACGAGGCTTCTCACCCTCCCTTTGCAGCTGTGTGCAAAACTAATTAAAAAGGAAAAAAGTCGGTATCATCTTCTTCCAAGTGCAGTCCTGATTTTTGTGTGGGGATGCAAGGATGTGACCCGAAGATTACATAATGAGAAGGCATTTGTTCAGCTTGCATTTCGTATCAGTGATTAGCATGTGACAGTCCCATCCTGGGAAAAATCAAGCCACCGTTGCTCTCCTCTCACAGTGCTAATTCCCAACTCTGGCAACTCACAGTGCTGAAGGATCTTCAGCTCGCCTGGGGTAAGTTTAAAATGTACTCAGCATGGGAAGAAGTCTGGGATTAATAATATAATTTTTCCTATTATGGGAAAAAAACAGAGCTGTAGCTATCTAATATTGCATTTGCAGTGCATAAAATGTTTCTTTGAAGTGTTTTGCATCTTCATTGCCCACAGTTATTTTTAAGCTGTTTTCTTCCAAGTCTGCATAGGGATATTTAACTTCTTAGTGTGCTGGAGAATCTTATGAGAATCTGAATTTTTAGCATGCTCTCTAAAACACCTTTAAAAAGACCTTTTATGCTCTTACCATTTAAGAGGTAAGTTAAGGTTTCATGCTGAATTGAAGTATTTGAATGACAACTGTATTAGAGTTAGCTGGAGACAAAGCATGAGAGTGATGAGAGTAAATCACTGATTTTTTTTCTCTCTTTAGAAGATTGGGGTTTGTTCTCCAAGTGGGATATTTAAAATAGCCAGCAATCTCAGCTGGCAGGATTGAGACAGTCACCAGGAAGACCCCAAGCATTTGTTTAGAAAAAAAATGTGGCTGTTTAACAACTGAAGCAGCAAAAATGAATGCAGATTCCCCTGCATTGTTACTCATGTCATGAGTTCACAAGCAGAATGGGGCAGAAAGCCAAAGAAATAGTAACTGTTGTCCATCAAGGCTAGGGGTTATAAATGCTTTACTGAACTTTGCCTGTTTGCATGCTGGTGCTGAGGGTATTGTTGGTCTTTTTAACAAGTGATCCTCTGCACAGCTGATTGTTTCTCCCACTTGTGCCATTCTATGATGGGGGGAGCACTGGAAGGGCGAGCACAGCCCTGCAAATGCAGTGCAGGCTGGGGGACCTGCCTCCCCTCCTTTCCCTGCAGACATGTGGGAATCCCACCCTTGTGCTGCCTCAGTGGCACCTCAGTCCAGTCTTTGCCTTTGACCTGGGGCATAGGTAAAGAAGACAACACACTAGGACCTCCCTGTCCACCCACACTTTCTCTTGGGGATCTTTGGCAAGTAGCTGGCAGCTCAGGCTCTGTTAACTTAACACACGCTGCCTGCTCTGCTCTGGGGAGGCTGCAGCACCTGCTGCTCCTGCAAGGCCCCTGGGCACTGTTCTTTTCAGGACACCAGTAGCCAGAATCATGCTGATCACTAATGGCAGAACTGGCACTGCTTCTTAGGCTCACCATACTTCTCTGCTGGGCTCACCAGATGCAACTGTTGGAGGGAAGACAGAGGCAAAAGAGGAAAATACTTCTTTTTGCCACAAAGGACAAACGCGGTGGCTTAACACCCCAAAACTATTCTCTAGGCTTTGTTCCAGAGATGTCATTCTAACTTGACAAGACCTGTAGAAAGGATAAATTAGATTTAATGCTCAGATCTGAAAAAACAAGTCTCTGTCATGTCTTGTCCCTAAAGCTGGGAGGCCATAGGCTTGGGTTGCAGGCCATGACAGTCTGCTGGTGGCTTCATGTGAGAAGGTGTTGAGCCTGGCCAGTGGAGAGCTTGCAGAGGAAAAATAACATCTCCTTGTTGATTAAGATAACTACCCTGTGGTGGGCTGACATGTCAGCTAAATTTTGGATTTGCTGTGGGAAGAGGCCTGGTTGTGGTTGATGAGGGCTTGCTCTTTCTGCTGATTGCACATGGACTGATGTACATGCATATGGGAGGGGTTAAGGGTGTGGGGCTTGCTCAGTTCTGAGAAGAAAAGGTGAAGGGGGTAATCCTCTTCCAGCTTTTAACACCCTCAAGGGGACTATAAAGCAGAGTCCAGATTCTCCCCAGAGGTGCACAGTAAAAGGCAATGGGTATAAGCAAAGAGAAACCCTCACTGGGCACAAGGAACAACATTCTTTCCCAGGGTACTGGAAGGCCCAGACAAGCTTCAAAATTTCCAGTGTGTGAAATATTCAGACTGGAGCTGGACACAGCCCTGAGGAACCTGATTTAGAGTTAGCCTTATTTTGTGCAGAAATTGCACTAAAGACATAGTCTTTATGGGTCCCTACTCACCTAGGCTCTGCTTTGCACTTATGACTTGTTTGCTGCCAAGAGAGGTGGGATTGACGAAACAGCCCACAGCCAGGGTCTTAGGGCCAAATGTCAGTCCTCTTTTCCAACCCCTTGTTTGCACCCATTAGGGAGAAGCCAGACACTGTTCAGCCAACTCAGGCTGACTGAAACCCTTGTCCCTGGTGAGGAGGACAGTGTTAACAGCTTCCCCATCTGGCAGCCAGGGGAAATAGAGGACAAGCATTCACACCAAACCATGGTGTTTGGTTGTTTGTTTGATCGATGAGAAAGGACTGACTAGTTTCATCCCCTCTTTTTGGCAATTCAGAAGAACCAGGGACAGGCAGGCAGTATTATATATTCATAGAGTCCAGTGAGCCCTAAATGCTGGAAAGTAGTGAGTGTAATGCCATTATTTAATGTAGCAAAGAACTGAGGGGGTGTCTCAGGAAACTGCAGGCTGCAGGTAGAGGACACATGAAAGACACTTACTCTGGGAAAACAGGAAAGGTTTTTCTGGATCCACTTAACCAAGATCAACCTACTTCGCAGTGTGGTCATATAGCAAGGGCTCCTGGCAGTGCCTGGAGCAGGAGGGAATGGTGGCATCCCTGGTGTCCCAGTTTCAATGCCTTACTCCTGAGCTCTGCAGAGGACAGAGACTGTGCTCAAACATTGTCCTTGAGTGTCTGCATGAGTGTGACGTGGAAGCTCCTCAGTTAAATCTTCAAGCTGTACAGATGTTTTCCATTACCTCTTGAAGGAAAAATTACTTCTGGTACCAGAAACCTACAACATTTTTACAAGCAGAGAGAAGTTACAAAGACTCCCTTACAAAGGCTCCTTTCCAGCCCTGAGTTGAAAGCGTGTGAGAAGACAGATAACATGGCAATGACATATCATAAAACCCTTCTTCCAGAACTGTTACATCTCTCTCATTAAAACCTCATATAGGTAATTTTTCTCCTTATCAGACAGACTTTTCTTTGTATTGGATCCAAAGATGTTTCATGTCATCACCTGTAGCATAGCAGAGGTAGAAATGCTCTCCAGTGAGCTCCTCCTCTTAGGTGCATCACCCCACATGACAACTTCAAGTTTCCATGTGTTAGTAGGGGGTTGCCACACTTTCCTCTGAATCCCTGTTGGTGAGACTGAATCCCTGTTGGAGAGGCATAGCCCCTGTGATGTGATGTGATATGGGACCTGCTGAAGTGGGACCTAGACAGAGACACAAGCATTTTGAGGTCTCAGGTGCTTGCTTTAATTCTGGCTTCTCCTCACCTTGGATGCCTGCCACTGCAACCCGTTTATACACTGTTTCCTCATCCATTTTAGTCCCTTGACTCCTCTGTTTAAATCTGTGCAGATGTATGGTTTAGAGGTTCTCAATTTTCTGTGCTTCCACAAGAAGCCTTCTTGGTACCAGCAATATCTGTTCACCCTCTCTTGTGAAGGCTCAAGGTATGAATGTCACATTGTTACTGGAGATTTAGAGATCCTCAGAATAATTTAGCAAGTGGACAGTAAAGTGATAAAATCTTTAAGGCAGACTATGTAGTTAGTGTATTTAATGGTACATTAATATAACTGATTCCATACTTGTTAATTAGTAGTAGTTAACAACTACATACTGCTTTATTGCTCTAACTGGCATGGTAGAACAAGAATAATATATAAGCAGAAAAGCTATATGTGTTTTTGTTAGAAAAAAACAATGGATTAAGCAGCAAAAAGCTGTTTTCTTAGCTTTCAGTGAAAATGTTTATAGCAGAGGTTTATGTTTCTTTCATACCTGTTTTTCCTTTCCCATTTGTTCCTTTTCTCTCAACACTGCAAAGCCAATTTTGAATTTTGAAACCAGTTCTCTGTGTTAAGCAAGCCAGTCCCAGTTCAACAGCCCCAAAACCTCAGGAATTTCCCATGGCATCGACTGGTCTAAAATGGGAGCAAAGCCTGACAACTTTGGTACTAAGAAAGCTGCTCCTGAAGTTGAAGTTAAAAGCCCATTTCACTCAGAGACCCAAATTTAAGTACCTTCTCCTCAAAACTACTAGTGGGGAGACTTAGCTACTTTAAAAACAACTGCATGTTTATGTGTTATGGAAGCAAATAATATTCTTTGGAATACTAATCAGCAATCTGTCTTTATTTTTTAATTATTTATTTATTTTTCTGCTAGAGAGGGCTGGAGCACAAGCATAGGAGGAGAGGCTGAGAGGGCTGGGTATCTTCAGCCTGGGGAAGACTGGGGTGGGAAGGGTCCTGCAGGCATCTGCAACTACCTGATGGTGGTTATAGACCAGAGAGTCAGACACTTCTCACAGACACAGTGAAAGGATAAATTGCCATGGGCATCAGCTGCAGCAAGGGGAATCTTCACTGGTCTTAGGAAAAAAATTCTTCCCCATGGGAGCAGCTCAGCCCTGGGACAGGCTGGTTGGGACAGAAAGGTTGAGAAGTCTCCACCCTGGAAGATACTCAGAGCTTGACTAGATGTGGCTTTGAGCAATATGATCTAGCTTTGAAGTTAGCCCTGCTTTGAGTCAGGTAACTCCAGAGGTCTCCACTCATATAAACTCTGCCATGAGTCTTCAGAACAAAAAAATAACTTTTACACTGTCAGCTGATAGAAAACCAATTTAACAAACATTTATCTCACAGTAACCAAGTGTCCACCTAGAACCTTTCCTGGTCTGTTTGCACAAAGCTGACATCCAAAGTCCCTCCACCTTTGCTCAGGTTTTCTACATGCATCACTGAAGGATCCTCTGTCCTGAGAAGACAGAAGATCTTCTTAGGGGGAGATCTCATAAGCAGCTCTCTTACAACTAAGAAGCTTATCTTTTCATTAACCCTCAATATCATGAAGATGCTAAACCCCAAGTCCCACCAGCACCGTGCTGGAAGCTTTTCAGTCTACATCGCAGCCTCAGCAAGAGGCCGGCTGGGTATGCTGATGGCTGTGCCATCCCCAGCCTGACCACAAGAGGCATCCATTGCCACAGCCCATAAATGCTCAGTATTGCCATATCAGGGGGCCCAATGTGCCATGACCCTTTTCCCCCTCTTTCCTTGGAACTTCCACACTGGAAAGCTGTCAAGTCAAAAGCGTGTGGCCCCCCAAGCTACCCCCAGGCATTATTTTAAGACCATTCCCAAGGTCCTTACCCTATTACTAGACTGATGAGATGCTTTATCAAGGGAGTGACTTGGGCACAGCCTTGTGTTCTGTTGGCCCTGTTTTCCAGAGAAGCTGCAGCAGCTCTATACATTGAGGTTGCAACACTCCTATGCCTCCAAAAGTCAGGGAGACAACTGATAGAGAAAGCAGGTATGGGAGTACAAATGCCTCCAAAAGTGCAAACAGGGTTGTGCAGTAGCATTGTGAAGGCACTATCTCCGTGACCCAAACACCAGTTTGGAAGACATTTTGGGTGATCTGTTGCATAGCAAAAAGCTGGTTCTTTGATGCAGAGCACCCATGCAAGATATTCATGTGTTGTTCAAAATGCATCTCATTTTGCTTCTGTGATGAAACAAGAAGCATCTTACTGAGCAAATTGTCTCTGTGGGATTACATGGTACCTCTTAATTGCCCATCCACATAAGCACAAATGGCCTTAGGCTGGGAGGGAAGTGTTTGTACCAGTGCCCACTCTGCTTGTGGAGGCACTGTGAATCCAAACAAACCTTTAGGATGCCTCATTTCCTCTCAAATCCCTCCTCTCCCCTCTATTTTCTGAACTGAGAGCATCTCCACTCAATAAACCCTTTCTGCATCTTTCTGCACTCAGGGTTCAGACCACCTGGCCCATCGCAGCGCTCACATGTGAGCAGCTCTAAGCCATGGGATGTTCCCAGTGACCAGCCAGAACCCTCCAGAGTGAGGACAGGAGTCCCTGCGAGGACACACACCCCATAGCAGCCATGGACTCAAACAAACAAGAAGGTAAAACATCCTCTTATTTCACTTCTTGATAGTATGAAAGGCAGCCTGGAAGAAACCTGCTCTCGTGTGACCTGTCTGTTGGCAATGCCCCCTGAGACCACCTCTTAGCCATGGCACCTGTGGGCAACTCTTCACTCTTAATTTCATAGAAATATTTGCAGTTGGAAGTTTTTATCTCTTATTTTAGAAACACTTCCCTCTCCCCTCTGGAAAATAATCCTGCAGCATATGTAATATCCAATGTGGGAAGTCACTTCCCTCTCTTGCATTGGACCCACCTTCTCCTTTGGCTGTACAGAGATTCCTGTCAAAAGTTACATCTTACATGAGAGCACTGTGATGAGGATCTGCTTCCATCCCCCATCTGCTCTATTGCAAGGGGTTCTTGCTCATGTCAGTGCCACAACACAGATTTCTGCACTAGTTCCAATCTTGCAAGCACCAGTTTGCATCCAGGCCACACTGCCTGCATGCAACCAGTCCTGATACACTCAGCATATCTTCTAGAAAAGTCTGCAAAGCTCAGGGGTTTCAGGTCCAGGAATTTAGTGGTTATCAGCTTTAGATGTTCTTCTTGCAGAGGAATGGGGGACTGGTGGCATTTGCTTTCCACCCCAAACTCCTTGCAGGGTTGTTCTTTGCTTTGTCACCTCTGAAGTGACAGTGTCCATATGCTGGGGAACTTGAAACTATGAGGAGCAAGGGGAGCAGCTTTAGGACTGCCTGTAATTGTTAGCTCAGGAGAGAGCCTGGACCATCTACCTCCCTCTTTAAAGATGCCTGGTGGTTCAAGCAATGTTCATTCATGGCATAGGTAATTGAAGAGTTAATTTCTCTATTATTATTATTCTAATTTGACTAAATTAGGTCTGTGTACCTAGGTGCCTGCACTACAGCAGACTGAAAATGAAATTAACTCAGGGATTTTTTTCCAATTAATTGGTATGCCCCCATGGGCTGCAGATGTTCAGTGCAGAAATTAGGAGATAACCACAAAGCCCCATGCTTTCCACAGTGCAACTGTGAGCACCCTCCACTGCTCTTAGCAGTGACTTTATAGAAATTATTTGGATTTTGACTGGGTACATGCAGAGACTACTTCTGCTCATGCTTATGGCAAAGGTGGGAGGTAAAATCACAGTAAAAGGGATCCTCTCCCCTCATCTGGACTTGCTCAGGAGCACTTCCTTGCTTTGATTGTGTCCAAGGATGTTATAGACCAAATGGTAACCAAACCCAAATGAAAGATCCCTCCAGTCTTCTTCAGGGCTTGGGTCAAGCCCTCTATGTTATATAAAAGGTTGAAAAACACCCAAAGAAAATGTGATGAGGGATTCTTCCTTGCTGTGCTGCACTTCTAACTAACACCTCTAGCTCTTCACAAAGTTCAGGATTCAGTATGTCCACCATTTTGCAAAAACAGCATCTCCCTATACTCCCAGCATCTAGTTTGTATTGTGCTATTAAAATAAAGAAACATGTCTTCTTGTTTTCTTGAGGAAGTCAATACCATCCCACAGTAAGAGTCCAGCAGCAACATTTACATCAGAACAGACATGTACCTCAGTCTGCTTGAGTCAGGAGGATCACACTACACACTGGCTGCCTTCTCAAGCCTCAGTTTCATGAGGAAGTTTCATTATTCACTTCAGGCCAAAAATCAGTTTATAGTTTGTGGGGTTGCAGAGAAAATCTGGAAAAAAAAAAACAAAAGAGACCCAGAAGGGCCAAAACTGAAAATTAAAACATCCTTTGAAAGACTAAACTAGTGACTTGGTGCAGGCTGGCTGATGAATTTTGTCCCCAAACAGCTGGCAGTTTGGAGTCATGTTTACTTCTCCCAGTCAGCCTGGTGCCCTTTGTTTTCCCCAGGAAGAACCTCAAGGATATGACCCAGAGGGTCTGTGTCTGACCTGCTACCCTACCCCATAGCTGTGACACCAGCCAGCACAGGGAGCAAGTGGCAGATGGACAGACAGGGGTACACAGCCTCTCCTCCTCTGCCTCTCACTCCTACAAGTCACTGGGGAATTTGCTCACCTTCCTCTGAATCAGGACAAATCCTAGAGACAGACCAGAACAGGGCTAATTCATAGGTGCCCTTGGTGGTAACCCACATTCCCCCTCAGGGGTAAAGAAATCAGATCAGAACTGTGCCTTGTACAGCTCTGACTTCCAGGCTTCAGCTTTCCACCTCAGGCACTTGCTGACTGCATAGAGTCCTCTCTGCATCCTTTCAAGCCTCTGTGGGACTGAATTTCTGTGGCCTTAAAGGCCCAGGTGGGTAAGGTACTAAGTCAGCATGGAAAGAAGCAGCTCAGTTGCCCCAAAAATTGGGCAATGGGGTCACCAGTTAGGTCTATGACTGACAGCAGAGATGGATGAAGCAAGTTATTGGAGGCAAGAGAAAATCCACCTCGTGAAGTGACATTGCCAAGAGGAGGTGATCCAGAGGAGAAACTGGGTGGCATGTTTGGTTTTTTTCTGGCAGAGAAGGCCAGCCAGGAAGCCTGATGTAGGATATAACATAGGAACTGGTGGATGACTGACAATTTCTGCACAGAATAGACAATGTTAGAAAAGGAAATAATAAATAGAGTTTTCTTGGTTTTAGTCAAAACCCCAATAATGTCTAGAGATAATGTCTCTGCAGTGTTCAAAATAGTTCTGCAAAATAGATACAAGCTCCTCCATGGGCTAAGTCTTATACAAAAACATTAGGCCTAGTTCCATTGCACAAGTTCAGGTGGGATCACAATGCCACAAAAACCTGGGAGTTTAAAACTGATGAAAAGATGTATTTTTTTGGTGTTACAAAAGACATTGTTATGCTTGGTATGCATTGTGACAAAATATAACTTAAAGCTAAATATACCGATCAGATCAGCCTTTTGTGGAGATAATAGAAAAATGTACTATTATACTAGAGAATAAAAGTGGCAGTTTAGTCCTAATTGCACATACAAGATTTCTCACCTCTTCTCATGGCTGAGCTTTGGACACAGGACAGCAAAATAAGGTGAAGCTAGCATCTGATTTATGAGAGCTGTTCCTGTTTTATAACTGCAGTTTATTTCACAAATTATATGGTGTTCATTCCTCCTAGAGTGAGACTTGAGTCCTTTAAAACTGATTTGTACCTCAAGAGGGACTACAAACCTTCTGTATCAGTTATTTATAGCAACCGTAATAAGTCATTTTAATTGACTGAAGTTTTTTATTCCCACAGGAGGGACTGAAAGTGTGCCTGTGAGTACTCCTGCAACACAGATTTCCCAGGTAAAGATGAGCAAAATGCCCTAAATAACTCCAAGAGTTTAAAGAGTTACTAATACATAAACAGTAGTTAAAAAGCTGAATTACACAGAAAGAAAAATGTAGGCACTTAGAAAGAACATGGCAACTAAAATGAGTGCAATGCATGAATAAATGTCATATGCATCACTACTTGTTGTATTCAGACAGGTGATTTGTCAGCTCAGATAATTAACTAGCTGGCAGCGTTACCATCAATTACAGAATGTCAATTCATGGCTGGACTCTGATGAACTTTCACCAAACCTGAACTGTTCCAGGACCAAGGATGTGTTGATAGACATGGGGTGGGGGTTTTTCTCCCAGTGGGGAGTCAGGCCAGTGAAGAGTGTTGAGTCTTGCTGCATGCCTTTAGGAGCTTGGAAACCCTGTCTCTGAGGCTCAAAGTGATCAGGATGTCCAGAGCTCTGCAGCTGCTCTTCAAGTTGACATTCTTGCTGTGATCAGCCACCACAGATGCAACAAGACTGTCTATACCACAGCCCAGGGAGCATCCTTCCTGTAAAATGAAGTTTCAGTGTTTCCACAGTGATGTTTCCTACACATTTACAGTATGCAGGAAACACAACAGAGTTTTGAGCACTTTAAACCTTGCTCTAGTTAAATACAGAACAATAGTCTGAAAGAGAAACATCCCTGAACTGGAAACCCTGATTGTTTGAGACATCCCTTGTCTCCATTGCAACACTAACGCCCACAATTGTTTGTAAGTGCGCTATGGCAAGTGGATAATACTTTCCATTAAGTAGTCAGTGCTTCTCTTGTCTCATCCTCTTTTCCCAGCCAGACAGTTCCAAGCAGGAGCTGTGACTGGGTTGCTGAAGGGCCCAGCACAGTGGATCCAACATGCATGGAAAGCTGGCATGCTGATGGGACAGTGTGCTGGGAACACCGTGCACATGCATTGCTTTCCAGAAAAAACCAGCTGAGATGTGGATACCCTAAATGACTCCTTTACAGTTACCAGCTCACCCCTTCTGCTTCAGCAGGGGCCCTATGGACACTGCAGTTACCAAGAGAGACTGCAAGATGTGAAACAAGAGCTGATAAGCACCTGCAGACCCCTTTAGATATCTCCACTCTTCTCTGCAGTCCTTTCCCTGCTGCTCTGCTTTTATTCCTACCATTCTTGCCTAGGAATATAAATCCTGGATATACTCCTAGGGCAGGTTCTCTACCATTGTAAACCAGCACAGCTCTGCTGTTTTCCTGTTGTGAGGCATTGCAAGCCTTCCTAATGCTTGGCTGTAGAAGTTCTGCCCTTAGAAGTTAATTGTTCCATTTTAAAAGCACACATCATACAGCTCAGAAAACTCAGAACCAGGCTTTGTGGCAAGTGCTGGGCTTCATGTCAAATTAGTTCCAGAAAGTGTCCTCAGGCAGCCTTTTTTTGGGTGACACAATATTTAGTTTTCAAATCAGCCACATAAGAAGATGTGCAAAGTGATGAATGGAAGATAAGCTGGGGGAAGTAACACAGAAAGTACACTTTCATGGCCACAGAAGGTCTTGCTCTTTTCTAGCATGTATTTATAATAGCAGAACTGTTCCTGTGCAGTTTTTCTTCATCATGAGCCTGCTTTCTATTTGTTTTGACAGGCTTCAGCACAAGGTCCCTAAGAGCAGGCCCTATCCCAGTGTAAGGAGCCCAGGCAGCTGCCAAGGGCAGCAGATGCAAATAGTCATCTCTTTGGAGGCACAGAGCCCTGGACAGCCTGGCTAATGCTGGGAGAGATCTGTGGGGACACAGCTATTCACACAATCAAGGGTTCTCTCTCATTTTCTCAGTGGCAGCCAGGGCAGTAAACTCAGCTCACCAAGGTCCTGCCCTCTGCTTTCTCTCCCAGTCCTTCCTTCTATGAGCCATTCCCATCTCCTGGCCATGGCCATCTTCCCTGAGCTGCCTCAAAGTCTGAACAAAGCTTTAGGCTGCAGGGATGGTCATTATCTTTTGCAAATGGCTCAGATTGCTGGTACCCACCAATGGAGGATGAGGAGGCTCTGCTGTTTTGCTGCCTCTGGCCCTGGAAACAGCATCAGTCCTATCCACCACCCACCCTTTGAGGACATTACAGAGAAGAGTATGAGTTCGGCAAAGGGGCTTTTACAGCTGTTATTTTATACATATATATATGCATATATATATATGTAAAAATAGCTCCACTCTTGCAAAGTAAAGTAAAAAACCAGGCTGAGAAATGCCCCTTGTATGTCTTCCAATCTCACCCTTCTCCTCCCCACTAGCCACCATTACTTCCTCCACATGGTCATGATTCCCTCCCAACATGTTGATCCCCATGAGACCCCACCTCAAATACTGTGTCCAGCTCTGCTGTTCCCACCATAAGAATGACATAGATCTTTTGCAGTGAGCCCATAGGAGGGCCACAAAGATGATCCAAGGGCTGTAGCACCTCTGCTATGAGGAGAGGCTGAGGGAGCTGGGACTGTTCAGCCTGAAGAAGAGAAGGCTCTGAGGGACCTTATAGCTGCCTTTCAGTATCTGAAGGGAACCTACAGGAAGGCTGGAGAGGGACTTTTCATAAGAAAGTCCAGTGATAGGACAAGAAGAAATGGTTTTAAAACTGAAGGTTTAGACCAGATCTTAGGAAGAAGTTCTTAAGTACAAGGGTGGTGAGACTCTGGAATAGATTGTGCAAAGAAGTTTTGGATGCTCCCTCCCTGAAGGTGTTCAAGGCCAGGTTGTGTGAGGTTCTGAGCAATTTTGTCTAGTTGAGAAGCATCCCTGCCCATGACAGGGAGGTTGGAGTAGATGATCTCTAATGTCACTTCCAACCTGAGCCATTTTATGATTCCACGTTGGCAAATGCTTGTTCCTCGATCCAAGTGGACTTCGACAGAGAGTCCATATTCCTGCTGGGCTGAAGAACAAGTGAGAGTTACAAGTGACTGCTTCTGAGTGTCTTATTAATTCAGTCATGCAAATAGGAGAGGAGAATTCTTAATTTCATGGACAGCTACCCACAGAGCACAGTGCAGTTACTTGGTCTCTCTAGAGATTTTACTTGCATGGTTTTTACACACAGAGCTATAAACATTAGGGCAGCAGGTAGAATGGGAGATGTGGTCCCCAAGAAAAACATAATCTGCAATAGATGGGTGGTGCCAGTTCTCTCACTGCATTGCTTTGTCAGGTTTAAGGACCACACTCCAAAAGCAGGTGGGGGATGAAATATCTATCTTGTACTAAATTACTTAGATGCCTATATGTTATGTTTTCTTTTTAACAGTTCTTGGGCAGGTTCTAAGGACTCTCTATGACCATCCAGATTCATTCAATCTCTAGGTATTATGTAGTTCAACTTAAGTTGTTAAGGTGTGCTCCTCTTCAACTGTATTTATTTACTTAGGGGAGCCACACTACACATTACAGTTAAACTGTTGCCAGGTTTCCATAGTAGTATAAAACCTTCCCTTTTTTGTGGTTGCTGTTAGAACTTGAACTTCAGAAATTATTGAAACACTGAACTGGCTTGACTTTCCAGGGGTTCACAAACCTGTGAAATGTCTCTCTGGTCCCATAGATTCAATCACGTAGGCAAGACAAAAGCAGGAACTGGTGCCTCAATGGCTTCCATTTGTTTTAACAGCCCATGGAATTTAAAGGATGGTTTTCTACAGCTTGTCATTAGAAATGAACTCAAATCCACAGTTTAAGCACTATTATGTGCTTGCCAGGAGTTCAGAGATAATGGGTTGCTCCTGTACCACTCAATTTTGGATCAAACTTGCATCCAGTGCCACAAGGCTATTTGTATTTCTCTTCTATGCTCTGAGCATTGAGGGCAGCAAAGGGAGGGAGTTCTCAGGGTTTCAGCACACACAAGAGTTAGCAGATGCAGCTGATGAGTGTTGCTGGCTGCTTTCATCCATCAAGTGGCAACAAAGGGAAAAGCAAGTTTAAGATGCATTTCAGTGTCTGAAATAGCCACTGCAAGCTTTAAGGGGCCAAGGAAGGATGTCCTGGGCAGCGCTGACCCAGGGTAGGGTCTGGAGCACTGGGAAAGATACTCAAAGAAACCAAGATAGCACTGTGACTGCAAAAGCAGAGATTGCGCAAAGTCAACCTCAAAATACTAAGTGAGAGTGTCTGCTCTGAGAGGCAGAGGGTATTTTTGTCCAGGCTCTAGTTCAAGTCTTTCTTTTGGCTTCCTGAACTCTGCTTTAACAGAGCATTTCAGTGGACAGGGATACCAAAGTCTCTGCAATGGTCCCTTTTTGCTGATGTCTAGCAGTTTTTGATCCTGAAACCTTTAGATCAACAATGACTCCCATCCCTGTACCCTACACAAATGATCTGCCTAGTTTGACCCCTTTCTGGAAGCATCCAAGGAGAATATGGCCAGGCTTGTGGGCAGAAGCATTTAATTTTGGGCTTACTCTCCCCAGACATAGTTATCTTCAGGGCCAACTTCCAGACTGCTCCACTGTTAGAAAGACTTCAAGATTTGACAATGTTAGCAAGACTTGAAGCTGTGATACCTCCATCCTGTAGCAGACCTCTAAAATGGAGAGCACGGGAAAAAATAGGAATGTGTATTTCAGCTGGAAGGGACAGATGTGAAGAATCACCTCTTTTGATTTAAAGCAATGTGCGATGCCTTAGCCTGATCCAGGCTAGCAGGGAGACTCTGCCTTGGCAATGTCACCTCAGCATGGAAGCATGGCAAGCACCTGTGAGCAGGGATGGGAATATTAACATTTTGCAGAGTTTCTGCTCTTTATATCCCCCTCCACTTCTCCAGGCATGTACATCAGGATGTCTGATGGTGCTGAGACCATCTGGCCCACTCCCCTAGGCTGAGATGTCAGAAGCAGTATGGTCATTGCCCTCCCCTAGCTGCCATGGTCCTAAGCAGCCCTTCTAACCCTTCGGGCTACACTCACAGGTGACAACTGCTGTGACACA
Source organism: Heliangelus exortis (assembly GCF_036169615.1). Taxonomy (NCBI): domain Eukaryota; kingdom Metazoa; phylum Chordata; class Aves; order Apodiformes; family Trochilidae; genus Heliangelus; species Heliangelus exortis. The sequence continues at coordinate 33,643,165 of NC_092424.1, read as the reverse complement.
GCAGTGTCACATGAAGGTGTCCACTGTGGCCAGGAAGGGCAGGTGAAGGGGTTGAACCAAGGAGCCTGGAACTCCAGTTGGTTTGAAAAGACAGGGCTCACTTCCTGAGGAAGAAAGATCTCCTCAGCATCCTGCTCCTCTCAGCACTGTCCCAGCTCCTGTCAGCTCTGCTCCTCCTACCCAGATAGTTCTGGAAATGTGTGTCCAGCCAGCCCAGACTGGGGACTGTGGGGTCAGCACTGGGGTAGGAGTGGGGATGTCAGGCAGACGTCCTCTGTAAAGACATTGCCAGTCTTCACCAGAGGAGGATGGTGCATGCCATTGCCCCGAGGTATCGGAAGCCATCTCTGCTCCATTTACAGGACTCAAGCGCCTGAGTTCCCCGGGGGTGGCTGTCCTCTTACCATCACTGCTCCAGTTTTGGACTCAGTTTATAACCAGATGTTAGGCCGCATTTCTGTTGTAAAGGTAAAAACCACTGGTTCCTAAGCGCCTTGGGCTGTGACCTTGCCGTGGGCTTTGTGCAGGCAGAACAAGTGCCTTGCTCACAGCAGTGGGGGCTGAGTTCAGGGTTGCCAGCCCGAGCTGCCCCCGAAGAGGGTGCCATCCCGCTTAGCCCTCTGCAAGCTGCCTGCCTCCCCTCACTGCCCACCTCCACACCCACCTTGTCTGCTCGCTGTGCCAGCCTGGCTTGGCCCCATCTGTCTCCTGCTTCTCCCAGCTGTCAACCGGCTGCCTCCAGCTTAGGTTGTGAGCTCTTCCAGCAGTGCGAGGGTCTCTAGGGATAGGAAACAGGGAGAGTGGGTACAGTGTCGCTGTACGCCAGGAGAAAACCTCCTGCTCCTCCCCCACCATGAGTTAAAAAGCTGCTTCCTTCCTTGGAAAGGGCCCACTGGCCAAGGACAGAGCTTCTCTACAGCCCTTAAGAGAGTGAGGAGGTGTTAGACCTATCTGAGGAGACCACCAGCCCCATGAGCATGAGGGGAAGGAGGACCTTCTCAAAACCAGATGTGTTCTAGATTGCTCAGCTGCTTTGGGGGATTGATAATCTGGCTGCTCTTGTTGCAAACCTTCTTGGCGTGTTTCAGGCTGTCCTCTCCTTCTACAGAATGACAGGCTGCAAACTGCCAGGAAGGCTGGAAAAACTCTGAATCTAAAAAGGGGCACGTTGTCTGCCAAGACAAACACCTCCTACCCTGTACTGAGGCTGCAGCAGGGGCCAAACCTCCCCCCACATCTCCCAGCCATGATAGATGGAGAAGAAAGAGAATAGCACCTTACAGGATGGGTTCCACCCAGCCTTCATGCCATTCTGAACCATGGGTGACCCTCGGGGACATAGCCACCTGCTATCTGGGAGGAGGGACTGAGCCCACCATGTTTGTGGTTCCTCTAGTTACAGGCATTAGCCTCTGAGTTGAAGGCGGGTTTCACAGAAGCAATGCAGGAGCTGTCACGAATCCAGCATGGAGAGTACGCCCTGGAGGAGAAGGTCAAGAGCTGCCGCTGTGCCATGGAAGAAAAAGTGGCTGAGATGAAGAACTCCCTCAATACTTTCAAGGTAGGAGTGTTACCTACCTGTGGCGGGGCTGTGTACCTGTCACATTAGCCTGGGTGGCATGGGGCAGCATCTCCATGCCTCCACTAATCCTTTCTGCTTGCAAATTAAATGAGCTGGCGATTGTTTCAGGTGCATCTGGCGCACTTCCTTTGGTTCCGTGTCTCCCCTGACTATTCCAACCCAAACTTAACCCACACCCTGGTCTGCTCAGCCTTCTCGATGGGCCACGAGGCAGTGCTGTGAGCTACCAAGGGTACAAGCAACCCTTGCTCTGGGCTGCACATGCAACAGGCACAAGGCCCCTCCACAGCTTGCACTGAGCCATACTTCTCCCTGGGCCCAGCCTCCTGCATTTCCTGCAGGAATCAAAGCCACTCTGGAGCAGGGAATTAACACAAAACCTTAAAGCCTTTTGAAGTTGCATTCCCACACTACTGGGAGGAAGTGCTGCCTTGGTTTGATGCAGCCCAAGAGGATAAAGACAAAGGACTGGAGATAGACCCTTGCAAGAAGGCACTTTAAACCAGCCAGTCTCTCCATGCAGAAACTGAATGACTGCCGGTGAGGAGGCAGGCAGAGGAACTGTTTTATTGTTTTTATGGCAAATTTTCCCCATGGGGTTTTGCTGAGTCAATAACAGCTCGTAAAGTTAAAGAGGGCTACTTACTGGAAAAGCCTGTTACTGACCCTGTGACAGGGAGAGACAGATGGTTCCAGGCAAAAGGAGCCCTGTGGTCCCAGGTGAGCAAGGTGAGATGATTAGAAGTGTAAGAGTACATGGCAGAAGTCTCAAAGCAACCAGAGGCATGGTTATCCAGGACACTGTTATGGGAAAAAATGGGTATTTCAAAATACAGATAAAAAGAATTATGCAAGAAACGGGAGGGGCAAAGACTTCTTTCCCTCTGCCTCATGCCCGTGTTGACTGTCCAAATGTTGAGATCCTAGTGAAGCCACCTCCTTGCTTGGGTATAGTCTCCCTCCTTCAATTTCGAGAAACTCTTGAGTCATCCTGCTGCTTCACATTAATGAAACCTGCAAGGAACTTCATGCATCATGGAGCTCTGCATCCAAGTAAGGCTTGGCTGAAACTGCCGGAGGGAGGATGTGCTGACAGGGAGGCTGTGGAGGGTCTCAGTTCCTTAAGAAAACAAGCAAAAAAGGCAGCTCCCAAGGGCTGACTGGCAAAAGCTTATACATGTGAGTATGGGATCTGAACCAAGTGCAACATGTGAATCCATACACTAGAGAACTGCAGAAGGAAACGTGTCCGTAGGCTCACCTCTGAATGCCATTAATGGCAGGAGTCCTCCCAGTGCTTTCAGTTGATGGTGGAAGAAGCCCTATTTCTTCATCTCCCACCAGTGCCCTAACCACGTGGCATCACACTGGCTTGGGTGAGTTGCCTGTAGTTGAATTAAGAACTTCCATGCTATGCATGGCCATGTATTACTTAAATTGGACTCACAAAGGCAGAATATGCAGAGCCACTCTCCACAGCCCCCAAAGCATCTCTAGTGCACACCAACCAGAATTCAAAGCTGTGCTACTTAAGTCTGATAGGTACCCCGGGAATGCTGTGCTTTTGTCTGTGTTTCTCAGGAGGAGCTCAGCGATGCAAAGTCAATGATAGAAGAAATCAGTGCCAAGCAGGAGGAAATGCAACAGAAAATTGAGCAGCTGCAGCAAGAGAAGCGGCGGGAATCGCGGAAAGTAAAAGCTAAGTAAGAAGTCAAACTCCATGGCTCCAGAAGTGCTAATTAGCAGTGGTGTCCATTTTGTTAATTTGCTTATAGCTCAGTTTCCTAATCTTTTCCTGTCTGGATATGTTTATCAACCATGATTATTACTGGAAGCTCTAGCCTTCAGTTCACCCCAGGCTTTTAGACACATACCCCACAGAGCAAACATAGCAAAAAAAACACCCCCACCTTACTGGGATTCCAACAGCAAAATAGCCCTGGCAGCTTTCAGGGAAACCAGGGCCTGGTTAAACACAGACCTGCTAGAGACATGTTAGGGCAGGAATATTGTTGAAGGTCTGGACCCTTCACCATTACAAACTATTGTTAAAGCCACCCCCCGATGGACTAAAGCACTGCAGTTTCCCCTCCCAAGACTTGCAGAACTCAGCCAGTCCTGACAGTTCAGTCATGCTTTGCTTTCCTGTCACCAGCTTTTTCTCCTCTGAGCAGGGTTGTGCAAGAGCATGTTTGCACACTGCTGGGCCACACTATTGCTGTGATGAAGAAGACAGCTTCTCCACCTTGGCCCTGATTAGCCTCCTTTTAAAAAACACTTTTGGTGATGGGTGTACAGCTGCGTTGATACAAACACTTTGCAAATCTAGGCTAGGACATTAGCTAATTAAGTAATTTAATTAGATAAAATATGCTCTGCAAAAAGCAGACCTGAAATAACCTTCTTCAATAGACAGTGGAAATTACATCTGTAACATTGTTCTGTCCTGGTCTCTGCTGGAGCTGTCCTACTTCTGACTCTGTGCTTGCACTTAAACTGATGTTTGCCACAACTGTAATGTAGGAGCTTCATCTGTAGCATTCATATTTGCCAACTGTCTCATTACTTGTATTTTTACAGAAGAGCACAGAAGGATGATCATGGGTCACAGACAGTGCCTACACCTCTCCAGGGCAGCCCATTTCGATCCATTAACCTCCCAGAACCTGTGCTGATGAATGAAGATTTTACAAGCCTTTTACACAATGTGACTTATGAAAAAGGTAGGAAACAGAAATTCAGTGTCTTTCTTGGGGAAAAAAGAGCTCTCTAAAAAGGTCACTAGGGGAAGAGTGCCAGCAGCACAAAGAGAGAATGCTCTGCTCCTGGGTTCATGCACACACCTCAGCACAGTGTCTCAGGATAGCAGCTGTGGTGTTGCCCTGGATTCAGGAGATGCTGCTATGTGAACGCTGTGTCCCAAATGCCACTGCTTGCCTCCTCCATGGCAAGCTGGATTGTGCTGGATCTTCTTCTCTGTAATGCTAGTGGCACAAACACAGAGCCAAGCAGGGACCTGATAAAAACACACCCTGTGAATCTGTTTCCATATAGGGGAGCAGAACACAGAAAGGAGAATCACAGGGATTGGGCTGGTGTCACTAAGGGGCCATACCAGTGGCTGATTTGACAAGAGGACATGAGACCTGGTACATATATGCACTCAGCTCCTAGAGTCACTTCTCCTCACATATACATGCTGCTAGGAGAATCACTGTCCTTCACTGCAGAAGCTGCTAGCCCATGATGTCAGGGTTACACCTTGCTCAGGAAAACACTGACAACTGCCAAGCACTTGTGAAGATAGGAATAGAAGAAAAATGATGGACCATTTTCCTCTATAACTAACTTTTGGGGCCTAAACAGGTCTAGCACCCTCTTGCTGTTCAGATAGGAAGACACTAAAAACATATAAATTTTACATGTCCACATAGACAGAGACTGGATGAAAACCATGTGCTCATGGTTTGAGTTGTGCTCAGAATCTCATGACCATGAGTTATGGTATCTGTTGTGCTCAGAATCTGGCCAGTCATGGCCCCTCCTGCCCTACTCTGAGGTGATGTTAGCCCTCTTCCTGACATCCCTCTTGCACAATCACCTCTCTCACCCACTTCTCCTATTGCCCCTTTCACTCCAGTTGTCTCACCCCTCCACTCTTCAGTAAGCTCCTTTCCACCCAAAACAGCAGCAGAAGTCTCTGTGTCATGTCCCTGTCCTCTTTTTCTTCCTGCTGGGTGCCTTCTACCTAACGTCCACCTACTGAGCAAGGACAAGGCAAGGCTGCTCCCATTCTCCTGCAGTCATACAGCACCAAACACAGCAGGGACATCTGCATTAGCCTGCCTGCAAGAGCTGCTGAAGCAAAGACCACAACTAGAGCCACAACAGTAACATGGGTGTTTCCATAGAAAAATATGAAAGACTGGAGGCTCTACCCATACTGACTGGGCTTGGCAAAAGGAAGCCTACTCTACAGCTGTCTTCTTTTGTAAAGTTTCTTCTTGGTTCTTCAACAGTGTCTGACACCAGGATCATGCCAATGGGAGAAGGAAGTGTGAAAGTTATATCAGGTCCAGGTAGGAAAATACAAGATCCAGTAATGATTCAATTAGAGTGCTTGCTTTAGTGCACTGAAGAAATGCTTCCAGGTAATGCACTTCACAGGAATGTCTCACTTTGTTGTGCACCTCAATTTTCATACCTATGGTTGAGATGTGAGGACAAACTTGCATCCCTCAAGTGCCAAATACCTGATAGACAATGCAAAGGATTGATACGTGGCAAGGAGAGCCTTTCTGCTGCTGCTATCACAGGTTCTAAGTGCCTTTGCAAAAAGAAAAAATTCAGGCTTTTGCTGTGGCAAAGAATGATGAGAGCATGATTTTGCCATTTGGGAAGAGCTGGTCTTTGCAGTGACCAGCAGAACTGGTGAGCTGCTTATTCACCCACCAGCTTCAAATCCTGTAGTCAAGCCTCAATAGTTACACAGGAGTTTTTCTGGAAAAAATAAAAATTGGTCAGGAGTAAGAGAAGGGTATAGCAAGGACCCTGGCCAGCAAAAGGACATGAGACCAGCCATTAGGTATTTTGCACTGTTCACTAGAAACACTCACTGTTCTGAATAGCTCTTCTGCTTGAAGCCATTTGAAACAAAGAAAAAACCAAAATCTATGGAAAGTGGTTCATTGCAAAAAAATTAAAAGTATTTGCACTAAAGCAATTCCAGCTCAATGGCTCTAACACACCTGTACCTCCCCTACCTTCTGTGCAATTTAATTAGACTTAGACTATCAGTCTTAGACTATCAGTCTAAGACTTATACTATCAGTCCTGCAAGTGTTGGACAATCACATCACACCAACAGAAATATTAAGAGCCATGACAGTTTACATCCACTGAGAATGGCATTTAAATCCAAATTCCAATATTTTCTGTTTCCACAATATCTGTCAATAAATGTCATATTACCACGGCCCGGAGTGTCCTAGAACCCTGAAGTGCAAGATTTAAAATATATATTTTTTTTTCTTTTCTACTGGGAATCTAATTTTGGACCTTGTTTAGCCTGCAAATAAACACCAGAAGAATGCAAACCTGGTTCAGCCAAAGTGCTCACTCACTGCACTTGTTTGTAAACTAATGCTACAAGGCTACAGCACCTGTGAAGCACAGAACCCGCTTCATACTCTCCATCCAGTACCTCAACTGGATGATAATGCAGATTATCTGCCTGCTGTAGCACAACCTGTGAACTAGAGATGTCCAAGATCCATACAGCTGTTTGTCATTGCAGGAGCAACTGCAGAGACAGACGACAGCCTCAAGCCTTCCTTACCAACAGAGGGGCAGTCGAAAGTGCATCTGCCATCAACAGTGTGGAAGCAGCCCAAGGACACCAAGGACTGGGGAGATGAATATATCTCCAAAGAGCAGCCAGAGAGAGGGAAGGACATGGGCCAAAGCAGATACAGCTCAGCAGACAATATTATATGTGAACCCTCTTTGGCAGGTAAGGGCAGAGTATAAAACCCTGGCTAGAGAGGCTTAAAGCTGCATTTGTATGTGGCATGAACTGCTTGGTGCTCAGCTTCTACAGAGGCACACAAGCCAGTTTTTTCTTCTAGGGGAATGTGCCTCAAGCTGTTCTGTTTACTAGCTGTTCTGTGCCACTGACAGAGTCACCCTGCACCCAGATCACCCATTCTCCTTTCCAAGACTTGTCAGGTTAAGAGTACTGATGGAATTGTGACAGTGTAGTTGCCTAAGCTGGTGAAAAACACAGCTTCTCATTCTGCAGGAAACTGTATGTGAATCCCTGGTATGAGTTGTTTAGCCTTTGATTACTTCTTTTCTTATTAGAAAAAAAACCCACCAAAATGTATTATTAGGGGAAAACATGTTTGCTTTGGAGCTTTCGTAGCAAACTGTGGCTCCAGTCATATTTGAGGCATGCTGTAACATAAGAATTTTAAATTCAGGTTAAATAAATGGCTAGAATTTTAAATTTTGGGAAAAGTAAAAACACACAGGCAAGACATTAGTGTCACTTTTCAACAGTTTCTCCTTTCATGACTTAATGTCAATGTCATATCACCAGCTTAATGTGAGGCTGTCTCTGAGGTCAGCATTTCCTTATTTTTAAACTTAACCATTATCTTCTCGAAGCCAAAAGACAGAACATTGCTTTGGAGCTGCTGGAGTCAGAAAGGAAATATGTCATCAATCTTTCCCTAATCCTGAAGATCAAGGCCACGTTGCAAGGACCAGATATGAAAAGGAGTACCAAAGAGAGAAGGTATTTGATTTAGTGTGCTCTCTCTTTTCCTAAGTTTTCTTCAATGTTCTTTCTGCATCATCCTCTCTTCCACTTTTCTTTCATCCACACAGATCTTTGAACACTTAGAGCTTATTTCTCATTGAAAATTGGAGGCCCTGGGAGGTTTTTTGCAGTGATTAAAAATTTTCCTGCCTGTCCTTCCATCTTGTCCACCTTGCAGCCCAAGAAACTACTTTCACTACACACTACTACTTTCACTACTACTTCATTTCAATCTCCTCTGTCCCATCAATTTCCTATTGTTGTTTTGCATATCTCCTGCCTGGGTGGGATTCACTGCCTGCTTCTCCCAGTCCACAAGCTTCCACTCTAGAAGCTCCTGTGGGCCTAAGTGGCTCCCATCCATCAGGTATCACCATAAACAGACACACACATGTATTTAGAGACAGATACAGGACAAGTGGAACAAATCCATCTTAGCAGTTAAACACAGCTCTTGGCAAAAGCTATCCCTGATGACAGGTGTCTTAAGTTTCCATGAAGAGATACCTCCTGAACTCTCCCCACTTACTCAGCTTTGGCCTGGCACTTTCCAGCCCCTAGGCACATGTGGAGAGCCCAATCCTTGCTAGCTCTTTTTTGGGCTCTTTCCTCTGTCCCTAGGATTCCCACATCCAAGGAGCCATTTGACAGAAGTCCACTGTAGGACATGTGGTACATGGGCTGATGTGGATTCATTTAAGCAGTTAGATGACACACAGAGTTCAAACTGAAGCATTAGACTCCAAAGTGAGTTTTTATTTTTATTCTTTTTCCTTGGGGCTTTTCCACCTGGCAAAATACTTTGACATCTTCATTCTGATTCTGCATGAAATCAGCACAAAATGACAGAAAGGTAGTAGCACATTTCAACTGTCTCTGAATTGAAGGGTTGGCTTGTTCAAGGGCCTGATAAATGAGACAACATGACAACGCTGGGGAGCTCTTTCCCAGGCACTCCATGGAATGGCTCAGGACCATGATCTTGCTTTGTTAGCCAGAGCAGCATTGCCCTGATCTTTTTAGCTCTGCAAATTCTGGTCAGTTATGCAATGCACTGGAGAGTAAGCCTAAGAAACCTTCAAACCTCTCTAACAGCCTACTGGAGAGGGTACCCACATGTACATAAACAGCCAGAACAAGGCCTCCTGGTGCAGCCAGGACTTCAATAAAAGTAGTTCATAATACCTATATGTTTAAAGCAAACCTGTGCTGACCACCCATGAATGCACACTTCAGCAGTACATGCTTAGGGCTGAGGAGCTGCTCTGTGTAACCAGCCTGATCTCATCTCCCTTCAGTTTCTTCCCCAACTCCTTGCGGTACCTGGTCCAGCAGCACATTGATTTACTGCATGCTCTTCAGGAGCGAGTCCTGAGCTGGCCACGACAAGGGATCCTAGGAGACATCTTTCTGAAGTTAACAAATGATGAGGTATGTTATACACCTCTCTGGACTCTTCTGCTATGAGCCATGATATTGTGCTGATGGCCACAGGTGGGCCAGGATATCTTGCAGCAGAGGAGCTGTGAGGCTGTGGCTAGCAAAAGGGCTTTCAGTCAGCTTCCTTTGAGGAGTCCCCCCAGAAAAGGAGCATGGTAGCCCCAATGCTGTAGTACATGGTTGGCTAGGGACCCCACCTGCCAGACCCACCTGGGGGCATGCAAGAGCATAGCACAGCCCTATAATAAATTGGTTTGCAGGAGCCACAGATAAGCCTCGACAGCTTGGATGTCTGTATTGACAGTGAGGGTGTGAAGAGAGTTTGTTTTTTATGCTGTCCCTTCCCCAGTACACTTTGCTCAGCTATGAGAAGTGGGTGGGCAGGCCCTTTATCCTATGTGGTGTGTAGCCCCACGTAAAACAGCACCTCCTTCTCAGGGCAAAGTTCTGTCTAATCCCTAGCAAGCAGTAGAACCTCTCATGGAAGGATGTGTGAAAACTCATCTGATGCTTTATAAAATTTAAGAGTCTTAAATAAGAGAAGCTTATTCCACTCTAGCTTCTCTACTCCTCTCCTATCCTATAAAGCTTTATACCTTTTGCTCAGCAGCAGAAGACATTTCATTAAACAGCATTTCTTGACAAGTCCCAAGCTCTCAAAGTTTCTCATACACAGCAGCTCTGCTGCACTAATGAACTCCTGGGAGTGATGGTGGGGAATAGGAGTTTCTCATTCTCATTTGGTCTATGAGCAAAAATCTCAAGTTTCTTTGTTCTTTTTTCCTTTTTTAAGAATAATTTTCTGGACTACTATGTTGCTTACCTGAGGGACCTGCCAGAATGCATCTCTCTGATCCATGTGGTGATCCTGAAGGAGGTAAATTTCCTGCCTGCTTCACTAACATGTGATGGCAATATGCAAGGCTGGATCTCTTCCTGTTATACCTGCCCATGATGGGCAGCCAATCCACTTGTTCTGTTACCAAATGCCAGTTTCCTGAATGTTGCCATGTCTGACACGCACCTACAAAATTCAGATTTAACATGTTCCTCACTGTATTTCCGCTGTGATGTAACATCTCAGATCAAACCTTGCCCGTGGCCCTCCTATCCAGACCTGTCCTAAGCAAATGGTGTCTCCTGGAACATGAAGGACTCATCCAAACAGGGAGACCAAGAGTGAGACTGTAAGTGCTTTAGAGAAAACAGTCTCTACTGTTCAGCTTTAGGTGTTTGGTTTCATACTCTTGGTTCCTGCTTTATACTAGGAAAGTTAAATATAAAGGTAATTTTAAAGTGCAATAATCTCATTTACTTCAATTCACCTGGGCCTAAACTAAGAACTTAATTCTGAGCAATAGTGTCTACCTGAGGTTTCAATGAAACTTAACTAATGCACTTTAAACATACACTCCTACTTAATTAGGCTGAGTGTCCCTGTGAGCTAATCCCCAGCCTAAGGAATTAATCCTTAGGACTAATCTTGCTGGTGGAAGTAGTTGCAAATATTTCTTTCAGAAGCAACATGAAGACCAGTGTACTGTCACAGACAAATGCCACCCGACTGGTGTGGTCCTGTGAACTGTTGTGACTACTTACAGCATTCCAACATTGCAGCATTACAACCTCAGGAGCATTCAGAAGCAGACATACTTTATGGGTCAGAAAAGACTGAAGTTGGTTTCTCTATTTCAGGTAGAAGAAGAAATCAAGTCTGATCTCTACATTCTCTTCTTCCATATAGTCCAGCGAATCCCCGAATACCTTATTCATCTACAGGTAGGGCTCCAGGATTGAAACTGTCTGGTTGAACTCTCATCACAATATATGACAGAGATGATATTCAGGCCTGTACAATGCTTCTGGATAATCCCAGTGGACTCTGAAAAAAAAAAACAAACAACTCAGAAATAAACCCCCAAAACAAACAAACACCCCCCCCCCCCAGAAAACAACACAAAAACCCAGGCCCCAAACTAACCAAAAAGAACCCAAAACACAACAAGCAAACCCCAAACAAAACTTTGAAAGGGGAAGCCAGCCGAGAATGGCATAATTTTCATAATTTTCACCTCAAGCTTGTTCTGTTTGCCAGTTTCTCCATTTAGCCTGACAGAACCAACTTTTGTCCCTTGGAAAGCCAACAGCTCTGCTGCCTGTTGCTCTGCGAGAACAAGAGGCCAGAGATGGGGTACATTTCCTGTCAGCTCTGATCTAACTGCTGTAACAGAATTGGCCTCTTTGCTGAGTTGTCCACAAGCCTGTTAGTTGAGAGACTGAGAGGGCTAGAGGCTCCTTAGGACCCAACAATTTTTCCTATGCAGCATCTGCTGATAAAAAGATTTCTGGTTCACAGGAGGGTTATCTGCATTGTACTAAAACATTTCCATCAAAGCAAATGACACCAAAAGAAAGCTCTATAGAAACAGGTGATCGGTTTATTTACCCAATGCTAAACTCCACCACATATCCCATGACTACATTTACAGTGGTTATGTATGTGTTTGCACTGGAGTGGAGTAGTACAAGGCAGGCCCTGTCCACGTCCCTCAGAAACCAGTCCTGTCTACAAGAGCTCCCACCTTGCTTCCACAGGGCAGTGCCATGGGCACTCTGGAGCACTAATCCAAGGTCCCAACAGCACCTTCTCCCCAGAAAGGGTTAGAACATCCTCCCAATAGCCTGCTTTCCTCTGTGTCCCAGAATGTCCTGAAATTCACGGAGCAAGAGCATCCTGACTATTACCTGCTGCTGGTGTGTGTGCAGCGCCTCCGGGTTTTCATCTCACACTATAGCCTCCTCTTCCAATGCAATGAAGACCTGCTTATACAGAAGAGGAAAAAGCTGAAGAAGTAAGCACAATATCAGCTCCTTCTCTTTATCACCAGGGAAAGGGAGGTGGAGGGGCAAGCCTGGAAACAGGGGTTTAGGTCCAGGCAAGATAAACAGGCCCATTGCTCTGTTGAAATAAAACGAAGACCTTTGTATATGAATGCTGGAAAAAGCCCACTTATGGTATTTGTCCTCCAAACTGAGATCAGATTTGGGGTGGGTCCTTCTAACTTCTAAATGAATGGAAAACCAATTTAATCCTTCTAAACACAGCAGAACATCTGATTCCTTAAACTGATGGCAAAAAGTCACTCCCCAGCGGGAGAATACAGGGGGACTCAGCTGCTTTGGCAGGCTGGGGCCCTGGTGAACACCAAGACTGTTGCTACTTGAAGGCCTCACAGGCTAAGATTTAGAAAGAGTACTGTTATCAAAAGCATCCCACAACCCGTTTGAGATGAGCTGCAATAGAAATTACCCTGACTGTAGACTGTCAAGTTGTGGTTCAGAAGTGTTCTTTGAAATCAGGACATTTTACTGAAAAAAAACCCCCCGACATCTGCTTGCCTTTGCTCCTTGTGATGATTCACTGGGGGAGTAGGACAAGATCAAACTTAAAGGGAAGCTTCCAAATATGGTCAAGGACTGGAACAGACTGCTGGGGAGGGACTAGTATCAGGACAGGCATTAAGAACAGGACACAATGCAGGAAACACTGATGACTGGGACAGACTAGGTAGAACAAGTCCTTTCTTGGGAAGAGGTGAATGGGAATATTAAGGTCCCTCCAAGCCCTGTTTTCTGTGATTCTACGTGCTCGTGCTCATTCCCTGCCTTATTTCTTAGCACGACGATGGATTTCTCCTCCCTCAGGTCATCCCTGGTAAAACTTTACAAAGGTCTCACCTCCCAGTGTACGAGCCAAGAGGTTTCTCCAACACCCAGTGCAGCATCTATCCGGGACAGCGGGATCCATTCTGAAGAGACAATACAGTCATTCCCACCAGCACCTTCCTCTGGCACGACAACCCCGTAAGCCTATTATCCTTGTAGAAGGCTTTCAAAGATCTCAGACTTGCCAAAAACATACTTTCCCACACAGCATCTCACTGAATGATGGGACTCACTGTCACAAGATGCGAGTGCAAATGGGTTCAAATAGACAAGACTAATTCAAGAAAGACAGAGCTCCTGGTAGCACCCATCAATCTTTGGCCATATCTAGCCTACTGATAGGTGCTGAGAGGGATCAGAGAAGCACACTAGACGTGCCTTTTATTCTTATATCAGCAGTTTGTGGCTGATGTGATTCTTTGTATCATTTGACAGCAGCAAGAAGAGTTTGGCTTTATCACCCAGTCCTCCTCAAATGCCAATGTTATTAGATCAGTCCCTAGCCACCTCCTCACCAGACTACCCAAGGCAATCTCCCTTCCCTCACAGTTGTAATGCTCCAGGCCCTCATTTTGGTGGCCTCAGCTGGTGCCCCCCCCATTCCTCCTGAACTGAAGACCCAACATGGGTGCAGGTGGCCCCTCATCAGCACAGAACAAAGTTGGGGAAAACAACTTCCCAGACTTGGCTGTCCAGGCAGCTCCTCATACATCTCCAGCCAGGTTTGCCTTGTTTGCCATGAGAGCATGCTGTCAGCTCATCTTTACCCTGGCATTGGCTAGAACCCCATGTTCACACCAGAGCTGCTGCTCAACCCAAATCTCCCAGCCTGGTCTGATGTGTGGGCTTATCTTGCCCCAGATGCAGAGCTATGCACATCTTGAACGTCACAAGTTTTCTGTTCCCCCAGTTCATTCTCTATGTTCCTAGAAGACAGGAGTGGGACTTTACTAACTAGTCTTTGTAAAAAGCCATGGAGGTGCACACTCTGCACCTAATATCTCATCCAGTGCCGTATTCTCTGACAACTTGCCAGTAACACACAGAGGGTATGAGCCCTCTGTATTGACAGTACTCCTGACATACTTCTGGGGACACAGGCTTCTTACTCAAGAGAAGAACCTTTTCTACCTGAAAAGACAATCAGGCCACATGAGAGTAAGACACAACCCCTATGTTACATAAAGAGAAGGAAAGTAAAAATACAGAGTGCAGGGGAACAGAAGACAGATGGAGCAGTTGGCTTCTCATCTCAGTTTCTATTAATTTCATGGTGCAGAGTATGTAAATCAGACAAAGTTACTGGATAAGCAGTTCTGCCTCTGCAAGTTTGGTCCTGCTAACTCAGTCAGGCAATTTCTATTAGTGGCAGCTCTGATACTCTTCTCCAAGATGTGAAAATACCTTAAGAGAATGGGCCTGGGGAGTGAGGGGGGGAGGGAGGCTTGTCATGCTGTCTCTCAGTCACCCTTTAGTATCCCACTTTTTTTGTTTGTTTTTTGTTTGGTTTGTTTTTGTTTCGGTTATTTTGTTTTTTGTTTTCTTTTACTTCTTATTTTAAAGGCATCTGATGCCCCAGATGAAGAAACCCCAGCCAACTGTGATAGAGAACATCCAGGCTGTAAAGCCCCCTGACTGGGAAATGGAAAGCAGAAAACATGAGAGGCCAGAGAACATCCTTTCATCCTCTCAGCTCACAGAGCAGGAACTCAAGGCTCTGACAGCCCCCTTACAATCCATCCCTGAAATGGAGTACGAAGCACCACCAGCTGATGCAGTGGGGAACACTGAGAGAGCCATCAGGACCTCCGTGGAGCTGTTGCAGGATGCGAGGAACTTTGCACCAAGCTATGAAGAGTTTGACTACCCTGGGGAGGTTTTCACCTTGCCAGGTCCCTATGAAGATGATGCTTTCCAAAACCTTGCCCTCTTTGAGAATTGCTCCCCAGCTTCTTCTGAGTCCAGTTTAGACATTTGCTTCCTTAGGCCTGTTAACTTCACGTCAGAACCAGAGAGGACAGATCATGCCTTACAGCCATTGCCTAAGAGCTGCACTCCAGTAAGCAGCAGTACTTACAAACGTGAGATGTTCCACAGCAAAGGCAAGCAGCTGAGTAGGTCTCTGAAGGAGCTGCCAAGAAGTGCTGAGGGCATGAACACCCGACTCTACAGCACACGGAGCAGCAGCGGGAGCCGGCTGCAGCAGAAGCAGGAGAGGAATGTCCAGCCTCACATGATCTCAGCCTCAGCTCGAAGCTCCCAAAGGAGCTACTTCCCCCCACAGAGAGGAGCGGGTGAAAAACAGAGCTTTTTGGAAGTAAGGAGGCTTAAGTAGGAGGAGAGAAAAAAAAAAAAGAAAAAAAAAAAAAAAAAAAAAAGGCACGTGGCAGAGCAGAAGCGCCAGCAGCAGCAGGGGAAAAGATCTGAGATACAGTTAGGGCAGAACATGCCAAAATAGCTTCCCATGTCCACACGCTCAAACTCCTCATCTACATATATAAAACACATGCCCAAGGGAGGGACAAGGCAGCTCCTTTTGACACTCATCTTCCCCAGGAACAAGCATGGGATGAAGCACACAGCTGGCTGAGTGACAGCTAGAGTACCCCTGAGACGAGCTAGCACCTTGTGTGTCTCTAGCTGTCACTGAGCTTCCCTCCCTCACAAGTAAATGTTATATCTGACCAGAGTCTGTATGAGCAAAGCTGCTCAAAATCAGTGCTATAAGGTGGCACCCCATTAAAAAGGTGCTGGGTTAAAAAAATCAATAGTATCAGATCCTAGGCCGGTGTGAACCGGCATGACTCAAAGGAACTCAGACCATTTACACCAGCTAGGACCTGATCCATGGGTTTTGTTTTACCAGAGTGTTGCATGGATCATAGACACATGCTACAGAGAGAGCCCAGCAATCGTGTCCCTCAGACAACCACAAGCAGGGCAGGAGGCACTCTAGCCCTTCAGGGACAGCAGGTCTTGCCGGAACAATGTTTCCACAGTCTGCTGTGCCTGTTCAGAGTCAGCTTTGAACTGACTCTCACAAAAAAGGGTGGAAGATACCCTTACCCTTCAAGATTCCTGGGGATGAGTCTGAGGGTACTGTTAGGTCTTCAGCTAGTTCTCTCTGTGCTCCCTGAAGAAACACCCTCCTGTTAATATGAGGCAAGATGCAGATGGTGATGGAAATTACAACAGTCTGACTGAAAAGGCAGTAAGAAAACCTCAAAAGAAAAGACAGGGAAAAGCCTACTGACTGAAAGAAGCGGAGGAAAGCTGAGCAGGGGAGATGAGGCAAAAGGGAGAAGAGCCATGGGGACACAACCCTCCCAGAAACAGAAGCATGTGAGCTTTTTGGCACTCACCTGTGCAGAGCTATTGGCCCACATCAGCATCCACACGTAGAGCTAGTCCAGAGCTGCAGGACATATTCTCCCCCACAGAGCTAAGGAGACCAATGTGGCAGTGGTAGGCAGAACTGGAGAAAAAGGGACTTGTCCAGAGCCTTGCTGAGAGGAACTTTGCACTCTCCTGAAAAGTGAGTGTCATCTTTTAGCGACACCTTTACCACAAGGTGTGTGTGCTAATGAGGTCTTGCTATACAGATATAAAACCGGGCAGCAGCAGAGCCAACAGAAGTCTCTCACTGTATCAGCTCAAGAAGCCTGAAGCCTCTCTGTCCTAGGGTAAACAGAGCTCATGAGCAAGGATAGGGTGGGAAGTTCCTTCAGCTCCCCATGCTGGCTTGCTCCCTTATTGGAAAAGGGGCTCCAATAAGTAAGATCCCATTAACAAAAAGCTTAGCAAGGAAGGCTCCAGTTTCTGCTGACAATGCTTATCCCTCCACTCCTTTGCCACTGCCTCCACCTCAGAGCCAGCATCAAACTCCCTGCCAAGGTACCAGTGCTGCTGAGGCATGAGAGACCTGTTGTTGTTTCCCAGCCTTGCCAGCACCTCCTCACCCACCAGGTTCCTCCTAACACAGCAAGAGAGAGAGAGAGTGAGAGAGAAGGGGACAAGGATGTGAGGTTTCAAATGCTGGTTAAATTGTCTTTTCCCTTTTAGGAGCTCCATGCAGAAGACAACACCAGGTTCTGCCAGAAGGATGACAATGAGCAAACATCCTTCAGCGACCACAACCCACGGCACGAGCCCAAGGGGGGTTTCCGGAGCTCCTTCCGCAAGCTCTTCAAAAAGAAATAAGCAGCCCCAAGAAAGGCAGGCCACAGCCTAAGTGCAACAGTGCTTCCCCAGGTCCCTGAGGGTGGAGACAGACAGCGAGGCCCCAAAATCCCCCCTGACTAACACAGTAGGTGGAGGGGTGGGGGAGAGGAGATTGTCACGACTGCCTTAAAAACGTATCCTGCTCTTCTTAGCGCAGGGCAGGGCCAGGCTATGGGTTGAAACAGGAGCTCAGCCAGCAGGTCCAATAAGCACAGGGACTTGCTAGCTTTCACCCCTGCCTGAGTTAACTTTCCTCAGAGTTTTGGAAAGCTCTGGACAAATCCCACTATCTTCTCCTCCCCCTCATCCCCTAATGCTGCTTGATTTGCCATACAATTTTGCTCTTCCAAATTCAAGACAGGTCTAATTCAGGCTTACCCACAAAAGAGGGGCTACCTTGTCAGCCTTGACATCCCGGCCAGAAGTCTGAAATTCCCCTTTCTTCCAAAGAAAAACCACCATCAAAGATGTTTTCCAGGAGGCCAGCTTGCAATACCTCGCTGGTTTGAGAAGGTCTAAGAAGCATCAACTGAAGGACCTGGGCTTTGTACTGCTTAATCAGCAGCTTCATTTCTTTTGGACTTCCATTGCTTCCCAAAATCCTCCTTCACCTTTTATGCAGTGTGCTGTTTCTTGAATTGCCTCCTGCTGTGTGAATCTCTGCTCCTGCTGTTGGAATTGCCTGTGTCTCCAAGCAGGTGACACAGGTTGAGGCTGCAAGAGACTCTTCTCCACCCTGTCCCTACAGTGGATGAATGCAGACTCTGTCACAGTCAACCAGTGTCCTGACTCCTGGTCTGTGTTATACCTGAAATACTCTTTGCTAATTCTCTTTGGCCTGACACCACCTTGCAAGTCCCATCATGTGCAGCACCCTGCTTCAGAGCAGGTCTTCTGGCTAAAATTGGGGCATTAGAGCAGGAAAAAGCGATGGTGCCATATGCTCAAAGTTACAAGCCTTGTGGACAAGGTCTGTCTCCTTGTGGACAGAAAAAATTCATCCTTTATCTCAATCAAAGTTTTCCCAATATTTCAAGAAAGCGATGAAGCTATACACCAGATATAAAATTGTTTTAGCTGATGTCTGCCCTATAGATTTTACTGGACTCAAAATAGTTCCCCCAAATCCACTTTTCCTTACTAAAAGCAGCACCCTCACACACAGCCCTCTTCTGCCTGAGCTTTTAGAATTATCCTGGGAAGATTTTTTTTTTTTTTAATTTAAGGTTTTTAAAGACAAAAAATCTTCAGTCTCTTTGCCTCTCCCTCACATCCTCATTGAACTGCAAATTCCCACATCCTTTCACTAAAGCTGCTCCACATCACAAACACTTCCTAGAACTTCACAGCTTTCAGTCAGACAGTGCAGGGCTAGGATAGAAATACACCAGAAGCGCCAGATACTTATAACTGAAGCATCAGCAAAACCTGTTTGTTCTTCAAAGGAATCAGCCATGGACAGACCTATTTGTTGTATCAACACAGAAGAGTTTCCACTGTGCACTGATGCTGTCAAGGGCTCTGATGTTTGTGTCTTTGGTCTCATATATTACAACGCTTTTAGAGAACAAATTTGCTCCTCACACTTGCCAGGCAGATGCCAAAACAGAAACAGGACAAAGGGGAAAACCTACCAGCTACCATCTCCTGGGTGAGGAAATCCTTCCAAAGTGGCAGACCCTTGCATGTAAAATGCACGTGGATTTTAGCTTCTGTTTTAGTGATTTAAGGCATGGTCAGCATTGATGGTTATTTCTTTCTGATCCTGTGTGTTCTTACTTCCAGTCCTATACTTACCATTTGAGATGTCCTTGTACCCGCTCAGAATCTGCAAATGTTAATAAAATGATTGAATGACACTCGGTGCCACACAGAAACACACAATCTCTTGCAGGGTCCAATCCAAATTCACCTTTAGTATAAATGTGTGCTCTGGATTGTTTTTCTTCCTGTGCCAAATAAATGTTGCTTTTAAAAAACATTGCCTCTTTTGCACTGTATCAGACATAAGGTTACAGCCATTAGAAGGAACACTTTACTCAGATGACCTTTGAGGCACACACAAAATCCTGTTCCCCAGCACACACGGTCATTATGAGAAGAGTACTCCCATACCTCTGGTTCCCAGAATCTTACCCAGCACTCAGCTGATTCACTCTCTAGGTTTCAGTTCAAGATTCTATTGCTGCAGCTGACATTTCTTCAGCTTCTTCCTCCAACTCCTTTACTCCTGCTGCTGCTTCTATTACAGACATATGAACTTGCACAAAAAAAATTCCAAGAGTCTTACCTGACATACACATCACTGCAATATCAACTATCCAACTCTGAGAGATCTTAATATCTTCCTGTACATCACAAATGCCTGTCACATACCTGGGTTCTTTTTTTAAAAGATGTAACTTCATTTTTATCACAACTACCTTGCCTTTGCTGCATTCTCAGCAGGTCCAAAATAGTGACACCACAGGCAGGGACAACTTAGCCCAAGGTGCTCACACCTCCCCAAGCTGACACCTGCAAACATGTGTTACATTCCAGCATTACTAAGGCTACTTCTAAATTAATATAACGTAGACACTTTACCCTCTTCTACCCTGGAGTTGCAACGTATCCTGGATTCTTCTACAAGTTCTTACAAGTATTTTCACCTCAGTAGAAGTCATGGACATGTGTAAGTACAAATATTCCTCAGTAAGGGCAAAACCCACTTCAGCTGGTTACAAGGAATCCAGTTGCTTTCTACAAACTCTACAAAAAAGTTGTCAGGGCCCATTGCTCATGCCTGAAGAGGAGGAGCTGGGGCATGGGTAGTACTGTCTTAAGCCACTGGTTGGTTT
The DNA here is from genome assembly GCF_036169615.1 of Heliangelus exortis. Lineage (NCBI taxonomy): Eukaryota > Metazoa > Chordata > Aves > Apodiformes > Trochilidae > Heliangelus > Heliangelus exortis. Next base: position 33,623,034 of record NC_092424.1, on the reverse strand, counting down.
CTGGGGGGGGTAAGAGGGAGAGGGCTACCACAAATAATCAACAGCTTCTAGCCGCGAGTGATTTCATCTACTCACTCTGTTATTTGAAAGCACATTTTGCCTATTACCAGATACAAGACATTAACATAACGTCCCTTTCTTTACTGTGATTTGATTCAACAAGGAGACAAGATGTAAGCTCTTGTATGAAATTACCTACCTAAAAAAATTCATACTGTACAATTCAAGTGACAGCATTTACCCACAGACTGCAGATCCTTTGAGGCAGTGTTGAACAGAAAGCCGCAGAGCTGGAGTAACACCTACAATGAAGAATCCTGTGGCAGAGAATAACACAGTTAAAAAATGCTACTTTGTGTCCTACGCCTTGCTTATTTGTCTTCCACTCCTCACAGTTCCCTCTGCTCACAAGCTACTCTGTCTATTGGTATTTTTCTACCCTGAGCAAAACCTACTTCTGTAGCAGATTCATAATTGCTCTTTATGTAAAGCACACAGTATTTAAGCTTAAGGGAGCCAGACTCATGCTACGAAGACTTTCAGTACATCTTACATATTCAAAAGTGTACACTTCTGTGATGCGTAAGGCTTTTAAAAATTACTTTATTTTTAGGACACATCTTTTAATGCCAAAAGGTAACAGCCACTATTAAATTTTCACTTAAATGCAATCTGAATACCACTGCAGACACAGCATACAAAGATCACCTACAGACACTTACGTACACAGGTCATCAAATGTGCCAGCTTTTTTTTTTTTTTTTTTTTTTTTTTTTTCCTTTTTACAACTGGACTGATATAGCTTTTAACACTTGTTTTGGCAAGTAATCATGCCAGCAAACAAAGGCAAATATACACACGCACCTGAACAAACTTATTGGAACCTAAAAGTTGTTCTTTTCACAAAGGTTTATTCCAAAGTAGATTCAAACAAACTTGTCCAAAGCAATTCCAACAACATGCACCCCTGATCGTTTACCTTCATCTACCCTTCTCTTAAAAAATATTAGATGTTTTTTGATAAAAGGCACATTTGGCAGCTACTAAAATTTTCATGCATCTGGCGTATGTTTTCCCACTTCAATTTTTCAGTCACCTGGTATAGGATTTCACATTTGCTGGCTAAAAAAAAAAAAAACCAAAACAAAAACTTGAACAAAAAAGGTAACTTATTCTTTACTTTGTTTGCCTTGCTGCTGCAGCTGGCTACTTTACACACTATTTTCCACTGAAGGCAAAAAAATAATTTGCTCACAGTTAACAGAAAAATGCACTTAAGAGTGGGTTTTTTAATGAAAATAAGGCATGGAATTTACAGATTAGATTAAAAGTGCTTTCGTTCTTACAACTACATTCGGCCACAGGTTTCTCTCTTTAATGAGTAAGAACTCAAAAGACTTCAGCCCATACATCATCCAGATTTTGAACTGACAATTCAACAACTAAATTTGGGGACGGGGGGAAACCATCAGAATTTGCAAACTTTTTAGTATCATCTTCAAATAGCCTTCTTGAACAAGTCCCTCCTTGCCAGCTGGAAAAGGCAGCGATTAGCTGCATTTTACATACTGCAGCTAATTGCACTGCTCACAGCAGCAAATCACTAGGAGACATTTTAACTTGCATATAATTTGTAATCTTTCTATTTGAACTGTAATTGCAGCAGTGCTAGGAACACCAATAGTAGATGCTGCCCCTGTAAAATGCCACTCTAGGTTGAGACAGCAGCCACAAGGGAACTGCTGCTTACCACAATGCGTTAGTGTTGCCACCCAGCCTGCTGCAATGCAAATTTGTTGGAGCACCTCCTCAGGCTGAAAGGAAACTTCTTGGTATGTAACAAAATAAAACCTCCCTGAACTACAATAATTTACTACCTTCAAGAGCAGCACCTTCAGTGACATCACCAAGGTTGAATCAGACCCAATTCAAAAGAAAGTCTAATTTTAAATCAATGCAAAAGAAAAATAATTAAACATCATGACATCAATTTAAAAGTCAAAAGATCTAAAACCAGTGCATTAGCATGAACATACATATCTTGCTTAGGCAGACTTCTCTCTCCCTGATTTAAGAGGGACATACTAGAGAAACAATTTAGCCCACACTGGAGGTGGCTTCTTCAGGATGAAGCACTCAAAATGCTTCCACACAGCATTGATCCTGAAGCAGGATCATGTCCTCCACCAGACAACAGTAATAGAAAATTTTTGCCTGGGCTGCACTATGTCATGACAACTGCATATACCTTGGGCTAACCATGAAGCATGTGTGATAGTTGCCTCTCCATACAGCATGTTGAACAGAAGTAAACAGATGGCACTTGCAAAATCATAGAATGGTTAGCATTGGAAGGCACCTTTAAAGGTCACCTAGTTCAAACCCCTCTGCAATGAGCAGGGATGTCTTCAACTAGTGCAGGTGCTTAGAGCCCTGTCCAGCTGATCTTGAATGTTTCTGGGTATGAGGAATCTACCCCCTCTCTGAGCAACCTGTTCCAGTGTTTCATCAGCCTCATTTTAAGAAATTTCCTCCTTATATTAAATCTACCTTCTTCCAGTTTAAAACCATCACCCCCTGCACTATTGCTCCAGGCTCTACTAAAAAGTCTGTCCCCTTGTTTCTTATAAACTCCCTTTAAGCACTGAAAGGTTGCAATAAGGCCTTCCCAGAGCCTCCTCTTCTCCGGGGAAACAGCCCCAACTCTCTCAGCCTTTCTTCATGAAGAGGTGTTCCATTCCTCTGATCATTTTTGTGGCCTTCCTCCAGACCCACTCCAACTGGTCCATGTCTTTGCTGTGCTGAGGACTTGAGAGCTGGATGCAGCACTGTAAGTGAGGTCTTCATCAGAGTGGACCAGAGGGGTAGAATCACCTCACCTGACCTGCCAGCTACATCTACTCCTTCTGATGCAGCCCAGGACACAGCTGGCTTTCTGGGCTGTGAGTGCACATTTGCTGGGCCGTGTCAAGCTTCTCATCCACCAGTACCCCCGGCCTGCAGGGCTGCTCTCAATCCCTTCATCCTCCAGCCTGTACTGACACTGGCAGCTGCCTTGACCCAGGTGCAGGACTTTGCACTTGGGACTTGCAGCATTTCCAAATTTCCACAGGGCTTTTCTTGAGCTAACACACAACTATGACAATCTGCAAGATAACAAACAAACCCAGGTTATACTCACTCCACTCTTGCACAAGACTACATGTAAAGCAGAAACCTTGAGGCGAAACAGCACAAATTGTTAAGTTCCATGTGTATAAAGTTCTGGTGACCTCTATACGCCTGCCTACACAGACTGCAGTTTAGGCTGATTTTCAGCCATACATGAGCACTCTAAGGTAATACAGCAACTTGCCCAGCCTCCACACAAACATGCTTCATTGTCCAGGCCATATTATCATTCCAGTGTCACCAGATGGGATCCATCCAGGGTCATTTTACCAAGGGAACAGATAAAATGATTAAAACTATACAGTTTTCTATGTGAAAATTATTGTCACTACTGCAATCATGCTCCAAATAAAGTCATTCCAGATTAAATAATTAATACAAATAAAGCTGTCATTAGACAAACCACTGGCTTAGCAGTTGTACTCAAAACTCTTAAATGGAACAGGTTTGATTCTCGCCCTGTATTTCCTTTGTGCAGCTGAGTCAACACTACAATTTGTGCACTGGATGACTGATCAATTCTTCTGAGCTCCAAAGCATGTTCAGGTTAGGTTCTTGCATGGTGACCATTATCACCTGTTCTCCAAGTACCTCACCAAAAAGTAGAGGAATTTTATCCTCAACCAAAGGTGCAAAACAGCATTCCCCGTTTCACACAGGGAAACAGAGACCTACTGACATTCAAGAAAACTGATGATTACATGTGAGGTCTTCTCCTAGTTGAGCAACTTAACCACTGAATCTTTAGCAACTTAACCACTGCCTGGTCTGCCTTGGCTGCAAAATAGCACAGAGCATGCAGAAGATATAAGATCAGACAGTCTAAATTTAATGAGTTTTCCCTGCTAATGCACTGATGAGCTAAAAATTTGGATGGCATTGCCAAGAGTACATCTATTGTGGTGTTTATATCCAAAGAACCAATAACCTAAACTAAGCCTCCCATAGTTTGAAGGTGTGTTTACAAAGCTCCCATATAACGATCTCCTCTGAAGCCAAGGTTCTTCACTTTTCTTCTTTTGCCAGGAAACTGTATCTAAATAATACTGTTGAAGACATCAAAGAAGGAACACTGACAAATTTCAGTATTTGACTACACTGAAAACTGCCATTCTTGCTGATGAAATCAAAACACTTTCTGAAATGCAATGACCACACTGAAGGATCAAGGGGCACTGATCAACGGCATCAGGGAAAGCATTAAAAAAGGCAATTTCCATCATCTGACTAACATCATTTCTAATGGCACAGCTTTCCAACATGCTGAAGTGTATTTCCAAAGAGGAAACAGGACAGAATTTTACTTTGACCCATAAGCCATTTTAGCTGAAGATGTGGTACTTTACGCTTCACAGATACTGTAGTGGTGATTATGGAACTTCTTTTCTTCAGTAACTGCCATGCATTACTGTCACGGTGTTGTCCAGAGTTGAAGAACAGTACACAGGTTTATGGATAATCCATGTCATGATACTTTTACCAGTACATGTTCCACCGTGTATTATGGACACAGAAAGCTATTGTATAGATGAGTATAAGTTTGTCTTTTTCTAGCAGATGTCATACAGGAGAAGTCTTATAACACAATAATTCACTTTGGGAATAACCCAGCTTCTCAGTTATTACTTTGTAACTCATGCCAAAAATGAATTTTCTCTAGATTCTTATTACTAAAATAGATACAATGATCTACGTACCACAAACATATACTTTTATCCCTTTCAGTGCTTAACTGAAAAACTGAGTTGCACATTTGTCTGTGTAATAATTTAACATATGTCAGCCAAACATATCTGTATCTTTATTTCAATTAAATTAAAAACAATCTGCAAGTATATTTATGCAATGTTCACTATATACACATGATTTACTCAACTGCAAGGCAATTCTATGTATGTTGATTAATCTGTTGTTAGTAAAACATGACAATAGCTATGGAAGTTGACCACTGAGTGCTCATTTTCACAAGTGACTGTTTTCATGGCATGACTGAAAAAGAATAGCTACTAGCCATGAAATGGATTATCAGTAAACCTTAAAAAGAACATGACATAATCTAGCAGAGATTAACAGTCTTCTAAACGTAGCAATATATTTACTTCGGATGATAGTGCTGCCTTTAACAAAACAAAAACAAAACAAAAATCGCTGTCATCTTAATTAAGACTTTCATCTGCTCTATCTAAAGAAAGCAATAATTAGACATAATGCTTCCTGGCAAAAATTTATTTTTGAACTGGCACCATAATATTTCAGAAAATAATAATAAAGTACCTCTTTGGTGAAGCCTAGGTACCCCCTACTATTCATTGTAACAACTTGTAAACAGGACCGCAATACAGTGCTTTGCCTTAATTCTAGCTTGGTTTCGGTACCACAGATCTTCCTCGCAGTCCTTCTCATAATTTTAGGAAGTTATTTTAAAGCAGGGAGTAAAGCAAAGAAAAATTAAGAAGGATATAAAGTTCCCTGTTTGAGATTTAAAAAAAGTGCATAATGTTTTCATTCCAAAAAACTGTGCTACTGTATGGAACTGATGGATACAAGACTGTTTTCCTTCCTGTACTGGACATCATTGATCATTACACAAACACAGTCTCTGCTCATTGGCCAAAGAAGTCCCTCAAGTCTGTTTTCTGGTACAATCAGTTGTCCAATTACTTTAGAACAGTGTCCTCCATACTAAAACAAGAATAGCAAGTTAACTGATTTTTCCACTAGAATTTTTTTTTTTTTTTTTTTTTTTTTTTTTGCAATTCCATTTCTGTACACTGCATTTCCAATCTATTGAAGAGTTTTTAGTGTTTGGCATACACATCCCAAGTCCTTGGCACCACCAGGCTCAGTGCATCCATTGCCAGCAACAGACGTAGCACCAGGAAAACGCGACTCCCAGTGCAAGGGGTAGTTCAGGAGGAGTGGGCGTTCTCCAGCAACGGTGGTCCGTCTCGGTGCACTGATGGGTGTGTGTGCTCCCTTTTGTAAGTTTTTGGAGGAAGCTTTGGGATATGTTGAGAAGTGCTTTGTCGTGGAGGAACTGGTGGTCCAGCAACAGAATGGAGGTCCACATCCTGTGGTATCAAAGGTGGTGATGGAAGATGCCTCCGTGCTACATGTGGAGAAGGTGTCTGAGGGGGAGGGGGAGTAAACGGAGACGGACTGTTTGGGAAAAAGGTGTTACCAAGTTCACTTTTTCTCCCCAGTGGTGGAGGTTGGAGGTGTAGTGGTGAGCTAGAGAAAACATCAGGAGTTCGCACAGGTTCTCGTGGTGGTAACACAGGTGGGCTTTCCGGGGGGTCAGAGATGCAGGTCCGGTCAGGCACTGAGTACCTTGGTGAATACACTTTAGAGGTTGGTTGCCTAGGAGGGATTGCTGGTGGGCTGTCCAGGTGTGCAGAAGTAATCTGAGATACACAAACATTTCATTCAATAAAACTTCACAGTGGCAGTAAAGAAAAGGACCCTTCAGCAAGCAGTTGCAGAATGAAAATGGGGAGTAAGGAAGAAAAAGGGAAGGGTGGTGTCTGAAAAACGTATTTCTCAGAGTGATGCGGACAGAAAAGACAGAGACTGGATGTGCAGGAGGAAAGCCAGGGTTTATCAATACAAGAGGTAACAGCCAAGGATGGAAGGAATCAAGATGCACAGAAAGGGACAAAAGCAAGATGAAGAATCAGAGCAACAATTTCCATGCTAGTTCCAGGACTGCCTGGTGGGTAGGTCTGGCTATCTTCCACCACCTCCCCAGAAAACAAGCACTTGGGGTGGGTAGTAACATCAGATAAATCTCCAAGAAAATGAGGAAAAGGGGGAGGCAGATGATGCTGAGCAGCTGCACAGGGTAAAAAATAAACTCTGCTCAGAAGATGGAATTAAGTAGTGAACAGTTCCCAAGCTGCAGACCATAGTGACAGGGTAATTGGTCTCCAACATGTTATCACATCTATGATATTTCAATCTACATTTTGTTAGGAACGTGACATGCTAAACTCTGCTGGTTGACAGCATAGTCACCTGTAGTCTGGAAACAACAACTTGCTGAAGAGACACCTACACGCCCTTTTCAAAGACATACATGCTCTGAAGTAATTTTGAGTGGGAATTTCAAATCCACCCAATTGCCTGAAGTCACAAACCTGCTCCCACTGAAAAAGCTTCTCAATAAAGGCTGAATCAGATCCCAAACACCAGACAAAAGAAAACATAGCAATGGCTCAAGCAGGCAGGAAGACAGGACTGATTATCAAGAAGGGAAAGAAAGCACTGAGCACTACAGCATCTGGGTCAAATACCCTAAAGAACCTTTTCAGAGGACTAAGGAGTGTACATCACTTCCCATCACTACTGTTCTTCAGTTCTCTACCTCCACCCATATGCTCCAAAATAATATCCTGGGGCAATTATCACATGTAGAAACATCTTGAAGCCTCAAGTTCTCACAGGCAATATGAGGGCTCTCTGAGCATAGCAGATATGAGACATTTCTAACCCTAAATTTCAGTCTCCTCTGTTAATTTTTATTCATCTGGGATCAGGGCATAATGAGGCAGAGCTGTGAAGACTTGAAATATATGGTTGCTTACTCTTTCACACACAGTTCTTCAAAAATAATGTCCTGTCTTTAAGGGTTATTCTTCTGTCATACTCTGCCCTCAACTCCCAGAAAAAAATGCCCTTTTTCCTCCTTACTTACTTTTGATGGGGAAGATTCAGCTGGGGCAGACTCTGGCCTTCTTCGTGGAGGAACTGGAGGGGGAACATGAGCTTCATCTGAATTTTTGGTGAAGTTTATGGATGACACAGAAGCAGATCCTAGTAAACATAAAAATACTCTGATGATAATGAACTTCTGTTAAACTCAGTATATTTCCTTTATTGCTGCCAATAAAGGTGTCATAAATAATGTTACTGCTCATATAAGGTAGCATGAATCAAGGTGTGAAGGAAAGACAATGAAACAACAACCCTCTAACTTCCAGACAAACTGCTTTTCTGAGCTGCAATCATCCCTGTAGCCATCAGTTCCTGCACATTCTTAAGTAACCCTCGAGACCAAAAGCACACCACAAAGGTCTTCTTGTATCACAACAGCACTAAGACAATGAAACCAACAATGAAGAAATATTATACTTCTTATTCTGAAGTATTCTAGAGACCTGGCTTGGTCACTCAACAAGGTCACAGCTCTGCTAAGCAACTTCTGCTTCTAGCAAGTCATTTCACCTCCTTGTGGCAACCAGCTGAAAACAAAATTAACTTTGTACTTCCTTTGAAAGCCCTCATACATGACAGGAGACTATGTCCACTATAGGCTACTGAAAGCACACCATAAAATATGAGCTTTCTTGGATGTTGGAGAAGACTGATGGATGTAAAGCAGGGAAACACTGATTTTCAGCTCTGCAGAAAAAACACCCATGTGCAATGAAACCAATTCATAATGGCAGGCAGTAGAATACGGCACCCACAGAACGTTCATTTTTATTCTCATTATTCAAAATCAAACAGATCCCCACTGAGTATATTCACCACAAATATATAGGCAGAAAATCCCTCAAATGTTTATTGGTGACATGGGTGCCAGAGATGTATCTCTGCCTTCTGTTTTGACAGTTCATCCAAAGACATGTCATACTCTCTACATAACAACTAATTCTGTTCAGTTTCTCCCTTTACAACAAAAAATTACCACAAAGAGGAATAAAACACTGAAAGCTCTTCCTGCCACATGAGGAGACAACGATTTCTGTAGTCACCTTAGAAGACTAAGCACCATTACACCTGTCAACACCACAAAAAGTTAATACACACACTCTTGGTAGGCTATCTATTAGCACCTACTTGCATGAAAAGGACTTGAAGGATCTGAGTCAAACACACTGCAGGCATCTGTAGTACTTGAAGTAGCAGAAGCAGGGGGAGGGGTCAAAGGTGTTCGGGGAGAGTTTGGTGCAGATGCTGTAGTTTCAGTCTCACTCTCTGGAATGCGGCTGTAACTAATTTTCCTTGGCTCTTGCTGCAGAGGTGTAGGATGCCTCATGGTACCTGGCCTTGGATTGGAGGGACGAACACCTGGGGACTTGAGAGGATAGCTGTATTTTTTGGGCTGAAACGACAAAGAAGCAGATAAAATAAAGATCACCTAAATGTACCTTTGCATTTATGAAGTTAGAGATCTAAAATTACTTCTGCCCTCTTGAAAGACAAATGCAAGCATTTAATAAAAATTTAAGAATAAATTCAATACTAACAAATCTTGGTGGAGGCTTGACATTTCGTGGCTCTATTTCTAGTGACTTGTTGAACAGATAATCTGTAAATTCTGTCTCCATGCTGCTTCCCATTGGATTCAGGTTTTCAAAAAATCTCTGAAATACAAGAAGGTAGCTTGTCAGCTAAGCTAATTCTTAGTAGCTTCGTACTGTCTCAGAGAAGGAACAAAGTAATGATAATTTTAAAGTCAGGAGTAATGAGTAATGATAAATTTTCAAGTCATTAAATCTGTTTGTTGCCAGCTCTTTGCTGCACATTGTTACCACTAAGCTTGGCCTGAAAACCCTAAATACTTTCCACAGTACAAAAATCAGACCAGGTTAGCTCAAACACCAGAAGTAGTTGTCCATCTTTGCATTTAGGCAGGGAGGACTGCTCTCACAATTCATTCAGTCAAACTCCAAGAAGAACAAATAAAAAAGAAAATCTTGCAGAATGTCTTAAGATAATCTGTCCTATGAATCTCTGAGAGTATAAAGCTCAAAAGATAAGAAGGGGTAGAGAAGGATGGATGAGAAGGAAGGGCAATACCATCAGAAAGAAAAATGTGAGCATCAGCACCACGGTGCAATCTAACGGAGGAGGAAAAAGACAAAAGGCTGGAGTGAGGGAACAGAAACTATCAGTTTCTCCCTGTCCTGTTTGACACCTATCATTACAACAATCTGACATCCCAATAGCTGGGGAAAAAAAGCAAAACAAAAACCCAAACCCACAAAACCCACCAAACTGCAAGCACTGAGCTTCTGATCTTTCTTACAGTGAGACCTGATTTTTTATGACAGGCCTTCTGCTCATCTCCCATTCAGTCTGATTAAATCTATGTGAATTCACTCTGTCCTTATGGTGTATCTGCTGACAGAGTCACCACAAATAAACCAAACCTCAATGCATGGGCTCAAAGAATTAATGCCACTCACCCTGATATCAAATTCCACTCTTAAACAATATGGCTGGTTCTGGTACTGCTGTATCTCTCCAGTTATTTCAGCTACCTTTCTTCTCTTGCTGAAGTTTATAAGTTCTTTCCCATGTCGCTTTAGAAATTCAGGATTGCCTTCTTCTGTTTTTAAAATGTTAGTTAAGTAAATCCCTAAAAAGCACACAGAAAAGGTCCTCAACACATAGTACCAAACAAGGAGGAAGTCACATGACTGGAATACAAAGAATTTGATTTGTGCACTCTGGTTGTTTAGAAAAATTCTGCTAGGGTCAGTAAGAAAATCTCATCTAATTTTCAAAGGATGACAATTCAAGTAATATGCCTCTTCCTGACAGCTCCCTTTTTTTGCACCAAAATCTCAAAGTCTGAACATCTCTGTTATTCAGGAGCTCACACAACTGAACAATACTAGCATCTTGCAAGACAAGTGTACACTGAACTCATGTGCTTTCTCTCAGCTGTTCTGTCTCAGTTCAGCTCTTCTCCATTAGATACTCCAGCTAAGCTTGAAATAATTATTTTCAGGTTTTAATCTTCTGTTCCACTCTCCACTCCTAGCTTCATAATTGCATCAAATAATTTTAAAAGAAGAAAGAAAACAGCACTCTCAGGTCCACAAGTAATGTATCTGGAACTGTCATTATGACTCCAAGTCTAACTCGAGAGAAATAACTGAAGCTATTAATGTGGGATCCTGCTAACCTCTACTCATCTCTGAGGCAGGACAGAAGGTGACATAGTTGATCTTATCTCTTTTTGCAGAGCTCTGGAGTATATCTTTTCCCCATCTGTAAAAGGCCAAAAAAGCCACCAACACTACTTTATTTCAGTTTTGACCTGAAGCCTATCTATGCTGGACAAGTGCAGTGTCCAGAGTTGGAACTGATCTGCAGCAAACATTGAAGTAACTTGCTAAAGAAAAGGAATGCCAGGTGCTTAACTTCATGGCTAAATGTCAGAAATTGCAGGAAATGCACTTTACAGAAGAAACATTAAGTCCGATGAAAAAGGGAAGTTTTCCTACCCAAACTCTGTTTTTATAGAAATAAGACTTCTTAATAGAATAAGACTCTAGTGGTAAGAAATGAGAAAAATTAAAGCTCTGGCGTCATTTCTTTGAATTCTTGACAGGGGAAGGGGCTCTTCTTTCCCTACTAGTGAAAGGTACTAATACTTCTAATGTGACTGCCCTCCATTTAGGGCATTTATGGTCACAACACCTAAGTCTAAGCCATATTCAAAGCAAGAATGTGTAAATATGTAAATAAGATAGTGTCTGTATTTTATTTTTACTGCAGATTACACCTGCAATTAACAGTAACTTTAGTTTTTCTTTGACACATATGCAATTAGTGTCTGGGCACTTGAAATTCAAACCAAGCTGTTAAAACTGACTTCTCACCACTGTTCATACTCTCATTTAGTGCCAAGGTCAGTACTTTCCAAATGTTTGTGAATGATACAGCTCATTTGAACCGAACGTACTTACCAAAAAAAGGCACACAAGGAGGATTAATGGACCTGAGTTTTGCCAAGTACTTCTTATAATGATCCTCACTCAGCTCATAAGCTTCTTCTAAAATCTTCTTTTGTCGACTTGGAATTTGCTAAACAGAGAGATGAAACAGGCTGCTTGGAAAGCTAGAGGAAAAGTGTAGCCCTAGAAACAATTTTAAGAGTAACAGTCTCCCACTGATACTTAAAACAGTGATAATGAAGACAGTGCCCCACCACCTCAGGATCCTGCTACCTTTACCTGCTTTTCTTAAATGAGGACTGATTTCTTGCTTCTGAAACCAAGAAAAAAAACCCCTCTCTATTACAGCCTTTGTTTGTTGGGGAATGTGTTTTCCCTTCCTGAAGTGCATGCTTACAGAAAAGACAGGTTGAGTGTGGCTATGGTACACTGCATTACACTTCCATACCAAAAAATGGAAAATATTTCACTGTACCTCAAATGTGTGATCCAACCTATACACTGCTGCGGAGTTCATAGCGCTGACAATCTCCAGGACACCATTAAAGTTGTTTAGCTCTTGAAAAACTTGCAGGATCTCAATTATCCGGCTCACTACAATTACTCTTTCCTCTAGGTTTTCTGTTTCTACAATGCATCTAAATACAGAAGAACATTTGATTTTGCACTGAAGTGCTGATGAGTTTTACAAAATCGAGTATTAATTTCTAGCACAAGCACATATGAAAACTATATCACGTTACTTGACACAGTCTGGAAGATGTGTAGACAGAAAAAAATTGAAATATTCTAACAACAAAAAACTGAGATTATTATGGCAGCACTTAAACATGACTTAAAACTGGAATTCTCCCAGAACAGAATTTTTCCCAGTATACTTCTGAATTGACTGTAAGCTTCCAAAAAAGGAGCAGACAGAGATTCAGATTGAGGAAATGCACTTACTTTTCAAACCATAATGTGAGGTTAGTTGTATGCCTTATCATTTTGAGAAGGTTGGGAGAATTTATTTCTTTATCTTCCTTTGTCCACACACTTCCAACTAGTTCAGATGGCTGCACAGCTCTGGAAAAGTAGATGCATGTATCAAAAAACATAACTAAAAGTTGGAAAAATTATATTCTTTTCCCAAAAACTCTTTCTTTCCAGTGAATTTGGAATTAATATTTGGAAATAAACTCTTAAGGCATCACTTCTCTAACATAAGGCTCCCCATGTGACTGAGTGCCTGGTATTTCTATGCTTTGTTTTTAGTGTGTAAATATTTCTTAATTTATGTGACTATTAACCACCTTTTTTTATCTATATGAAGTCTATACATCATTGACTGTAATAGAATGTGAACTTTCAGCACCTGAACCAGCTCAGACAGACAGCTGATGAGATCTGATAGAGTCTCTACTTTCCTTCAAAAACTAGAATATGAAGAAGATTAATTTAATTGATGTTTATATTTCTCAAAGGGTGTTCTATTCAGAAAACAAATATAAACCTGCAGCACAATGGAATTGTGCATCATAGTATGCATCAGTCTCATGTACTGCACACATTAACTCATGGAGACAAATGCTGCTCTTCAGAATTTTTTTCTGAAAAAGCAATTATTATACAGCATTGGTAAAGTCCATTGATCTACCATGGGGCTTCACAGCACAGGCCAACCAGAAAATTTCATGCTGAAGAATGTATTTTTTTTCTGTCATGTGTTTTCCAGTGGGGGAAAGCTACCTGTAAAAATCTGACTCAAGTAATGTGAGCTGTCGAGCAATTTCTATTGGATGTAGAGTGAGCAAGTCAAAAGTCTCTGTGTGTCCTGGTTTGCTGATGTGCCATTCAATTGCTGGAGGGGGGCTCTCAAAAGTAATGTTGTGACTTGGCCCAATGGCTTGTGCCTGCTTTTTCCGGTTGATTATCTTCGTGATTGATTCAACCCATTTTTTCATTGCTTTGCCTGGAGCACAGAAAGAAAATATACTATTTAGTTACTTAATACTGTTTTTTCAAAAAAGGTGAATATAATTCAGAAATCTTTTAATTTAAGCCCCAAACCTGTAACTTAAAGGAACCATATTTTTTTTAGGTTGTAAGTGCTGTTCTTGCACAAGTCTCGAAGTATTTAAACATGAAGAAAGATTCTAAAACCAATATTGAGGACTCAAAGTTTGCCCAAGCATGATTCGGAACACACAAATTAGGCTCCTGCTCCAAATCAGCTGTTTTCCTTTCTTTTCTGACTTCAGTTTATGGGAACTAATCTTTTTTTTTCAAAAATGCTCTTCTGTCAACACCCTGGACTTCAGAATTTGGACAAGAGTACATGCTTACCTCAGCAAACATAGAAGGGAAAAATAATAATCAGGGAGACACTTCTCCTCCTTCTGCATTTAGAATCAAAGCTCAGAATAAAACCCAGAGGCCAAATGCCTGCTTAGCTCTAGACCTTAAGAATTTCATGCATGAGATGGCAAGTCCATTGAAAATTTACCAGTAATCTACATTAAAATAGTTGGCTCATTCTCCTCCTCTTTTTAATTACTAAATAACCACTTAATACTTTTCTAACATAATATTTTCCTACCAACTGCTCCTGTAGCTGTCCCAGTTCTTCTTACAAGGGAACAGGAAAGGTCTGTACAATCACAACTTGAAGGTGTCATACAGGTCTAATATGCACTGTGAAATAGCTGGAAAACCCTTACTTCAAAGAAATAGTCAAATCCACCATCAAACTTCTACAAAAACTATCCTCGTAGTTTAAGACTACAATCAAAGCAATTATTTGGTCTTGATCATTGGTCAGTTCTTATTTTTTGCATTATTCCAGTCCCTTATAACAAAACCAATACTTATTTATGAGAATGTAAATAACAATATTCTGAACACTTCAAGTAATTGTGGCTTTTTTTAAATTAAGGGTTTTTTTTTCTTCTTTGTGAAGTATTCAATAAGCAGTCGGTCCTGGTTTTTAGCTTTATCTGCTCAGTGAAAGGCAAAGTGATCCCATTCCATACCTTTGGAAAGGAATGCTTTATGATAAATGCCAGCACTTAAGAAGCCATAAGTACCTCTTACTGTTCCAATGAATTCCTCCAGACGGTGCAGAAGATCAGCATCTCTTTCGAAGTCATAGAAGTGGTGTTCTACCCAGTGTCGACATACATTTAATACTCTGCAAAAGTAATGAAAAAGTAAGCACTCTACAGAACAGTCTACCTTCATATCTAGCATTTAAAGGCTTTTAGTAGGTGAGGGCTCACATGAACACCTGAATCAGCACACCACACAAAATTACTCTGCTGTCTGTATTTCACCAGCAACAAGCTATAAACATTGTTCTACTTGAAATTTTAAAAAGTCACAGTAACGTTCACAAAAAGAACATTATCCAAAGTGCTCTCCTTCTACATCTTTGTGATACATTTATGCCCACGCAGCCTTGCAGAAACATGGCTTTAAAAAAATGGCAAGTGTAACAAAACAATTTTCATGTTGTCTAAATCATCTAAAAATCAGTACAAGGCTTTCCCAAGTCTTTTCATGTAATGAATTCAAATTCCTACCATGTTTTGAGGTAGCAGGGTCAATATGCCTGACTGCTCATGCATGCTCTCTGTCAAAACATCTACAAGAAAGGCTACTGGTATCACAAAGAGCCACTGCATCCAAAAGGTGGTACATCAAAAGACTTAAAGGAAATCAGCTTGTCTCACATTAATGCAATACTCACCGTAGCTGCACAGGTTGGATGTACTCTTTCCTAAATCTCTTTAACTCTGCACTCAGAGGCTGGTCTCCATTCTCCATAGCAATACGATCAGCTTCTGTTGGCTCAGGCTCTGGAATTTCAAACCTAGCACAGAAGACAGGCATAAGCACTAAGTTCTGAAACTGCACTAATTTTGCTCACAGTTATACATGAATAAAATGCTGATTAAAGATAGCTTGTAATTCAGAACGTTTCCACATGTCAGAATCTTAACTCTTTGTAAAGCACACAGGAAGATTTGCTAAATTCAGTAACAACAGATTTCAAAGACCAAACCATGGAATGCTGGAAGCTATTGGAGCTACCTGAACAATCCTAAAGATTCTGGATATAACTTGCATATTTTACTTGCAATCCTTGAATTTGACAACTTCTTAAAAAGTGATCGGAGCAAATCAAAGCCAAACGAGAAACAAGAATCTTACAAACTGTACTCCAAGCAAAAATTAAAAAAATTTACACTTTGTATGAACATTTTTAACAGTGGCATACCTTTCTATTAGCAGACTCAGCAACTCTTGAGGTTTACAGAAGGATCTATACGTTGTGAGAAAAGTCCGAACAAAGTTGGGATCTAAGATAAAGAATAATTTTATGCTCATGTCAGCAATTACCTAACTTTTAAAAATAACTTTAAGTATCCTTTAATATTAAGGACACCGACTTATCAATTTAAAGAGAAAATGACGAAAGCCAAAACTGCTTTGGTCACAATTCAGAACCTCTTACAATAGCAATACAGAGCAATATTTAAAAACAATTTTTGTTCTGTTGAAAATTCAAAACAATGATTTTTCCTTTTCCTTCTATTATTAAACAACTGGATTATCTTTCAGTAACTTTGAACATATATTTATGAGCCACGCAGTAAAATCCTTTCTTCTTTTTCACAATCATCAGGACAAGATAACTCGAAAGACAGAGCAAGTAACTTTGTACTGGCCTGTTGAACAACAATGTTTTTCCTAAACCAGTACAACTGATGGGCCAGGAGTGGTTATGGCAGGTTAGATGTTAGATATTTTTTCTGTTAACAGACATTCTTTAACATTACATTTATTTATCTTCAAGAAAAGCAACAAACCTCATTTAAACTGGCTAATTACATATTGGTTCATTTAAAATATTCAATTGCTTTTTAAAAACATGCAAATATTCAAAACAGAAAACCAAAGTGTCTCCCTTAATCACAAAAGCAAAACCATTTGTTTTCAAGTATGAGGAAATGCAGTGACAGCATGTTGGCACTGCTCAGGGCTGACTAGAAACGAGGTTAACATTGTTACCACTGAACAAAATTAATGAGTGGCTTGCAACAGCTTTGCCTATTAAATCCATACACAGGTTTTAAAAACAAACTTCAATTTGTAATTTTTCTTACAAAGAGTAGCTAAAGAGCACACAGGTCTTGAAGCAGCAGCTCCTATATGCCATAATGAATCAAAAAATGCCTGTGTTTTTTTGACCTAACACTATATTAAGGTATTAGACACATTTCCTAGAATATGAGCATTTAGCAGCTTTTCACAAATCTAAATCCTTCCTCATTATTCACCAGTATCTTGTAAACTTTAAAGAACATTCTACTTTCCTTAGATGCTACTAAGCTCTTCATCCGGGCAACAGTTTGCTCCAAAGTGTTGCACACCTTGTGCTGTGTAACACAGCATCTCCTTGCATTTCTGTAGTATGCTAATTCCCATCTCTTAAACAGTTGGCTATTCTGCTTTACCATGGCTCTGTACTTCAATTTTATCATAACGCCTCCCCCTACTCTCCTGGAAACCGTACAGTCTAAAATCCTTTTCAAAGGCAAAACTCCAAATCCTTTCCCATGAAGAACATCATCCCTGTCCCCATCATCCCCATCATGAAAATACACAACTTTTATTGTCCTAAAGAACAAGTGCAGAAGTAAGCACAGTAACTCATGCTTTCACGGTTTGCATTCTGTACACAGCATGAACCCCGAAAGATTTCGTCTACATGGAAAAGAAAGCCATCAGAGAAATTAACATTTTCAGAGCACTGAAAGCTGAGTCATACCTATTGTCATTTACAGGTAGGGTCAAGTGTTTAAATCAACAATACATATTGAATTTCAAATAAAGTAGATCAGAAAATAAAATCTAACCTCGTTATCTTAATAGCAAAATCTGTAACTCAAAATAATGTACAATATATGAGCAAGTGTTAAAAAACACAGACAACACTAGTTAGTCAGGATGTCTGGTCACATGATAATTCTCTCCTCAATACAGCCAATTTGAAAGCTAAAAAAGAACAATAACTTGTTCTACAAGGATTTATAAATAATCACCCTTGAATTCCTTAAGAAAGGAAACGGACACTATGATGACGCACAAGCACTCTTAACATATCAAAGCTTTAAAAATAGAAGAGCACTGCCCTAGAGATAAAAAAACTGCCACAACTTTCAAATCTTGGTACCACCTAACCCAGCTGTTTTTAAACAAGAACCAGGCAAAGGAGATAATGAATGCAGAAATACATTAAAACAAGTAAAACCTACCAGAATATGCAAATAGGACCAGAACATCAATTTCTAGTTGAGGGGCAGTTTCTTCCACATAAAAATATATGGAAAGCTGCTTTTGCAAAGGAGATGTCTCTCCTAATTTGTTGCTCCACCACAGAATAGTTACTCTCCTACCCCTGGCAGCACTGCTTTCTTAGAGCTCGGCTACTGGGCTGTCCCTGTGCCTCAGTGAGCCAGAGAAATACTTCAGCTGGTAAATTGCTTTGTGCATTACCAAGGAGGTGAGGGAAGAAAAATAAAAAGGTCCAACACTCAAATACAAATGAGCTGGACTGTGTGGATCTTCACAGATGACAAAAGTTGAGACCCCATTTGAATACCACCTGAACACAGCCCCTATACTCCTTAATATCCAACTAACTTTTTCAGCTACTTGCAATAAATTGGCACCACCTCTGCAATTATATCTGTAATTATTCCCTATAGTATGTAACCTACAAAGATGAAAAACCTAGAGAAGTCACAGCTACCACAAACACTGTCTTTAGACTGTCAGATCAAGGGCTGCCACGACCAGTCACACTGCTTTTGAGAAAAGCCACCTCAGAAAAGCAAGGGCTTGCTATTCTGGCATTGGACATGAAGTCAATAAATTGTTCTAAAATTGCAATCATGCACACACAATCCTATGTGGGGCAAGAAATGTATTTCTATAACCTGTAGCTATTTGACTAGATATTACCTGAGTACTCATCTACCCACTTCTCCAGGTAAAACACAAGCCTTGAACTCAGTTGAGATGTGTACAAAAGAAGAGCTAAAGCATCACTATGGAAAGTTGGTGCCATATTCACTGTATCATAAAATGCAAAAAACACCGAATGATTTACACAATAAATAGACCTTACTTCCTGTACAAAAGAGCATTTTTGGCCGAGTCACTAGATCTCAGAATGGTTAGGAGGATGACATTTTTCCTCATGGAAAACCAATTATAAAACAGAAGTTAAGGAATGAAAGATAAGGGTGCTGAGAAATGGTGTGCAACCTAGCAAATCAGGATCAGGCCCATGTATGTTGCACTAAGACCTTCAAGGCTTCAAAGACAGGCTGAACAGATCACAAGACTACTGGTTTTATTCTTTTGCTCAAAGTGTTTCAGCTTCACAGTATACACACATTCTAAGCTTCGCCCCTCAATAATTTGGTCAATGTCAGTAAGGCTTCAAACAACTTACTTAAAGCTTTAATAAACAGGGCCTATTACGAGCCAGGATTTAAATGAATGTGGATGAAGGTGGAGTTAATCAATCCATCTAAATTCTTCCTTGACATCCCATGTGCTATAAAGGCCAAAAAGACACACAGATGCAAAAAAACCAATACAAAAGGCATATTTCAACATGCTTTGATGATGATTTACAACAGGCCTGTTCTATGGAACTGGGAAATGTGGCCTGGCTCCCTTGATAGAGACAATGTGTTCCAGAGCACTGCTATCACCTGGAACAATGCCAAGGTTACACCAAATCAACACCTAAGTACCAGCACATATGAACAGGACACTTCTCAATAGTGCACAAGCAAGCCAAAGCAAAGCAAATATTCAGAAGGGCACTAATGAAGTACTATTTTTGCTCATTCTCTGCCAAATACAATGCTGTTTCTTGTTTTAGAAGTTTTTTGTTTTAAAAATGTCTTCCTTTTTCTAATGCTGAATTGTTTTAACTCCCAAAACCAGAAAATTAAGTCATAAATCATGCATATAAAACTCAAGCCAAGAGCTAAAAGAAAGTTTATAAAGTTATAAAAAAATGAAGACAGGCACCAAACTGCTTTGGTGAAAACTGCCAGCATGATACTGCCTTTGGGTTTCCAATAAGTGTTAGGAAAGCTCAACTGAAGAAAATGTGAAGAGCAATAAAAGTAATGGAGTAAAGAGATGTATTTACAAGCATTTTAAAAATAAACAGAAGTGTTAAACGGCACTAATTACATTTTGCTTACTCCCCACTCCTAAACAAACATTCCTGATCCATGTAGGATATCCCAGGCTCAGCTGCAGAACAACTTAGGATAATCAGATTAGAAAGAAAAAAAATGACAAAATTAATCTACAGTTCAATAAGAGAAACACTAATACCAAGATACATGAAATCTTAGAATAGACATAAGGGGTAGAATAAAAAAAAAAAAGCCAAACAAATCCAATCCCAAAACGTAAGCCCATGTTTTTCATTTCAGCACAGCTTATGAAAATCCTGGGAAATTATGAAGAAAAACTGCACACACTGAGGTTGGGCTGGATGATCAGAGATGCCTTCAGTATATTCTCAACACAAAGTCAAAAGCCCTTTAATTAAATCCCCAATGAAATTATGATTAAGGCAATGTTCTGAGGCCAAATAAAGCAAGTGACTGCTTCTCACAAGCTGATAACGTGTTTTTTTTTCATTACACTCCAGCATGGACACAGTTCATTGAGTATAAGCTTTAACTGAAAAAACTAGACCCAAAATTGTCTCCCACAATGTTGGTGCTTCAGCTTTGGAAGTCTTCAGGGAAGAGAATCCTGGTGCATACAGGAAAAATGTATTGTCCAGTGCTCTACTCCTGCAGGCCCCTGCCCCCCCATCCCTTACATGAGAATAACCTTATGCACGTACATATACCACTGCATTCAGCCAAACAGGATTCATATTTTGAAGTGCCCCAGGCAGAGGTGCCTATTTAGATCTCAAAACCTTAACTCAAAATGCACATTAGAATAAATGCACTGCAAATCATACTTGCTTTCCACACACTTCAGGTATTTTTTCCTGCATGTATTTAACACAAAGAGAAATGTAAAGTAGTCACAACCTTGACTTTTGACTATATAAAAGAAAAGTCTCACCTGCATACATGTGATAAGTCAGCCTTTCAATGAGCTTGACCACAGTTCCTGCCTTAATGATGGGGATTCCAGATTTGGGCTGCATGTTTTCTTCAAACACAATATTCTCTTCAGAGTCAGGTTCTGCAAATCTGTAAAGCTCAGGATTTGGAAATCTCATCTGCTCCTCTTTTTCTTCCTGCAACATCGTTACATCCAACATCCTTTCCAATGTGCTTCTATATTGCAACGATATCAACGCTGCCATCCAGTTGTTTTTCTCTTCAGCTGATTTAGCAGCAAAAATAACACTGTTCTCATCTTTTAAGATGATTTCAAAAGCATGTCTGTACTCATTAGTGTCATCTTTATCGTTGATTTGTACCTTTCTCATGAAGAACTTTTCTTTCAGACGATACTCTGCATTGCTAGCACCAGGAAGTCTGGGCTGGCCGTGATTTGACTTACAGCAAATCATCAAGCCATCAAACAGAAATATGTGTCTCTCGTGCTTTGCTCCTACACGCGTGAGTGTTCCTTCCATGATGAACTCGTTACAGCATTGTCCGATGTCCTTACCCTCCCAACCATCAATATTTTTCTGGATTTCATTCATTTTCTTAATTGCTAGCTGTTTCCCCTTCATCTGCTGAGTATAGAATCGGCATGCAGATTCACTTCAGTGGAGGATGGGAGAAAGGCAGCCTATTAGCATACATGTATTTAAAAACCACAACCACCACTACCAGCAAAAACATGCAATCATCTTTCTGAGTGATGAGAATTCCACTGAGAATACAATTTCACCTCTCGGTGTCAGCACTACTTTGAGCCTTGACTAATGTTTCCTTTAAGTCCCTCATCTGATAAATTCTCTACTCATCCTCTATGCAATAAATGTTTTACCCAAACACAGGCAACCCAAAGCAGACAAGCAATTAGTGGTTCTTAGCCTAACAAACCACTCGTTTCCATAGTTAACTAACAATTTTAGATTGCACTGATATGAAAGCAGCACATTCAGAAAAAAATGCATTCATGCTGAACTTGTTTGGCAAAGAAAATACTGAAACAATTTTAAGAGGAAAAGCAAAGTTTTGACATGTTTAAACAACTGAACAAATATCTCTATTATACAGCTTTTATCTCTATTATACATCTGCAACTTTAGCCACTACAAAAAAAATGTTCAGATTAGCAGTTTCAAATTCAAGAACATTCACTTCTAATCACACAGAAATGTACTTTTAGATGGATATTTATTATCTGAACACAATTAATCCACAAATGCCATAACTTTCTACTTACCAGCGAATTCTCTGAACGTCTCAACTACCAGTATGCAAGGACACATAGAAATTAAAATGGTTTTAAAACAATAACAAGTTATCTTGGCTTTGATGTCACTTCCTCTGAAAAAGTAGGCTTGTCAGAAACTATTTTGTTCATTGTTTACTAAAAGAGGAAACTGAGAGCCCTGGATTTATAGCAAAGCATTAGGAGCAGAAAGCAGGAAAAATGGAAAGATGTTTACCTAAGCCTTCGTTTTGCAAGACTCTTAGAGCATATCCGTTCCATACTGCTTTGAAGATTTAGTAGGGCAGTTATTGCTTGCTTCAAGCATTCTTTATCCTCTTCATCCTCACTTTTTTCTTCCAATTGCTGTGAACATTGAAAGTCAAACACAAAGCGTTACAAACATTTTGGGATGTGCAATGCCAGAAGTTTGACCTAGGAAGAAGAAATCCAACCATCTGCTGATTCTGCATGCTCCTCCTTGTTATTAACATTAATGAAACAACCAGGTGTATTACTGACAAAGGAAAGAGAGACAACTGTCTGCTAAGAGCTTAATCTCAGCAAAATGAGAGCAGCAGTCACTAGCTCTTCAGACTTGGATGGATCCAGGCACACATCATCTACATCAAAATCAATTTGATTTATGTTACATCTCCAAACACCTCCATTAGAGGTGTAAAATCTTAAGAGGAACATGTGAGGAAGGAGATCCTCATACATACCTACATAAAAAGATAAAAAATTGTGGCATGCCTGTACATTTACAACACGCATAAACACTCCTGGAACAGGCAAGCTGGATGGAAAGCTAAGCAAAACTCTTTGGTAGCATTTATAAACAGAAGATTACAAGGGCTTTCACCTCATCAACAACAGGCTAATCAATAATTTAGGGTGGAAGGAACCTTGGTGATTATCTTATACAGCCTCCAGCTACTGCAGAGCCAACATAGATCAGGTTGTCTAAGGCCATATTATGTTTTGAATTGATCAGATGGAAAGGCCACAGCCTTTCTGGACAATGCTTTTATGTCTGAAATCCCTCCTGGTGATTTTTTTTTCCTCACTGACTTTCCATAGCAGAACAGGTGGAAATACTATGAAGCTGCAAGAAGTATTTCTCCATCCTCACCACCTCATCACAGTCAAAGACAGCACAAAGGTCTGCCCTCCTCCTTAGTCTCCTTTTCTTCAGAATTAAGAAACTCACTCCCAGATAACTTCTCCCTCATTACATGCCCCATTCCTTATGTCATCTTTAAAAGCCCTTCCAGTGAGCTTCTACACCACTCTCAACAGGATGCCCAAGCTGCATATGGTTCTTCTTATGCAGCCTTGCCAGTACTGAACAGGTAGGCACTGCACTTCCCCCAGCCTGATAGCTACACACTTGCTAAGACAGTAAACACAGGTGTTCATAATTGCAAAGGTGTTTTGCTGGCTTGTGTTCATTTTTTTATCCACTAGGACAGTGGGGTTTTCTCTCATACAAAAAAAGAAAGGGAAAAACAATAACCAGAGAGAGAGTGGGGAGAAATAAGTGCTCTTCCTCTATAAAGGGGTTGCTTAGCTGTTAATCCACAAATAAGGGGATATCTAACAGCGGCCAGCTTGTAAAAACAGGGTACATAAGTCTCTTGAGAACACAGCTACATTAATGTCTTTGCATACTAACTCAACTTTTCTTGAGGGACAAAAAAAAAATAGTTACATATTGAAAGCTGGCAAGAAGGGTTAATATTAATATTTTGTACGAAGTTATTGCTGGGAGAGGTAAGTTTTATAAAACAAGATCTGCTGGGTATTCCTTTTAAGATTAAATTAATGCTTAATATTTTAATCTTCAATCTTTGTTTAAACATTAAAATGTTTACAGTATAGTCAGTGAAAACCAAACTGACTACAGCTGTGGCTTAGACATAAAGGTGAGGTAACAATTATTTACAGGACTACTAAGAGACAAGCATTTCAGACTATTACACACCACGAACTGGCTCCACACGACTGGAAGATTTGTTTTGACAGAGATGGATAAAATGAAGCAACAGACTGGTATGGACAGAAATAACAGATGCCCTTGGAAACAGTACAATCACACATTTCACATCAGAAGCAAACAGTAAGTATTGTCCTCCAAAATCCAACTGAATACAAAGTATTCATGTTTGATATTTGAATAGCTCATAGAAGAGCATTACTTTTTTTTCCTAACCGAAGTTAATAATTCAGAGCAATAGGTGTCAATGTCAAAGACTACTTTATTTATGTTTTCAGTCGTAAGGATGACCACAAGGTTTTTATTCCAGGCAGCTTTGAATCATGTAGTGCAACCTGTCATAGTCGTAACCTAAGCATCATTAGGCATGAATGCCTTATCATGTGACAACCACTGAAATAAGCCTGGCAATATAACATAACAGGCATTACTTCTCATAAGATCTCAGGGAGAACCCATCCCTCCAAGAAGGAACAGACTACCCTCATCGTATTCCTCTAGGGTCTAGATTTAACACAGAGGTATCACCTTCCCTTTGCTTCAGTTGTGCACATCATCTAGGTTTAGAGAGGACTTCAGACAAACGAGGCAGGAGCAGCACCACTTGCAGAAGTCCTGAAAGAAAGCTAAGAAAAACACGTAACCACCTCTAAGATTTTGCTCCTTTCCTGCACAAGAGTTCAAAGCAGGCTCTTCACCTTACACACTGCCCCTTTGCCAACTTCCATCAGAAGAGTCTGATGAGATTTCCTATCACCTCTGGGTGATAGGGTGATATCACCACCTTCCTATCACCCCTCAACACTGGACAAGACTGTTTTAGCCATGTCCTTGAAAACAAGCAGTGTTAGATCCTACGATACTCTGTCATTTGCTTGCAAGTGTACCATAGGTGACAAGGTAAGGAGCAAAAGGCATGTAAAATACAGTACAAAAGTGATGAAAATTAGGCTCAACTTGTGACAAAGCTTACGAAACTATTCCCTTATTTTTAATACTGTTTATGTAACCTAAATGCTCCAGTCAAACTAACACAGATGCATGGTGCCTACCAATAATTCACGAAATCCCAGTAGAAGAAAGTTTTTGAAATTCACAAAGATCACAAAAGAAATGTGTAAATGCAGGCTAATGTGTATCAGGAGAGCTCTAAATCAAAGAAAGAGAAAAATAAACCGCTATGAAGTAATTTTTTTTTCCCCTCAATCCTGCAGTTTCAATTCAAATACCTAGTAAAAATTACTCCCCATACATTTTTTTTCAAGAAGCATCCTTGTAAAGATTAATGTTCATTACTGCAAAGCATTCTGCTCCTGTGTTGAGTCTATAAAATGCTTTTTACAGCAATTTCTCTCCAGTTCCAAGAAATTTGGTATTAATCACCAAAAAAATCCATGATCCATTGAAAGTAACATATTTCCAGTTGAGTAAGTCAGAGACCAGTGAGTGTAACTACACTACTGGTTTAACATTTAGAAAGTAGTGTGTAGAAGCAGGTATCTTCTGAAGTGTAATACCAACACAAATGGCAAATCAGACAGTACTGTGAACTACCACGAAGACACTTGAAAAGTGCAAGTTACATTCTAGTACTTGGTAATTAGCATAATCTGCTATCAAAATCCACCTTAGACAGAATGGAGCTTAAATTACACCAGTAACTTTCATCTTACACTGGCCCAGGCAGCATGGAAGGGAAGGTTATGGAAAGTGAAATGGCATCATTAGAAAAGCTTCCAAGTTTCCCTGCAAATCTCACTGATTCTTCTACAGGAATGCAGTGCCCCCTAACGAAAGAATCAGGTAGATGATAAATAAAACCGTTGGTTTGTTTCAGATAATGCAAAGATACTGTTATTACTATGGGAAGAAGGTGTCTGATCTCTGATTATCAGTAGTATTATCACTGCGTTTTTTAATAACCTTATCAGAAAACACTGGTTTATTATGATTCTAACTTTCCACAGTATTATAGGAACAGTATCCTGGCCACTGAAGGAAAACAAACTTGGATAACAGACTAAGGGAAATTTCTGATGAAGTATATACATTCTAATATACATTTAAGCTCTGAAAAGATACCAAAAAGTAGAAGACAAGGTATTTTGCTCTACTTGTTGCTGCATAACACAAGGATTATGTATTTATTAACCCAAAAAATTCCAAACAGGTACAAAAGAAATCCCCCCTCATGAAGTACAAAATAAGACTACAATAGTCCTTCTGTTATGCCTTCAGGTAGGCATCTGGCTAGAAAGACAGTGATCGAAAATACATTTATACTTAAGAGAATATGTAGATATAGCAATATTTGGAGGTGTCACAATTGATCCAAAATCTTGTACTTGAGGGCTTACATCATAATCTAGATTTCTCTCTTCCTAGAAGATTATTCTAAATCTAACCATTAGAAATTTGGGAACTGCAGTATCCCCACTTCATATGGGAAGGGAGATCACAAAACAGCTTCTGTACACAAAAGACAACAGCATCTGGTAGGCAAGGAAATCACAACTGATCTTGCTTAACAAGTTCACTTCATTGTAGCTGCTAGCAAACCTGCTGTCCCCTCAAAATATTAATCCAAGAAGCCTAGTGCATAAGTGGTCCCACACTACAAGCAGAAGCTGCAAACAGCAGTACTCGAAGCAGACTTGAATACTGCTGCTTCAGAAAAACTTCAAAACCCAGTATGTAATTTCTTCAGATGTCCTGAAGCCCACAGCGAGGCAGCAAAACACTTGTTGAGCATTCTAGAGAAATGATAGATAAGAAAGCAACATTTAGGAGAACCTGAAGTGCACTAACAGTACTCCAGCTTCTGTTCTAATGCCTCATCCATCAATATGTTTCTGCGAATGAGGTAACTACCAAAAGAGAGTCATGAACCAGGCTGTCCTATGGTCAAGAACAAAAATGAACAGGGTTTCTCCTCTGCAGGGAGGCAGATCTATTGACACCCTGCCACAAAAAAATCCTGGAAGCTGGCTCAACAGCACTGAGTTATCCAAGAGCTCATTCCGACTTTTTGCAAATCCTCCAAATATTAAAATCTCAGCCCAAAGCAGCAATATGCTGGGAAAAAAAATGGTCTCATAGCCAAAAACTTTAACATTTAGAAAGCATCAGGAAATAATCTGGAATAGCAAATGGAGACAACTGCTGAGAACAGCATATACTTCCAGAAAATGCCAGCAATCTAAAAGGCACTTCACACTTGCAGCTTAAAGGAATCTCCTTCTGTCGCATTCCTGGGCACACATACAGAGTTTTAATGCACTGGAAATTCTAAAATAATTTTGTTTCCATATAAACTCAGACAATTTTGAGTGCAGTAAAAATATGCATACATTTATATAAATGTTTATTTATATTAATGTTACAGTAGGAGTGTTATGTGCATCCAGAGTGGAACAGATCTTTAATATATTACCAAAATTAAAACTTTCTCCACTCAAAGTTTAAGTAATATTAAATTACATAATCTTATATAAACATATAAAATATCAAGCCACAGATGTCAGATAATTAGTTACAAAAAAACCTCCAGCATTCTCTTGAAAGTACATTTTAAAAGGGACAGAAACTAAAAAGTCCTCATGTTATTTCCCATTAAGTTTTAATTCACATAATGTAAAACATGGTCAGCCCATTAGGCAACACACCATACAGGTACAGCACTAAAATGGGAGGAAAATAAGAAGCATACAAGCTTTTAGTACAAGCTTCTTGTTCTTTCACATGTTGTCTATGTGACTTAAACATATCTCAAAGTTATGTTGAAAACTCAAGTGCATCAAACTTTACCTGACCCAAAAAAGTGAAACCATTTGGACTAAAGAAATACGTCAATTTACAGAGCTGCTACTCTGATTACTCCATGTGGATGCTCTTACTTAGGGAAGATCAAAATTAAAATATATCCATTTCAGAAATCAATTACTCTAAATTAACTGCCATTTTTCAAATCAGGATGGACACCAAGGAGAAGTCAGGAAGAGCTATTCAGAAATATATACCACACAGAAGTCAGCTCACATTTCAACAGTTAGCAGTTTTCCCACAGGTTTCTCCCATGGCCAATTTGCCACTTGAATTCCCATGAATGGTTATAGCCTGTCAGGAGGCCACATTTCAGCTTAGGTCTGCTCAAGTGCTACTGCAGCCTGCTAGGCATTTTGAACTGGTGTCTGCTCAACAGGAAGGAGTATTTTTGCTCTCAGTTTCTGCAACTGGGAAGGGATTCATGTCCGTGAACAATTCTCATTGAACTTACACAATCAACCTTTCCTTCTTCAAAGGAGATACAAAACCAAAGCTTTGTTTTCATCTAAGTTCCTCGATGTTCTCATAAAACCATTTCCTAAACACTCAGACTTTTTGTAGGCTTCTAGCTGCCATATAAGCATTTTACATGCCCAAATTCCATTACTAGAGAGATGGCTACTTTTTTTACAGAGTAAGAAAAAAAATCACTTGCTCTGCATTCTTCAAAAACATGGAGTAGTTTTTTTGCATATGCTGATGTCTCTTCCACAGCAGATTCATTACCTTTCTGCAACAAACGTACAAGTTCACACAGATCCTTCCAGAGCCTTCATGCTCTGAAATTCTCTTCTTTCTTACTGTCACTTTGGTTTGTTTCATCATAATTAGCAGACCTGCAGAATACATTAGAAATTTAAAATTCATAATTAAGTTGATAACATTTAGTTAGATCAGTATTTGAAATATCACAAAATATTTACCTATGTGCTTCCACATTTGTAATTGAGGTCTTCCATTTTCTTCCCCCAAATTTTCCATCACAGTTAAGACAATTCAATTTGAAAACATCTTCCCTTTCTCTTTTGTAATTCCAATATGGATAAAAATTCACTTTCATTGCTTCAACACAGTTCAAGGCTGATCTCTGCTAGCCAAGTTTGCAAGGCCGTAAGCTCAAATGGATGGCACTTCTATGTTCAGATAGAAATGTATGAACCTTTGAACCCTACGTAAGATGAATTTACAATTTCAGAGATAGTTCTGGGAAGCAACAGTAGAGCCCTATTGGTTTTAAGAGGAACCCTGTTGATTAAGGAAAAAAGATCAGGGAAAATGAAGGACAAGCAGAATCCCATCTGTAGACTTGGTCTATATGAACCATGAACAATCTTATTGTTTTACTTGTATTTGTTATTTCCTACATTTTCCCATTGTTTTCCACTGAACACACCAAAGTATTGAGAGAAAACAACCTCCACAGCTATAAAACAAGAGAAAGCATGCTGATAGTGGTACTAAATACACAGTCCAGAAATATTACTACTGAAGAATTCAAGTATCAGCTCTCAACCACAGTGATACCTCTCCCCAAGGAACTCCCTTCTGTGCAGAAGGTGACAGGAACAAAGGGAGGAGAAGAGGACAGGGAAATAAACTACTGTTATTAAAAGACTATACAGCAATAAATATAATACTATATCATATAATGACTATTATATAATAGTCACTATATAATGACTGTCACAATCATAAAAACTAATGTAACCCTGTAGGAGTTGAAAATATGAGCTACAATAGGCTTCTTAGCATTCAATCCTCAATGGATTACTTGGGTCAAAATGTCTTTATATAGAGGAGAAAAAAGGACCAAACCTTGTCCAAGTTCCTGTAAAACCCATCTGTTTTCATGAGAGCTTGGACTTGGGTGTTCAGCATAAACTGCTACCATATAAGTTAAAGAGCTGTATCATCATTAAAAACTTAGGAGGAGATCACCAGCCCCAAAGAACAGTCTCCCCTGGTATGCCCCTTCTAATTCCCACAGTAACAGGGAGAATTTGCCCTGCAGGTATTCCTAGTGAACGGATCAGAAAACAGGACTTTGTAACCCTACGGTTAAACACATAGTTGAAGTCAGAAGTCTGATTTCATCTAGTGCTTCATTTGATTGCCCGAAGAGGGCACCATCTACACAAGAACAGTCTGGCCCTGTGCCATCCTACTCCCTGCTTTAAGGCATCAAAGTCCAGCATTTGTTGGTCCTGCAGCAGATTGACAATAACACAGATCAAGTGTCACTGAAGACTGTAAACAAAGTAGAGGGAGGAATTTTTTACTATTTCTTTTGTTAGATTTTATCCAGCTTTTGTAGTAAAGCAATTTTAGTGAGATAACAAAAACAAATATTCCCCAAGGTAATTACTTCTCATCAGAAAATTCCCTGGAAAAAGACACCAGCTTCTCAAAAGCCAAGCTACATCCTGTTTAAAAACAAAAAAAAAGAAGCTATGCCACTAGAACAAACGGCCCCATCACAACTCCGTAACAGAGGACATGACCATAATTCATAGTAAATTATATGTATGTACACATATCTATCTGTGATAGACACATGGGAAATCCATCAATGAGTACAGCAGCTAGAAAGAAAAAAATTAAATAAATTCTGAATAATTTTTCCAATTGAATACAACTCATTTAGTTAGATTAACAGTAAACAAGTTTGTGGAAAAAGTGCGTACATGCACACGTGACAAAGTTTTATTTTCCCCTATCATTTTCCCCTTGGCTTGCAGACACACAGCTAACTTAAAAGTATAAACCCACCAGCATTCAAATGTGAAAACCAAGAGAAATGTTGTCAATAAAACCACACAAGAAATCAACACAGAGCCTCATTTACCTGCCTGTGTCATCTCCAACTTCTGTCTACAGCACTGTAGTTGTAATGTTTTCACAGTTAAACCACAAGAAGAAGTTGCCTACATTTTGCACCTACTGCCATATTCTAGAAAATCTCTTCTTAGACTTGAGATCAATTTTTCCACCACCCCAGCTTTTTCTCCCAAGATACATCCAAACACGCTTTGCAGTTCTCATCACACATTAGCAACAGTTTGGTAAAGCTACATTTCCTCCAGCAGATAGGCCTTCATCTCTCACAGAGACATAAAACTGCATATCATCTCCAGTGGATGTAAAAAAAAGTCATCCTCATCTGCAGTTACGTATACAAATATATGTAAACCAGTGATACTTCTGCTTTTACTTCAGTTTCAAAACAGAACTGAACATGCAAAATACTGTGGAAAGAAGCACCCCAAAGTCATCTTGGAAAATAAAATTCTTTGCTGACACTGAGTAAATACTTGCTTAAAATAATTAGTAGCTAGTGTGAATCTGTGATTTTCCATTTTTAATACTAATGGAAGGAGATAAAGAGTCAAGTATGAAACTAAAACCTGCTAATTACAGTGCCTGTACTCAATACAGGCAATGCAGACAATGATCTATAATTGCAGATACTGTAAAAACTTTGCAGACTGCTAAAGTTGAACAATTAAGACTCTCTTAATTGATTCTCCACACTGGGCTGGGTTACAGCAGTTACATATGGGATCGCAAAACAACTTCATTAATTTTTTTAAGCTCTGGATCTTGAGCCTGCCTGAAACAATGCAGAGAACCACAGTGAAGTCAAAGCTCAAAATAGTTTGGGATGTGTTACACAGCAAGAGACTTACAGGATCAACCATACAAAGATACATATACAAAGATAATCCAGTCCCAAATTACTAACATTTCACCACCGTGTGCCTTCTCCAGAACCATGTAACAGATCAAATACCATCAGACTGGGAAAAGGGTGGTTTCTTATCTTGGAAGACCTCAAAAAAATAATTCTGGTTTGACAAGTTACATTAGCATAGTGAAAGAAGAAGACAACAAAAGTTTAACTGAAGAGCATTTCTAATTGAGCTGAATTGCCAGTCAGTAAAGACTGGCAAGTTACTTATTATCTAAGAACAAAGTTTGAAAAAATAAATGAAACACACTAGAAGCTGCTGCTAAATGAAAGCATCCTGAGAAGTTAAGATCATTATAGGCTGAATTACAATTAAAAAATATTTGCAAAGAGACAAGAAGATTCCATTCTTAAATCATGGGAGTGTGTGTTTTGTTTTAGAGAAAAATAATATGTTAAAAAAAAATCTGTCTCTCCTCTTTTCCAGAACATCTTATTTTATCTAGGTATTGTTTATACACACTTTGAGCCATTCCAACTTGGAAATAAAGCATTTTAAAGTAACCTTCTATTTACCCAAAGAAAGGAAAGAGAATCACACACACACACACACAAGCTTGCAGCATCTGAAACAGCACCCAAGTTAATTTAAAAGTTTATTTCATACAGTTAGTTTCTTATGTAGAAGTTCAGGTATTTTCAGGCTGGTTGAAGGAAAACACAGCCCTTAATCATATGCTCATTTTCCAACAAAGTTACAGCACAGAGCTTGAGCTAAAAATAGAATATGTATTTGTGCATTCCTGGTGTCCTGCCAGTCTTTAGGAGGGCTTTAGTTTCTAAATAGGATAACCATCAGCGGACAGAAATCTATTTTTTCTGTAGTCTGCATAGTTAGAAGGTAACTTTGAGATGTATTTTAAATAGATAACTTCAAAGTATGCAAGATTACACAACATAGCTCAAAGAAAAATGCTAACCCTCTTATCCTTAAGTACATCTATATTAAAGAGAAATACAGTGTTAAAAACATACTACTTTGCCAACATTTTGTCTCTTCATACTATGAGATCCATTTTCACAGGATTTTTGTTTATTCATAGGTATGCCTGCAATCACTAAGTCATGTCTCTTAACATACAGAAGAATTCAATACAACCTTGCATTAGTAAAATTACCAGGATTCTACAGCTAAATAGTTCCACCAATACCCTTTTGTAGCAAATACCCTTCTCCAGGCCACTTTTAAGTATAACCAAGCTGGAATCTATTTCAAGATTCCTGATACAAGAAAGAAAATGTTATTGCTAGCAGAGACTACTTGAGGGAGGGATTCATATGCCCTGTGCACATGTATGACTAATTGACAGATGAAGCTACTTCCACAAGAACTTGTGGAAGAACTTCTTGATGTGGTCCTATTGCCCTTCACTGCCTATTGTATGTATCACATTTGACAGAGCACAGAGACAAATGTGTCACTAAAATGAGATGAACAACACAGCAGGAAGAAAACCTGGAAGGTTATCATATAGAGAACAAAATCCAATGTAAAAGTATCAGATTTACACGGGGGGGGGGGGGAGGGGGGGGGGGGAGGGGGTGTCTCTAAAGCATGAATGAGAAAAGACCATCTTTACACAAAGCATAGATCAGGAGTTGCAAAAAGATTCATGCCTTTTTGAAGGTGGGCTTAGCTTAAGACTCCAGTTTGCTCTAAAAAAGGTAGACATGAGCTGCTCCCTTTTTCCATAAGCACATGTGCCCTCTTCCCCCCCCTAAACTTACCAAAGGCAAGAAACAAGACAGGATGTGTGTGTGTGTGCCAGGCAACATTAATCCTTCATGCTTTGTCTACTGTGTAAAGACAATACCATGTTCACATGAAAGTATGCAAAGCCTGTACTGCATATTTAGACTGTGTGAAAAAAGCCTGAGAAGAGAAACCTTACATGTGTGCAGGTATTTATCATACAAAATGCAGACAAACTGTATCATAGCTCCCTTTCGGTGGACTTTTATGAAAGAAAACACTTAATATGTTAAACATGTCTGAAAAGTCAGACCAAACCAATAAGCTAGATAAACAGATGAAGCACACGTTCCAAAAGTCAAAAAAGCAAGTTATACAAGATGAGCTATGTGCCAAAGCTGTAGATCTAAATCTGTAAAAACAGTGGTAAAACTGTAGACACAGACTCAAAAGATGACTTAACTACTGTATTATCTCAAAATAATCAATTAAACATTCAAAAAAACCCCACCCAGATTCTTCAGAAGCGCAGAGGTTTTGTTTTGGGTTATTGATTTTTGTTGTTGTTGTTTTGGCTTGGTTTGGTTTTTTGTTTGGTTGGTTTTTTTTACTTCTGATACAAATTTCCCCAAGTAATTAAGTGTGGAACACTATATCCCTTCTGAGTTTATAGACTTCCTACTGTTACTCTAAAAAAGTGAGGTGGCATTACAAAAAGCCTAAGACATGTATGTATCAACCAAGCCTTCCCTCTGAAGGAGGAAATCACCTTCATAAACACCATGGGACAAGCATTGCAAGAACACTGAAAGTTTTATGAAAATAAAAAGTCTGAAATGAAATCTTTTCTCTCAAAGCATTTTTGTTTTTCACATTCTAGAAAAGGTTTTACACCTAACAACACAAAGCTCTGGTATTCAGCACTGAGAGTTACAAAGAAACAATCAGATTCATACAATGTTCTTACTTTTAGAAGTTCAAAATAATGAAGACAGTGGTAAACAGGGGCAAGGAGCAGTCGGGGTAGAACATACTGAACAGCTTCTTTAAAGCCTTCACCTATTGACTAGAAACAAAATAAGTTTCAGTCTTAAAATTATGAATATGTTGAAGCAACAATACAATGTAATTCAAATTGCAATATCAATAGTATGGCTTACTTATTAGAAAGTTACCTGTAAATAAAATGCTGCTCCTGGCTTTGACAATTGACTTAGAAAATGATCGTGAAAACCAGGTCGCAAAATATCTTGTGCATACGATTCATATGGATCAAATGCTAATTCCTAAGAAGAAATACAGAATAATTTTACAAAACTGATTCAATAGCTAAGCTTCATAATTCTTAAAGAAAATATATACTCTACATAGGAAAGACTTTTCTGCATCCTTTTTCCAAAACACCAACAGGAAGGATCAATATTTCTACTCACACAGGCTCATGGAATAATCCAGTCTGGAAGAAATCTCTGGAGGTCAACTGGTCTAATTCCCCGTTCAAAGCAGTGACCCACCTTAGGGCTGAAGTCAAATCCAGAGTCAAAGCTGAGGCTGCTCAGGGCCTCATTAACAACCCAGTAGGCAGGTAGCATTCACTGATGATTCCTGAGGATCTCCAAGCCCTATTGAGCAGTGCTAGTCCTCATCTAGGCAGCAGGGTCAGTGCATGGGCTTGTTTGGTCCCAGGTGCAGAAACTTTGTTTACTTTTTCTCAGCCCCATGAAGCTCCTGTAGGTCCCTTTCTCCAGCCCCCCAGGAAGGAGCCCTGCATCCACCCCACAGTTTGTCATCACCTATCAACCTGATGAGGCACACCTTCTCCCACAACACTAATGAAGACATTAAACACTAAGAAACCCAGTATCAAAGCCTGAGGGGAATGCCACCAACCACTGGTAGACTTTGTACTGTTTATAAACAGGCCTTCAGGCCTGCCAGCCCAGCCAATTTCCCACTCACACTGTAATTCAAGTAGCTAGTCTACAGCTCACCAAGTAGTCTACAAGGATACTATCAGAGATTGTGCTGAAGGCCTTGCTTAACTTCAGATAAGGGATATTAACTCATCTTTCATTTGTCCATGGAGACTGCCACCTCTTCTTAGAATGCAGTCAAGTTGGTCAGGTACAGTTTTACTTTGGGAATCTCCACTGGCTGTTGCCAATCACTTCCTACTCCTTCAAAAGACTGGACATGAATTCTAGAAAGATCTACAAAGCTTCTCAGGGATCAACAGACTGACCATCTTCTGCTCTGCAGGATCCTCTCTCATGAGTCTTTTTTTGGATGTAACACTCAATCTCCAGGCACTGGAGATGTTTTTACAGCTCACCACTAAATACCAAGAATTTTCAGGCAGTGGCCTTGCCTTAGCACCCTGTCCTGCCCCATAGACTTCCATACAAGTACCTTACATCAACAGTCTCTAATTTATCTTTGGCTTTCACCTCTCTCTCCCTTAATCACAGGAAGCAGACCTAACTGGGAAGCCTGGAAGCACATCTTGCTGGTGAAGACCAAGCAAAAGGACTGGTACCTCAGTCCACTCCATGTCCTCCAGCACAGGGTCTCTTACCCATGAGCAAGATAGCAGTGTTTTCTACCACCTTATTTTTCATGCTATTTTACCTATACAAATGCTTCTTGCTTTGCTGCACATTCCTCACAAAATTTAACTCTGGCTGAGCTGCAGCCCTCTTAATACCATTTCTACCTGCCTAGCCAATGTTTCTACATTCCTTCTAGGAAGCCTTTGTTTCTTTTTGAAAAAAAGAGTAATTAAAGTTGGAAAAGACTCTTAAGATCATCAGATCCAACCATGAATCCAGTACTACCAAGTCTACCACTAGATATGACCTTAAGCACCAAGTCTTCTAAATACCCCCAGGGACAGTGACTTAATCACTTCCCTGGCAGCCTGTTCCAGTGTTTGATAATCCTTAGAGTGAAAAAAAATTTCCTAGTATCCAATCTTAACCTCCTCTGGCACAATTTGAGGCCATTTTCTCTTATCACTTGCTGCTTGGGAAAACAGACCAGCTTCCACCTTGTTATAACCTCCTTTCAGGTACTTGTTGGAAGTAACAAGGTTTCCTCTGTGTCTCCTTTTCTCTCAACTAACCCATCCCAGTTCCCTTAGCTGCTCCTCACCGTACTTGTACTCTAGACCCTTCACGAGCCATCTTCATGGCTCTTATCTGGACACACACTCCAGCACCAAAATATTGTCCTTACAGTGAAGGGCCAGACTATGGTTAAACAGGGAACTCCACACTGTGCTTTAACTTGCCTCTGGCTATATCTACAATTTCTTAGGGACTGGCAATGCGTATTCCTTGTGAGCTGAACATACTTCTTTTGAAAATAAACCACCTCTCCTGAGCTCTTTCTACCCTCAAGGCAGCCACCAATGTGATCTGCCTCCCAATACACTGAGCCAGCTAAATCTACACTCCCAAAATCCAGGGTCTTCAGTCTGCTTATCTCCTGCACTTCTCTCAGCACCTTGAAATCTACCACATCATCTACCATCTACAGCCAAGCCTGCCATTAGCTACAATGTTCCTGTCACTTCTTCCTTGTTCATGAAATGAGATCAAATGTAGCATCTTTCTTAGTTGGCCCATCAGCATATGCCACACCAATCTGTCCCCAGAGTCCTCCAGAAATCTTTTGGATTCCTTGAATGACAGTAAGTTGTCCACCCAACAGATGCCAGCAAGGTTATTATCCCAAGAGAACCAGGGCCTGTAATAAGATGACGACTCACTCCTACTTGTTTAAGGGGTTTGGGCACTAGTCAATTGGGCAGTCTTTGCTTTAGATAAAGCTTCACCACAAGATGCTCTTCGGGGGCCTCCTCCTCTGATTCTTATCCATAAGCATTCAACCACCTCATAATTCACCCTGAAACAGAGCTCCATGTATTGGAGATAAGCTTTCGGTAAGGCTTCTGGTCACATCTTCCCTACCTATCCATCTTGGGTGCCTGTATTCATGCAACCCTTGCTGCCATGTCACTAATTTCAGTCACATGACAGCTCTGCAACTGTGCACAGACTCCCAGATCCTCCTATCCGTACAGGAGCACATGCACGCTGGGGAAACAAGACATGTCAGATGAGCCTTTGGTCACCTCACCTTCTCAGGATGATGGCAAAGAAGCCCTGGTTCCACTTTGTCTTTCCACAGCAAACCTGGTCTACAGCCAATTTACAGAATACCTCAATTTCTGTCAAAATCTAGTCAGAGGTGGTTGGCTTCGCTCCTCCCTCCCCCATAAATGCCATCATTTAAAAAGCCCTATAAAAACAGAGGTTTAGAGACTAGAAAGGAAAATACACTCTCAAAAATGGGCAGTCTGTTCACCATGGTGGTGCTAGAAGAAGAGATCTTGACCTAAACAAAGGCAGCTAAAACAGAGATGCACTTCGCATCTAAGTGCAAGTCATTAAAATATACCTTACTGGCAAAAAACCCCAAAACAAACAAACCAATTTTTCTTACCTCAGCCATGTCTTCAAAACAGCTGCCTACTAGTGGATGAGGACTACCTTCATCTGTCATTTCAACAGTGTCTTCTATATGACCCAATAACTTCACACTAAGTTCGTGGATGTCCGATATACGACTAAATATATTTTCCACATCCTACAAAAAGTAACAGAAGAATACAAAAATCAACAGCGAACTGGACACAACTTCTAAGAGGAAGAATGTTATGTGCAGAGCTACTGTTATGATAAAAAAGTCAAGCACTTCCTTAAACAGGATATTAGAATATATTTTATTATACGTATTTTCAATTTATATAATATCATAGAATTTTTTACACTGATGGCTATGGCTATGTACGAATATTAAAAAATTTACAGTTATTGAAACATGATAAAGAATAACAGCGACAGGCCTGCAAGTAAATATATTAAAGTGTTTTTTCCTCACAGTTCTCCAAAACCAGTCCTTCCCTACAAGTGCTCCTTTACTATTTCCATTTCAGAACTCAAGACAAGCGATTCCTCTACTATAGAGATGTTTAATTGGACAATACCTCAGTTTTGGAAGTTTTCATCTAGATTTAGAGATACTAGAGTAGGGTTGGGGTTTTTTTGTGGTTTGCACAGTACTTACATGAGATGAAAACAGTTTGGAGTTGGAGGCATATGGCTCTCTAAAAACTCTGATAATGAGATTTAGTTCCCTTATATATTGTCGAACCTCTGCCATAAATGACTTCACTAGGTCATAATAGGTTTGCTCCCCTGAGGTGGAGGGTTCCTCATCTGATAAAGTTAGTGCACTTAAATCTTCCACATCTTGATGGAACATATCCATTAACACCTAGGTAGCAAAGAGGAGGAAATCCACAAAATAAGAACAACTTTTCAAGAGCTACCAATAAGTTACCAGTAAAGGAGACCTATTATTGCCATGAAATCAGACTGATCATTCTAAAATTGGTTGAGCATTACAAAAGCAATATTCACTGTTATAAATCTGCAAGTCATTTATTTGCAGACATCAAAAGACTTCTCAGTCATTTAGACCAAACCCGGCATCTCTCCAAGAATGTGGTCCCAAAATCAATTACAATGTTAAGAGGTCTATGAAATACACAGACACATTTAACTGTATTCTATTATGCTGAATTAGCCATACATAATCTGTGCTTCTGAAGATACATAACCTGAA
This sequence comes from Heliangelus exortis, assembly GCF_036169615.1. NCBI lineage: Eukaryota > Metazoa > Chordata > Aves > Apodiformes > Trochilidae > Heliangelus > Heliangelus exortis. Next base: position 33,583,777 of record NC_092424.1, on the reverse strand, counting down.
GTCAAAGAGTATGCATTTTGGCTTTCGAGCTTCAGTTTTAACAGGAAGTCACTCTCGGTCATGCTCGGAACTCTGTACTCTGTGATGAATACTGTCCTGCCCACACACTGTACATGGCCTGGTTCCTGTCCTTATCAACTCCTGAGTTCTCTTATTAAAACAGACCCTAAAAGGGAGGCACCAGCTTCAGGAAGGGGGGGGGGCAGTCACATTGCAAAAACTACATAGACAGAAGGACCCTGAAACCTCTGACTACCAGAGTTCCCAGTCATATCCAAGCAAGGCTTAGCAAACACAAATAATTAATAATTTGAACTTTAAGAAAAGCAGATCACTGAACATTTCTTCAAACGTGGCCAGGAATCATTACAATGACTTAGCAAGTGTCAAACAGATAGCATACTTTGGGTCATTTCCATGATAGTCAAAGAACATCTTAAAGGTAAGTTAACTAAGTTGTACGCAAATTAGTGAAAGGCATCCTAATTTGAAATATCTTTAGCAGAAAGAAAATCTAAAGAGGGTCCACAAACAATTTACAATGATGTAGCAAATCTTAATAAGCCACTGTAAAGCATAGTTCAACGTACAAGATTACTTTGTCCTGAGACAGGCAGATGGGACAGTATTTATGAACACATCCACCCAGAGCCACACCTCTTTCGGGAAGCCACCAAGAGTTTCAAAATAAATGAGAACTTGAGTGCAGCTTAACAGCCTCCCTACCAAACAGATGGAAGTGAAGCCTGTCAATCACTGAAAAGACAGAGCTGAAAACTGCAGAAGCAAAACTGCAAACACGCCTCTGACAACCACAGGAGAAAAGGCTAACACATGAAATGTGAACTAGAGTTCTTAACATGGCAGAAAACAGGCTGAAAAACTGTTTTTCAAAATAATTATACACCTGAAGATCAAGAACTAAACTTCTGAATGAGCCACAACAAACATGTCATTTACCCTGGTATTTACAGGAGAAATCTTTATTTAAAAGATGTTACAGCTGCTTCCCCAGAAGATGTGCTGGTTATCCAGGCTGCTGACTACTGGCAGTAGACAAAGTATTCTGCAGCAGAATACTTGGGGATTTTTAAGTTTAAGAGATGGTCTGGTAGCTTCATCAGACACCTAAGAGCAATCATTCTTCACTCATGTCTTGTCCTAACACTCCTCAAAAATATACATGTCTAGTGAGGAGGGAAATGGGCACTCAGCAGGTTCTTTCTTTCTCCTAGTGAGTCTCCCTGGCTACACACCCTGGTCCTAAGCTTCTCTGAAAGCAGAACAATGGACATTTTGCATTAAGACGGATTTCTTCTGAAGCTCTAAGAACACAAGATGATTCATCTTTCAAAGCCAGTGAATGTACATGGAACTCGGCTTATAAGGAGAATCTTAATTCTGTGGAATGGGACATTATAGGGTCACTACTGTCAGAAATTACATGGAATAATGCAGGTATTTAAGAGGCCCAAACATTTGTAATTCTTCCTCACAAAGTTCTAGTGCATACTTGAGCTAGAAGATTCCAGGCTGAATTAATGAGGTGCATATCTCACTACTATGAAATCCACAAAGTAACTATATCCCTGATATTTAATTTAGAGCAATTAGAAGCATAAGAAGATAGTAGGAGAAAAGCAGCTTGCATTTTAATGGAGTCTGACTTTTGCAGACAAGGCAAAATTTTCCAGATGGATGGTCAGCACATAAGCAGGTATGAAAGTGCTTGAGAAAATAAAAAATTGCACACAGGGCCAAAAGACTGTTCTGGTTGTTTTGTTTCAAAAAACAAGCAGAAACTCTTATGGGTATGATCATAATATATTATGAAGTCTCTGCAGGCAACTGGAAAGAAAACACACTGGGAGAACCTTCGAATGGCTTGTTCTGTTGAGGCACTAACTAGAGCCTGTATCTATCAAGCAGTTCCTCCAGTGTAATGCAATAGAAGTTCCCAAATTAACTTCATTACAGCTCTTCTGCTCATCACCTTTCCCAGGACAGAAAGAAGCACTTGTTCCTGCTGTTATTCTATGACAAATATTCAAACATACACATTCAAACCCTGCCCAGGAACATATGATCAAAACAAAGAGTGACCAGGACTACTATTGTGACAGAGAAATACTTGACCCTTCAAGACTTCACAAGACACCTTAAGTAAAGAAAGGTAGAAAAAGTAGGATGAAAAAAAGCAAGCAGGAATGAGACAAAGGTGTTTATTGAAACACAAGCATCCCAACCCAAGACACTGATTAACACAGACCAGGATGCTTTGACTTAACTATTAATAAGAAAAAGCAACGGCTTTTTTAAGGTCAATTAGTTTTTTGGAAGCTTTGCTCTATTAGTGGAACTATATTTTTTGCCAATAATTTCTTCTTTCAAAGGTAAAACACTACATGTATTCAATAAGAAATAGACATTATCCTCTCAAAAAACTCCCGGTAAGAAGAGGAAGAAGAGTTAGGCTTACCTTATCAGCACACATTGCAACTTTGATATCTTGTTTTGTAATCTCATAATGTCTTATATTCCGCACATAATTCCCAACCAATTTTAAGATGTCTGCAGAAATGTACTCTAATACTGCCACTATGTAAACAGACACTTGATGGTCAATTTTATAGCCTAGAACTTCCTGGAATTAAAAAAAAAATGACAGGTTACACAACAGGTTACAACTAAAACCAGCAAGTCTAAGAACCTACTCATTCACCCCATACTCAGTCTATTTTAGTAATAGAAACACAGTAGTCAGTACGTCTAGGGAAGAAACAATGTCATTGCAGGTGCTGCTCTATTAACTGTGAAAGTGACAACAGCAAACCACTGTCAAAAAAACCTCACTTTACCATTCAGGGCTATTTCCAGAAGATTCTTAAGTGTTTATTAGCCATGCAAAATGAAACATGAACAATCAAATTCATAGCAAATGAGTTGTTGCCTTTGCTTGTCCAACAAAGAATTAACTTTTAAGTGAAAAGTAATGAATACAATTATCTGAACTGAAACACTTAAAAATAAAACTATATAACATACACAGATATTCTTACTCCTTTTTTGTTTGCAATCCAGGCAGCACACAGGCATTGCACAAAACAAAGTTGGCAATTTGTAATTGCATTCTAGAAGCATGATTACATCATTGCTTACCTTTAGTAAAGGATGGATTTTTTCTACTGGGAGAGACAAGGGATTTCTTCGTTTCCTCTTCTCAATAGCAGACTGGGCATCAGCTATTGCCCACTTATCAATAGGATGGGGAAAACTTTTTTGAACACGATCCTTAAAAAAAACAAAAACAGGACTAGAGGGTAAATGCATTATCTGAACAAGTTCAGCAATATCACTACATTAGCAAATTGCTTTCCATTACTTAACAAAGAAATGTTTGTTAATGTTAGTATTTCAACTATAAAGGTTGTACAACATGCGCAAATTTTATCATTTTGGTACATGCTGCTCAATACATTCATAAGGCTCCATCAGAGTATCATTAACATAGAATATCTAGTGCTCAAAATTTGAGAAATGCGAGAATTGAGTTGTCATTGCAGGCACAATTTGCTCCCCTTGTGCCCGTGTCTGATAATTCAGCATTTAAATACGTAACATTTTATCCCAGTACTTTATTCCCTATTCAGAATGGTCACTGAGATGATACGAGTTCCCTGTTCTACCTTTACCCATCAGCACATGGTCCAGATTGTACACCTGCAAACTGCTCTGATGGCAATAAACATAATAGGAAAAGATAATGTCCAACAGTACCCACATATTTTGAAACTTTTCACAGCCTACAGCTGGACCATATATGCCCCTGTTTCTTCCAGCAGTCAGGGTGCCTATGAGGACACCCGCACACTCCCATGCACTGAACAGCTTTCCTGCTGGAACTCACACACTGATCTCTGAAGGCTCAAAAGTATCATCATTTTTGCTAGTCTTGGTTGGCAAAGATGCTAGAAATCTAATTTCCTAAGTAACTTAATATTTTATTTTTTCAGACCACAGCTCCCACTGACCATTTTGGTTGCAAGTGCACTCCCACGTAAACATGATCCGCATTTGAGCAACCATGTAATGAGGAAGATGATGTTAATGACTACTTAAAAAGAGCTACTACAGGAGAAGGTATGCAAACAAAAACTTTGACAAAAATCTGGGATAATACAATTCTATAAAGGCAACACCAAACTTGGCAGAGCCCAGGCTTTTCTTTTTTTTCCCCTCAACAGTTCTGCAAAGGAAAAGTAGAGATCCTACAAAAAAAACCAAAACAAAAACAAAACCCCATTCACTACCTAATGCCACTAACACAGTCCAGCTTGCTGATTGAACAATGAAGGTGTCCTGGGGGAAAAACAAATGTGTGTGTTCATATAATTAAAGACAGCATCATTATGCATAAACACAAAGGGGGTAAATTGAGGTTGCTTGATCATCTCTAATTCTTGCATTTCTCATCCTGACTTCACAGTTGTAAGACCTGTAATGCAACACTGTGTGTCAAGTTTTTTGTTAGCATTGTTTAAAACACAGCATTAAATAATCTTCCACAAACCTCTTGTCTCTTGAGCTGCCAGACCAGAATCATGTTGCAAAACAGGCCAGTCATTAAAGGGGACACTGGAACACCATTAGAGGTGACAGTATTCAAAAGAGAAGAGTAAGGATTAAATTCATGAATCTTGATCTCAAGAGACAGCTACCTGTTTTGTTTGGGTTTTTTCTTTTGTTTTGGTTTTTTTGTTTTAATAGGGTTGGGTTTTTTTTTTCCTTTTTTTTTTTCCTTAGTTCATCGTCTTCAGAACATAAGGAAGTTGCATCTTGTCTTGTTACATAACCTGGCACAGGCACAGCCCCCAGGTACTGGAAACCAACAGGTACACTGCACATGGAGTGTGTAGCTTGGCACTGAAGTCTTCAAATCATGGTTAAGCAGAAAGGGCTACAAGGATACTCATGGGCTTAGAAGCTTAACTCATTTAGCCTAACTTATTCCTCAAACAGAGAAACTCCTCTCAAATCAAGCCCACTTCTCAAACAGCAAGCTTCTTGTCTGAGCAAAAAAAAAAAAAAAAATTGGGTCTCTGAAAAGGCAAATTTAAGATAAAAGATTTCTATATAGGGGAAAGAAGTTCCTCAACTCATTCTGAGAATATGAGTGAACTATTTTTGTTCAGATTTTCAGCAGGAAGAGGGTATACCAGCCTAAACCACCAGGCTGAAAGAGCAGTAGAGAGCCCCAGACTAAGCAGCTACAGTTTGCATGCAGTATCACTGGGGAAAGGTCTTCTGAAAGGAACCAGTCATCTTTATGTACACAAGTTACACTCACCATCAATTAAACGCTAATACAGTTAAGAGACAGTTTTATTGTCCATTGAACAACAAATTAAAATGACAGAAAAATTAAGTAACTCAGCAGACTATGCAGAAGGTTCAGCCACATAAAGATACATAATTACTGCTTTCCCTTTTAAATTGTGAAATGATTAATATATTAACTTTTCATGTAACAATTAAAATTATTACATATTTGCAATAATTATTCTTGATACCTCTACATCCAGAAAACTTCTTGGTTGGGCTTGGCACAACATATTTAACAATTGGAGAATTAACTCCTCCACATACTGTAATGCATCTTCAGTAGAGGAAAGTTTAGGATGGACTTGCACCTGAACCTATAGAAAATAGAAGAAGTCAAGCTTTGAGTTTTGCTACTTCCCAAAACAAATACCTCACTTTAAAAAAAAAAAAAGAGCCACACAGCTCAGAAAAATCCAAACCAAAATGTAGTTCTATTAAGGCACACCAGATAAACATGAGTGAAACAATCATCTATACCCGACAGAATTACAAATCTCAAATGTCAAACGTCCTCAAATTGTTTTAAGTGATGTTTAATGTCAAGAAAACCGTTAAATAATAACAGTGCTTAGCAGTGCAATTAGGAAAAATGCTAAAAATCTCTGCATATATTTATAATTCTCTGTTAACGTTTAAACCACTGTTTGTCTGAGACATTTTAGACATGGGTTTTTCTCCATTTCACAGCCTGTTGCTCACCAATCAATCAATAATTATGAAATTCAAAACATCTTTCATGAAGACAACACTGTAAGAAGCAACAATTTCAGCATTAGTTAGACTTCAAATTGTTTAATCCATTCTCCATTAGCCCTTAAAAAATAATACTGGCTTAGGAGTTTGTTTCCATACTGATTTTTCAAAAAGATGTCCCCATCTAGAGTAAAAAATACTTCAAAAAAGGTCACAGTGCTGTCCTGGCAGTAAGTGGCAGTTCAGAGGTTTTGCAAGTTTGGTCCCCATACACTTCCTTTCATGTCGTGTCTGTAAATTCTCACTGGTGTAAATCCACTGAGGCACGATCCTCATTGCTCCTCCCATTATTTTTCCAGACACTCATTTAACTTCTGAGACAGTTTTCCTTTGCACTTCAGCAGCTCACAAAATAGCAGTTTTACCCAGCTAAATTTTCAGGCATGCAAAGCTCAGTGCTTCAGAGCTTAAACAGAGAGGTGGTTTCATCGCAGTGCTACACTGATGGCAAACATTATGCCAGAACAAGCTGACTGCTGACTTTCGCAACGCATCTTTCAAGCCCCAATTTCATCATTTTCCCATTCCACTGCACACAAGTCAAAATGCCTCCAGTTCTCTCAATCACTAATGCAAGAGCTTTACCACCTTAAACAAAAACCCAACAACCTGTCTCATCCAAATATTAAACCCATGTCCATATTCAAATAATGGTGCCATAATTATTTAATTTCACACCCGAGTTTTTATTCCTGTTTGCAGTTATAGTAAGAATTAAATGTTTTGAAGTTCAAATACACAACAGCCTCAAACAGAAATCCACTTGCCTGCTAAGGCACTCATTAGTTTGAAAACTTCATGTCTGGGCATAGTCCTGGTACTCATTTAGCTGCTGTTAAGATTTAAATATGCTAGGTCATGTGTTTAGTTTCTTGCAGATTGCATACCCTTATGCAGCAGGTCTTAAGAAACATCTCCAGCAGTTACTGCTTTTTTCACTTAAAAGCACTCTGGCAAAAATAGAACAGGAAAGCTTCTCTCCATTTGACTAGCTAACACAACTGATTTGGTTATTCCTACAGTTTCATTTTTCCTAAGAACTTCACCATGCCCAGCTACAGAATGTGTTTGTGGAGGTACCCGAGTAACAGCACGCCCAGCAGTCCCAAGCATTATTTACAATTCAAACACTGACATCTGAAATACTGTACCAGCTTGGAATACCTTAACACCAGAAATTACAGAAGTATTGTCTTAAAGATTAGAGCTGATCTGAGCTGCCTGGAAGATACTGCCTTCTAATGTTTTGGGTTTTTTTTTTAAAGCAGAACTGAACAAGTGTGTATTACATTCTCTCTACAGTATACTCTAGTACACTGTATTTTGAGAAGTGTTAAATTACCAAGTCAACCTGACAGCAAAAATACAGAACATGATAAACCAGAGTGATGAAGAACAGCTCTATTTTCTCCTTTGCTTAGAAAACAGATTGGCAGACATAAATAGCCTCATCACAACTCTTTCTGTAACACAGAGTCTCTAGGAGTAAGAACAAACAAAAATACCACCTCAGGCTGTGACCTCAAACACAGCCAACAATGATAACCTACTCCTAGTTAAGGAGATCAAGTTGCAAACATTCTTCCTAAGCATTTATGTTTGAGGGGCTATTACACCATTCCTCTCCAAGGCCATCATCCTGTGGCACTTTAGCAGAACACCCACTTGGCAGATGAAAACACCATGAGGTGCCATTGGCTTGCCAGTGTATTACCTACCTAGCACAGGTAAATAAATAAGCTTCACTGGTACTTAAGTGAGATTTAGTACCATTTAGAGTTCAAAGTCATAAAAGCAAAAGTAAGAAAACAACTAGACTACCAAGGAAAATTACAGAATAACTTGGTATACAATTATCACAGAAGTGTGTAATTTTGTATCTGCATTACCTAAAGTACCTAGAGGCTCAGACAGAATTCAACAGCATTATTTCAGGGTACTCATTTAAAAGTAAGTCCCGAGAAGTTCATTATCTAAAACATGATGCAAGACTTAGAAAGATGCAAGATTCACTAAGAGAAGAAATAAGAACATCTGTTAGCATACAGAGTCATGTGACCAGTTTCAAAAAGGATCATCAAGTTACCAGGGGGTTTCCATCTTTCTCATAAAGTCAGCTCAGATTTTAAATTAAAAAAAAAAAAAAATGGCCACCCTGTCTTATCACTCTTGAAAAGTAGGAGTATGTTTTGAATCCCACAAGATCCTCTACAGCCCTATATAAGGAATAGACATGATGAAAACAGGTTAATGAAATGTATTGATGTTTAGGTAAGATTCTTATCTAAACATTTAACCCTTCCCTTAAATAATGACAGAACCCATCCCTTCCCTCCTACACACTCACCAAAACGTCTATCTTATGATAAGAGAACTTATTAAAAGAACAGCTCAAGATCTTTTCACAAAAACTTCACTGCTTCAGAACACACCAACAAATTCTAATGGGCAAATACAATCTACATCAGCTACAAATCCCTGCCTCCATGGCTCTACTTTCAATCAGCTCCTCTGAATGTTTTTTCAATGCTCAATCTTCTCAATCTTTTTTAATTCTCGAAGGGGAAACAACCAGGATTCTCTTTATTTGGAGATAAGCAAAGCCAGCACTTCTTGAACAGCTTTTCATGCTCCGTTTAATAACACAACCAGAGACAAGCAGTGTTTGCTTAAGAAAATTCACAGAGCTTTTTTTCCCCTTCCCCCCGTCCTTTCCCTTAAAATCAACAAAAGTAAGGAATGGCAACAGCTTAATAATTAGGCAACCATAAATCTAAACTGTCAGAAAAAGTCAATGAAACCAACTAAAAAAAAGTGCTTTATGAATACAAAAATAATATCTGATCTTACTTTATAACCCCTTAGCAACTTATTTTATATAAACCTTTCTCAAACCATTCCTTTCAAACTCTATGTAATAAATTAGAATACAAGCACTCCCACAAGCTTCATGGGAAGCAACAGGGGCCTAGACTAAACCCAGATGCAAGATACAGCTGAAGGACTGAAGATTGAATGACTTCAGCTTACACAGAGGCTTGGTCTCCAAGTGGTCCAACACAACAACTCCTGTGCTGTTCAAGAACCCAATCTGGAGTCCTCACACTCAGCAGCTCGCTTTATACTACAAAGAGGTGTTTGATAACAGGTAAGAAAGAGTCACACAGTGAATTTAACAACCTGACTGATACTAAACCACACTTTCTTAGCAGTGGTTTTCAGTAGACAGGAGGAAAACCCTGACTTTCATAGGTCATAAAACTGAAAAAGCTTAGGATAAAAAAAAACTTTCCAAAGCAACTTCACATTACACAAAAACACCAGTGTAATGTTCACAAATTGACAATCAATACAATCAATGCAATCGCAGTTCTCAGTTGTTCTGCTAAATACAGAACACACAAGAAAAATCCTATGTGTAAAAGGCTGCCGAAAACACATCATCAGAATGTAAAAGGCTGCCGAAAATGTCTCATCAGAAGCAGCTCCAGAAAAGTATACAACAGAAGGAAAATTATTCTAAAGCTACATAAAAAAAACCAACAAAAAAACCCAAACCAACCAACAAACAAATAAAAGAAAAACTAAGCATCTGCTGTTGGCTAGAGATAATTTTGTCGTATCTGGGCAAGACTACCCATCTACTGGGATTCTGGCTGGAAGTCACAGTATGAATTAAAAAACCAGCGCCCACTAAAGAACAACTGCACTACACTGCTGAGTACAGGTACTGCCACGCTGCCAGTCTTCCTCAGTGGCAGCTGAAGTGCTTGTAAGAAAGCACCTAAAGGAAAAAAACATCATATCTACCACAGCGTTTTGATAATAAAATGGAAGAAGCCATAATGAGACAACAGGCCAAGCTGTCTTCCAAAGCACAATCAGAGAGGATTAAATTTTCCTGATTATAAGCATTTTTCTAAACTTTTTCTAAACATTCACAAACACAGTTTATTCAGCAGATTATTAGTAAAAATTACTTGGCCACAGAGCACGTTCTTCTCCAGAGGAGAAAGAACTTTCTTCACTTCAGTAACTTTGAAAGTCTTTACTACCCTTATTTACAATCCTTATTTTTACTCAACATATCTTTTGTTAATCTTCCCTCAATGACTACAAAACCACTGACAAACAACTGCTTATCACTAAAACACTCCAGGATGAAATATTTCATGTACAGCTTGCATGGATGAATGTTCTCATAGTGCAAGCACTCCATAAAGTTTTCCTCTGTTCTTGTACATCTCTATCTGATATTTGGCAACCCTGCCCATGTTTTGTTATCTTGATAAATTACAAATCCACTAAATTAAAGCTAATACAAGTGTCTTTGATCCACAGTTCAGCAGCAATTCACTGAGGCCACAAGACTCAGGTTTTGGCTAACGTTTCTCTTGATGCACCAAGGCAGCAGTATTATTATTATATTGCACCAGTGAGCACATGAAAAAAAAAACCTCACAAAAAAGAACAGATTCTCTGACAATTCAAGTCTTTATCCACCATATCCAACAGAGAACCCGAAGTGATCAGAAACCAAGGATGTTCCAAAACTGCAGTGAAGAAGTGTCAAGAATAGGAAGTGCCATTATGAGCAGCAAGTGGCAACTGGACTGTCATGGACTTGAAGAACTAGGTAATTTCAACTCAAGAAGAAACATCTTTGCTAGCCACAGCTTCCTAAGCACTCCTTAGTCAATGAAGCAGTTTGTCCCATCTCTTTTGCTCCACGAAAGAAAGGTGCAGAAGACTGACAAGACAATACATGGACTACCTGGAACACTCTCCTTAACTAAGGAAGCAACTTCCCCTCAGCTGTCAAGCCACAACAGTACAATAATTTTGACCACAACAATTTCCAACATCACCCCTTGCTAATCACCGAGCTGATTCAAAACAACTTGAAGTATGCAAGAATTCAGCAAGAGAAAGTTCTTTCGTTTTTATCAATCACTGAATTGCTTGAGATAGCAATCAGAAAGGATGAATTGCTTTCTACTGTAAAAAACAGTATATCAGGAAAAAGGCCAAGTCATAGGCATGCAGAGAAACTGACAGCATTTAAAAAATTGTTACACAGGCAGGATGAAGCCACATGATATCTAGGAAAAGCTATCAAAAGGTTATGACCAGAGTAGAGTGTATAATTCACTATCAAAGGAACACTAATGTTGGAAGAGGCATCACTTTGCAGGTCTCCCTTCTGAGTCCTTTTTCCAAGGTGTACTAAAAGCCACGCATCTCCATCTCCAGCCAGCTAAGAGCTCTGGTGTTTCATCCTCTGCCTTCAGTCCCAGCATCTCACCTTCTGTTCATCTCTGCAACTACAATTTCAGACACCAGCTGCTATTCTATACTTCCTTTTCTTGTACCTCATCATCATGATTACCATCTTTCATCAGCAAACAAGGATCTCTGCAACACTCCTTTTCTGCTGCTTCAAAATAACCATGACCGGGCAGAGAAAGATCTCAGCACACAAAATTTTCTTCCTAATTGAGTGCACTGGAGTCTATCTTGACAGCATCTGAAGGAGAATTGGAAGAAAAGGGATTACATTATGAACTGAACAGTACAAGAGCTGCTTTTTGCAAATGCAGCTGTTCAATGCAAATACAGTTCCACTGTTAAGGTTCATGTTTAATGAAATACAAGGCAGGCTGTCCTAAGAATTCAATGATGCAGGAAGATATTTATTCTTACCACATATTCTTGGCTTTGTTGTTTGATTTTAAGATAATAATTAAAAGAATAAAATAAAATAACTCATTGGAAAAAAGAAAGCAATTTGCAATGATGCAAAAATACCTATATTTTAAGAAAGTGATTCTGAGGCTGTACGTTTGAGCTCTGTATTACAAGCCAACTCACAGTTACAAAAGGGCAATAGCATTTTAATGATTCAGTCCATATGTGGAAGCTTTCCCCAACAGCTGCAAACACTCCATCCTGGTATATATACTTTAATGGTATTAAATTAAATGACACTCTCCTCCCTATAGATACTCATTCAACAGAGGTTTTCCCAAACTATTAAGTCTTACTTCCAGATATGCAAGAAAACATCACAACCCTGTTTGTGCATCTGTCTGGTTTCAAGGTGGTGTTCAGAAAGCAGCTTGCTGTCACTACCTGAGACTGAATGTCAGCACCTGGTCAGCTAATTTGGGAAATGAAGGAAAGGCTCTCCTCTGGTAAGGACAGGATGCACACGAGTTTCAGATAGCCTGACTCCTACTGAGATAGCATGCTCTGGCAATACAGCAGACAAAACCAGTTGGCACCCATTTGCCTTCAGGACAGTTCTGCCCTTTGGCCTCATGGGCTTATCTTGCCACGTTCTCTATTTCACTAGTCCCACCTGCTGGCCTCCAGGTACAGCTCAGATTTTTGGCTAGCCGAGCAAGGGGTCATTGTCTCCATCCCTCTGGCTGAAATGCTGAAGTATCACACCTGTCTTGTGAACAATGACAGATGATCCAAGCAAATATGCTTCAATGTTCAGGGTTTTAACTGCCACCTACGGCAGGTTCATTACTTTACGGGGCCTTTATCAGGGCCAAGCACCCTAGCCAACACTACTTATGTAAGTTAGTAAAACACCCCATTTGGTTTCTCCATTAATGAAGAGGCCATTAAGATAATAATTTAGTATTTTCATCTGACATTTACTTTTCCTGTAACTCAAGTATTTGGCTGTTCAGTCAAACAAGTGAGAATATGGACAGACTCTTGATTTCTACCTTTGCAGGGACAGCAATAGTAAGCAGCAGAAGACTGATTCTGCAGCACAGGGGCAACAGCCCAAGAGAAGATAAGAAACAGGTGATGATGTCAAGAAGAACTGAGGTTAAAAGATTTTAAACCTGACAGACAGTTTCGAGTGTGAAATCTTTGCGACTAACTCCATCTCACTCCTTCCACCACTTTATCCACAGTAAGAACCAGAGGACTGCACAGCAAAACCAAGACAACTATACCTCGTGGGTCAGTTTGTCGTCCTTGTCATCACTGGCCTTCTCTGTTGACTTCAGACTCCAGAATTCTTTCCCCCCCCATCCCCCAAGGAATTTATCCAACTGCTTCAGCAAGTATCCTTAATGAAGGGTGACTCCACGAGTAGCTTGTCCATTGGGAAGGTATCTTGCACTTCAGATGCAGCAAGCAGTTCCAAAGTCTTAGCTCATACTTGCCTTGAATCCTCACTTCTACATCCTCCAGTGGTTACCAGCGAGCGCCACTCCGTCTGACAAACCTCTGTTATACCATGGAATAATCCATCATCCAAAGGACGAGCTCCCTCTGAGACCTTGGGTAGCTCCAGTTTCCAAGCAGGCACCAGTCAGATGGCTGTCCAAGTGCTTGCAAGAAGCAGCGAGTTGTACAGTTGGTGCAGAAGTACAGTTTCAAAGAAGTGACTACTGATCAGGGATAAGACATTAACAGTACATCTATGGGTGAGACAAGCAAGAAGACTTCCAAGAACTGGATGAAACTGCTCTGTGTTGTAGACCTCAAAGTGCATGCCCAGGAAAGCAAGGGAATACATTGCAAGAGGAAATTTGGAAGAAATACTAAACGAGTACAACTGCAACACTTCACAGACTTTCAATCCATACTGGAGGATGCAATAGTTGAACAAGCCCTAGGAGGAAGTCTTTTACGCAAAAGTAGCAGTTAATCACTGTAACTAGACAGACTCATAAAGCATTGCTGTGTATGACTAAAAAGCATCAAGTTCTGCAGTCTGAAGCCAGTTCATGCAGCAGTGTCAGAAGCCTCTTGTTTCTCAAACATCTGCTTTCTGGGCTCCGGCTGCAGAAGTGTTAGAGAAGCCCTCACCAACTTTTCCAAATAACTTTAGTTGCACACCACAGGCACAAGCTTCACTATCCCGAGGAAGCAAGACTTGTTTGTCCTACTGAACCATTCTCAGCAAAAAGGCCTTTAACCTAAGAGGAGCTAAACTAAAAGTCATTAAGCCCGAACACTAATTAACCAAAATCTCAGCAGTTTCTAATGAGACAAGCAAGAAGACTTCCAAGAACTGGATGAAACTGCTCTGTGTTGTAGACCTCAAAGTGTATGCCCAGGAAAGCAAGCCTTGTCCCTTCTGGAGGCTCCAGGAGCCCAGCAGCAACCCGCAGCAGTACTTGGGGGCCGGGACTCCCATTCCCACTAACCAGCTTCCATCTACACGGACGCGTCTTCCAGACCATCGCCCCAGCGCCGTTCCCGCGGCCGCCGACGGCGCCGGGCCCTGTTTTGCGCGGCACCCGCCGAGGCAGGGTGGCAAACACCGAACCCCGCCGAACCCCGAAACCACTTCCGGAGCGCGGGGAGTGCCAGCCGGCCCCGCTGCCTCGGTTCGACCGAGACGAGGTGAGGCGCCGCGCCGGCCGCGGCCCACTCTGCGCCGCGGCCGGGTCGCCGCTACAGGCGCTGGGCCGAACCCCCCCGCTCATGCAGCCCTGCCCGCCGGGGCGGAGATCCCCGCTCCCCCCTCACCTTCTTGAGAGCGGGCACCAGCAGCCCCCGCCACTTGGGCGCGTTCTCCTCGCTGAAGAACTCGTAGAGCAGCGGCTGCGCCTGCATGGTGCCGCCGGGCCCGGCCCGCTCGGGGAGGCGGGCGGGGCGGGCCGGGCGCCGCTCGGAGACCGCTGCGGGAGCGCTCGGCGCCCCTCAACGGGAGGCCCGGCTGCCCCCCGCCGCCGCCGCCGGCAGGCCCGCAGCGGCGGGGGGAGGCGGCGGCTGCCGCCGCATTCCCCGCCCCCGGCTCTCGGTGGTCGCCCCGAGGGGGCGGCGGTGGGCGGCGGGAAGAGGGTGGCAGGAGCGGGGTCACGCGGCGCGGCGCGCGGGCCGCGAGGGGCGGGGTCGGGCGCCCGGAGCGCGAGCGCCGCCGCCGCCGCCTCCCCCCCCTTCTCCAGGCTCCCGTCCTCGCCCGCACGGTTGGCGGCCGCGGCGCATGCGCCCTGCAGCCCCGCCCCGCCCCTTCCGCGCCTGCGCCCCGGGGTCGCGTGGACGAAGCCTTCCTCCCCCGCCTCCCCGCTCCGGCGGAAGTGACCTCACGAGGCAGTCGCTGCACCGCCCCCCTCCTCTCCCTTTCCCAGAGCGCCCCCTGGCTGGGGGAGGCTCCCAGCAGAACCGCCGGATGGGTCGGAGGGACCCACCGGGCCGGGCCGGGCCGCCCAGGGGGTCGGGGCTAGCACCAATGCGGTGGGCACCTGAGAGACCCCGCTTCCCGGGCACAGCCGTGCTGCCCCGGCTCTTCCTGCCCTCGGTATCCGCCGAGCGAGCCTGGGAGAGCGCGGCCCAGCCGGGGCTGTTGGGTAGAGCGTGGGGAGGGGCCATGGTGCTGGGGAGCCCTCGGGGGGACCCCTCATCCACGCCGGCCAGGCTGCGGGCCGTGCCCCGCAGGGAAGGGTCCGGCAGTGGAGGGGTGGTGGCCCCACACAGCCCTGCAGAGATCTGGGGAAGAGGGAGGGCTTTGGGTCAACGTCAAATTGCGATGGAGCCGTGCTGAGGCGGGCAGGGCTCCTCAGCTCCTGGCCTGGCCTGGCCTCTGGGTGCGTGTTAATAACGCACCTAAGGCTTTGATTCCTGTAGAACACAGCTGATCTTCTCCCTGCTGGCTCCTGCTGGCCAGGGTGACGTGGAGCTCAAGGAGACGGCATCTGCCTGTGACACCCAGCTGCTCAAAGGTGGAGTCAGTGGGGTGGTGATGCGCTTCCCTGGAGAGCTTTTGTCACTCCGTGTTTGAAAGACATCACCTCACGTGGGGAACAAGATGGAGAATAAATCAGCACCCCATACAAACAGCACAAGGACAGCCTAAAGGGTGAAAAGTAAGCCGTGTTCTTGGGAAAATAAAATAAAATAAATAAATAAATAAAAAAAAACAAACCAAAAATGCCAGGAAAAGCAGAGCTAGAATGCAAATAAAGACCAGTGGTTTAAACAGGGCAAAGTCTGTGGTGGTCTGTGGGGCTTGGCAGGGCAGATGGAAGAGGACAACGCTGGAGATGAAAAGCCAATCACTGTGTTCTCCTTTGCAATGCAAGGGGCCAGGGAGACCCAAAGAACCAGAAGAGGAAATAGTGAGCTGCTATTGGGCCACACAGGGAGAAAGACAGATAGATGACAGCCTTGGAGGGAAAGTTTAGGACCAGCTTCCAAGCTGGAAGGAGAGCAAAGAACCCATAGAAATTTCTTGGATAGAGGCTGCTGAGTCTCCCTTTGTCTCAAGAACTGGTCAGACAGACTCCTATCAGGAATGATATGCACACTGGAAGGCTCAATTACTGTTCATGAAGTGCTCTGAGGACAGGAGGTGTTCTTGAGATGCTGAGCAGTACTTTAGTAGGTAATGGATGGAACCTATAGGAACTGGTTGTCTTCACCCTGCAGCTCCACCTCAGACATTTTTCCTTCAGACAGATAGTGCTGTCTGAAAGAGTCAGACTTCTGCTTTGAGCATGCTGAACGAGGATGAAAGGCAGGAATATTCATGTCTCAGAGCTATTTGCTTGGTCTAGCAGCCTGCCTGCACATTCAGGGGCACAATCACAGCATCTCATACACTGTGGAGCTGTTGCACTCACTGCCTTATGGTGGAAAATCAGTCTGTTGAAGATCAGATTTTCAGCTGCACTCAAGTATACGCAACACTGAGTGTAAACCTGACACAGTGCTCTCTTTTCCAGCCTCTGTGTTTGGAGGTTAGGGTACAAGGACTTATAAATACCAGTGGATGGTCTACAGCATCTCTTCCCTTCAAACAAAACAGCTTTGGGTAATGGGAGATTGCAGGCACCATGTTTGGTTAGTATGGCCACAGGGCAGTTTGGGCCTGAGCTCTGTCTACACCCAGAGCCACCAGCACCAGCTGATAGAGCCTTCCTCTCCTGGCTTTCAGTGCTTTTCCAGTGTCCCCTTCCTGGGGAAACCCTAGTTTTGTTGGGGCTGATGGGCAGTCTGGGTTCCCAGCTACCCTCCCTCTGCCTGCTGGTGCTCACTGGGTTCATGTGCCACATGGGAGGGTGTGGTTTTGCTTGGAAAGCAGCTGGAGAAGAGGTAACTATCTCCAGGGCTGTCTGAGGAGCTGTTGCCTCACTGCTCATGGCAAATAAACCACCCTGCATGGCAGGAGGATGGGAAAAGTCTCATGGGTCCACTGAAGGGCAGAGCAGAGCTGAGAGCAAAGGGACTCCATTCACCTGGCTGTTGCTGTCCCAAGCCATGGGATTTGTGCCTGATCCACAGCAGAGAGCACAGGCAGGTGAAGTGCAGTCAGGCACAGGCACTGGCGGTGGCCACGCTTGGATGTGCACACCTGGAAGGTGAGGGTGTCCAAGGACTCGGGAGGAAGGACTGCAGCCACCTGGGTGCTCATCATGGTGCAAGCTCTTGCAGGGAAAAGCTGTGGGCTGCTCTTGGAGGGACGCAGAGACAGAGAGGACAGAAGCAGCTCAGTGGCACAGGAAGCCAGGCAGTGGAATGACCTTCCCTTGTGTTGAGAAGTGAAGATGAGACTCACTGCTGTTGCTGTCAGAAGGAGCAGAAACCCAAGGCCACAGTCAGTGCAGTGGTGACTTCACAGGGGTGTACAATGTCTGTGAGTGGTATGGGGACACTCAGGATCCCCCATTGCTACTGGAACATGGAGAGGAGGACAAGGTGGAGGGTCATGGCAGCCCTTCACTGTACTGTCATGGGTGCTGGGCAAGCAATGGGGGCTTACAAGGAGTTAACATCATCGTTTTATCTCCAGCAGCTGCAGTGAGGAATGTGGCACAGCCAGGAGGGGCTGCCGTGAGCTGATTACGTACTGATCTATTCAGTCTGCAAAACACTGGTAGAAGTAGCTTCCCATCAGAGAAACTTAAGGGGAACCTGAATTTGAACATGTTGGATTTAAATTAGGTCTAAAGGGAACCTTTGTAGCCAGGGAGGTGGTGCCCAAGAACAGGAAAAAGACCTCTAGCAACAATAATCCAGCTATACTGCAGGGGATGGTGATGCTGAACAGACAACAAACCCAGCATTGCTGTCCACAATGAGGGCATTAGAACCCACCAGGGTCCATGTGCCCCTCCCCATTCACATTCCCCCAGGTCCTCCTGAACTGCTCTACAGATGACACAGGTCTGGAATATGCTCCCTAAAAGCTGTATTTTAGGTTAACCTGTATTTCCTTGAAGGGAAGCAAGAGGTTTTGGCACATTACCTGGTTTTACCAGCTTTTGCCCCACCTTTTCCTGTAGATTCCTTAAAAAAAAACCCAACAAAACAGCAGCACTGTTGCTAAAACTGAACCCTGTGAAGTGTAAGAAACCCCTCTGCCTGGGGAACACTTCCACCCCCAGCCCTGCTTGCAGCATTGCTGGGTTCCCCCAGCCTCATCACAAGGTCCCAGTGGCAAAGCAACAAGAAATAAGCAGCCAACATGTGCTTCACCTTGCACAGCTCTTGGGCAGGGGAATAGAGAACTTGAATCTGAACCCCTTCTCTTCAGGTCACCAGATCCTGTTTCTGAGGAGCAGGCAGCATCGCATGGAGAGATGTGCAAGAACAGGATCAAAGCAGTGGTCATTCCCACGTCCTCCCAACTTCTGGAAGCATTTCTGCAATGGACCTAAACAACCTCAGTTCTTTTGCTCTACCAGACAGGTGGGCTGCTTCTGGGCTCAACTGAGGGCAGCTGCCAGCTGAGAAGCCAAGCAGCTCAGGATGGACCAGAGGCAGTTTTGCAGCACAGACCCCAAATCCTACAACAGGACAGTTCCTCAGAAAGTAGGAACCCTTCACTTCTTCCTCATCTTTCAGGAGGGAGAGCAGCATATGGAAAGCAAAACTCTCCTGGTGATACCAAAAGATTTAAGACAAGCCTGCCCTAGCACAACGCTCCCTTTCCTACAGGCCATTACCCTGTTCTGTCTTATTTTTAGCTCTTCCAGCATCAGAAATGTCCAACCAGAATGAAACACAGTGTCCCTTATCTCCTGTTGCCTGTAATTCACCAATGGCCCAACAACTTCAAGTAGCAAGACACTAGGCCATAGCTGCTGCAGAAACCCATAGGAGGGAGCATGTTTTATAGCACATCAGCTATACTGTACTCCATTAAAATTTAGCTGCTTTTTGCATGACAAAGTAAGGAACAGTCCATGGAAGGCAGGATGGAAGGCAGGATGGAAATTCCCTTTGCTCAACAGCACAAAGATGCTGTGAAACACAAGTCCTTGACTTTTCTGAGAGTTCAGCTTGCATTACCACTTCTCCCATAGGGGAGATCATAGAATCATAAAGGGTGGAAAAGACCCCTAAGGTCACCAAGTCCAAACATCAACCCAAAACCATCATGCCCACTAAGCCACGTACCACAGAATCACATCTACACATTTTTTGAACACCTCCAGGGATGATGACTCCACCACCTGTTCAAATACTTTGACCACTCTTTTGGTGAAGAAATTTTCCTTAATATCCAATCTAAACCTTCCCTGGTGCAACGTAAAACCATTCCCTCCCACCCTTCCTTGTTACTACGGAAAAGAGACCAACCTGCATTTCCCTACGACCTCCTTTCAGGAAACTCTAGAGACAGATATGGTCTCCCTTCAGCCTCCTTTTCTCCAGACAAAACAACCCCAGTTCCCTCAGCTCCTCCTCTTAAGACTTGTTCTCCAAACCCTTCACCAGCTCCATTGCTCTTTTCTGGACACACTCCAGCACCTCAGTGTCCTTCTTGTAGTGAGGGGCCCAGAAATGAACACAGTCCTCAAGGTGCAGCCTCACCAGTGCTGTGTACAGGGGGACAATCACTTCCCTTCTCCTGCTGGCCACACTATTCCTGACACAAGCCAGGATGCTGTTGGCCTTCTTGGCCACACTGCTGGCTCATATTTATCTGGGTATCAACCAGCACCACCAGCTCCTTCTTCTCTGGGCAGCTTTCCAGCCCCTATTCTCCAAGCCTGTAGCATTTCATGGGGTTATTGTGACCCAAGTGCATGACACACGCAGGACCTGACAGATGGCTTTGTTAAACCTCATGCAATGAATGCAGCCTGTCCAGATAGCTCTGTAGTCTTCCTACCCTCAGGCAGATCAACACTCCTACTCAATTTGGTGGCATCTGCAAACTTACTGAGGGAGCAGTAGTAACTCCATCCCTTCATCCAGATAATTGATAAAGAGATTAAACAAGATAGGCCCCAACACTGAGCCCTAGAGACTACCACCTGTGACCAGCTGGATTTAGTTCTGTTCTCCACAACTCTCCAGGCTCAGCCAGCCAGTTTTTAACCCAACAAAGAGTACACCTGTCTATCCCATGAGCCGCCGGCCTCTCTAGGAGAACAGTGTCAAAGGCTTTACTAAAGTCCAGGGAGACAACAACCACAGTGTTTCCCTCATCCACTAGGGAGGTCATATAAGGATTATCAGGTTGGTCAAGCAGGAATCTGAGGATCTGAGGTTCAGTGCAAGGGAACAGAAGAGACAGGGCCAGCAGGGGCAGTCAGCGTGAGCCCTATAGGTAGAAAAAAAAGCCCTGATGAAAAACAAACAAAGAAACAAACAGTTTTGCACTCAAAAGAGGTGGAAAAGCAGGTGGTAAGGAAAGAAATCAAGCTGGAATTTGGAAAGACTTCACTTAAATACATATAATCATTGCCTTAAGGCCAAAAGAATAATAATGCCTAGTCTCAAGTGGTAGCCTAAATTGAGTTGTGCTCCAGCAGTCTGACCATTCATACATCGAGAAATGCCCAGCTTCTGTGTTTGGCACGAACATTTAATAGCAGAATTCAAAATTCATTATGTTCCATTTTAGTCTTATGTGGAAAATTAGTACAGGTGGTAATCTAATTGTACAACAACATGTTAAAAAAAGTTTATTTTACATTATATACATTAGGGAACATATTTCAAAGCATTACCAATCACAACAATAATGCAGGCCATAAATCACTTTAAATTTAGTTTGGTTTTAGTGTATATTATCACAATAAAATATAAAGAACATGTACAAAAAAAGGAGTCAAATGTGTGCAGTTTGCTAAAACTTGGCATTTACATACTCCATTGGAAAACAGCAATCAAAAATACTTCTGATCAAAACTAAGTTCCTGTGATGTGTAGTAACCATTGTATGAATGAGGTAGTAACTAAATTATTTTGGCCATGCGTTAACATCCTAAATCAAGAAAAGTGTGAAAATGGTTATAAGGCCAAAAAAAGTCAAAATGGCAACATCGTTGAGCCATTTCCACAATGTGGAATGTTGCTCCTTTTCATTTTGATGTGAAACTATTTAGTAAGACAAACAGTAATACTAATGTTTAGCATTGTATACACTAATATTACAAACACCTATTGCAGTGTTACAGCCAGGTACCACTATTCTGGGACTGACACCCGTCCAGAAAGTACTTTTTTCAAACATAGAGAGTAATCATAAGGAGAGTTTTAATTAAATATAAAAATACAGGTGTTTAACTGGCTTGTTTCACAAAGAAAACTACCCAAGTAAACTAAAATAAGGAACTTTGAAGCCCAAGTCATATCCACAAAGTCACAGCTTACCTTTGTGACTGAATACATCACATCTCAATACATTGTGCAAACAGGAACACCAGTGTGTTGCATCAAAATTAAAACAAGATTGTAATCTGATTACAGCCTTGGTTACAATTTCTAAAAGTTAAGATTTATTTGTATTAGTAAATTACATATAATAAAATACAATAGTGTTGTTAAATGTACTATATTTGTTGCTAGCATCCCACTTTATAATAAACACATGAGAAGTCCTTGAAATAGTACCCCGATTTCAATTTTTCACCCTCAGTGACTTTTACATCTGTACAGGTAAGACACTTGTACTTAACAGTATAGGACCACTATCTACAGAAAGTCAGTGTAGGTCTTCAGCAAGAAGTTTCACTGAAAAATACTGCGTATGTACAAAGATTACATAACAGTAAATTAAGCACTTCTGTGCTATCATAATGCTTACGTGTCCATACCACAAACAATTCTCCCCTTCCTCTCATGCCACAATAAATTATAAAGTAACTGAAGTTGGGTTGCTGCAGCTTTTGTGCAATTCTAGCCCCTCACGAATGCTGCTGCAGTAGGAGTGTTCTCTCGTCGCCGTGAGCTGCCTGCCACCCGCTCCTCTCAGTAACTGTTCTCGTGCCCTGCTAGGATATACAAATTGCTGTTGGCTGTTGGGTTATCCGTCGGCCTGCTCTCCAGCACTACCACCCTGAAATGAAAACAAAAAAAGCGCCACAATGTCGAGCAATTCTTCATTTAAAAACATCCCTGGATTTAACTGCGAGTACATTTTCCTAGGATCCATCTGACCAGTGGTCGTTTCTCTTTCCCTGGATGCCTCTAGTCAAAAGGCTACTCCAAGCAAGGCCGACTCAAAGCTAGCTTGGGACCTTGTCCGGGCAGGGTCTCCAAGGATCTCCCCACAGCCTCTCTGAGCTCCTACTGCATTGTTCAACCACTCTCACCTCATGTATTCCCCTCTTCTGTCCAGCTGGAACTTCCCTTGCTGCAATGTATACCTGTTGCCTTTCATCCTTTCAGTGGGGGATTCTGAAAAGGGTCTGTCACTCCTCTACTGCCAGGGCTTGTGCTTTCCCAGAGCTTTGGAAAGCTAACCCATAAACCAAGCTCCAGTTCTGGAAGTTGCTAGTCTTCCCTTTGGCACTGGATGCAACAGATTATCAAAGCTGACTCTTCTGTGGCCATTTCTAGTCTTTCCCTGAGCTCACATCACCTAAATACACAAAAAATTCCTCCAGCTCTGAAAACACCAGAGACAAAGACTTGAGGCAGAGAAAGTCCTCAAAGAAAGGACTGCTATGTGCAGAATCTTCTCTCCTACTCTTTTCTTGCCACTTTTGGCCAGTATTGGAGACTGGGTTAGCTGGACCCATACTACATCTGCAAAGACCATGAGAGATGTGTCCTAGATCAGGCCTTTCTCTTCAAAGGAAAAAAATCAGTAGTCACAATTACTTTTCACAAACCATTTGAGATTTTTTTATTCAGGCAAGAACTGCTAGAACTCCTACATGAACCAGGATGTTCATGATTGAACTCTCCTCCACAAATAACCTGAGTGAAGGTAAATTGTGGGAAATTCAAATTAATCTATTGTCCAATCCCCCAAAAAGAGGTTGCTTGTTTTGAAACAATTGTTCAGAGACTGACCTTCTGCTCCATGTGCTCTAGAAAAGGGAATGACACCTTATGCCAAGAGGCATTCCCTGCTTGCCAGCAGAAAGCAACACAAATGCTCTTATCAAGCGTGTATCAGGTTTTGGGCTCTCAGAGCCCCAGTTGCTATAACTGCCTAGGAAATGCCATGTATTACTGGCAAAAGGTTTCAAAGCTCAAGCACAAAATATGCCAGCAAAATGGTAATTGAAGAAACTAGAATTAGAGATTATTGCAGTGCAAAGTCTTTAAACATGACTTGGGAGACAGCTTGTGCAAGCTAGAAAAAGACAGAACTGTATTTGGGGAAGAGACTATTATTTTCCCAAGTCAATGGTTTGCAACGTTGGGGGGTTCATTATGAAGTCAAACTCATTTTGAAATTGAGCTGTGCTGTTCCTCAACAACTAAGAAAAAAGGCACAATAACACTGAGCTCTACGCACACTTCATTGGAACAGAGAGTAAACCCTCAGGTCAGAGATAAGTATTAGCAACAACTACCCATTACCACAAAGCTACCAGATATTATTGCACACAATGAAGAATCCTCAACCCCCAGCCAGCAAAAATAGCTGGTAGCAAGCTGATAAAGCCACAGCACAATTTGACTGCTGTTAATGTTATGGGTAATGACAGGGTTGTGCATCAAGCTTGGAGAAACAGAATATGGAGAAAGCCCTTGCCAATGTGAAGCTTTTTTACTAGTTCTAAGATGCCAGAAGAGAGTGAGCTTAATGCAAGGAGCATAAGATAGGGAAGTCTCAAACAAACAAAAAAAAATTAAAGACTATCTTTGCACTACATATTGGAATACATTATTGGTGAAGCCACCACATCGAGATGCACTCTGCAAAAGACAAAACTGCTGCTCTTTTTGTGGCTTTCACAGAAGTACAAAGCTTGACAGGAGGTGAGACAGGTTGAGGAAGTCAGAGACACTCCTAAAATAGCAAGAGTTCAAACTCTGCAAGCTGGTATCTGATGGGTCATAGACACGGTGTTTATGTCCAGCAAAGCTGATGCCAAAGAACAACCATTCTGGGAATTATCACAAGTTCTTACAAGACCTGAGCTGCCATGTTGGGAGGACAACTGGTAGAGTTCCTTTCTGAGGGTAGACATGAGATACTTAAATTTTAAAGTATTTTTTGCACTTGTCTCAAAAAGAAGTTCTTAATGACCTCTACCAGACTAATTAAAAAAAAGATTTCATCAAGTTAAACAAAAGAAATCCAGCAGAAAAGGGAACACACTCTTAGAGATTGTGATTGTAGCCAAATAGGAGCTTGCTAGCATAGCTGGGTACTTCTGGAAGCTCACAAACATTTTTTCCGTTTTTTTGTTTTGGTTTTTTTGGGTTTTTTGTTTTTTTTTTAAGAAGAGAAGTAAACTTGAATGGCTGAAAGGTAGACATGTACACAAAGGAGTGAGTAATAGGGAAAAAAATTAATCACAAGAAACAGGCAAAAAGAAAGAGACCTTTTACATGTAGGAGCAACACTCATTATTCTTCTGTTTTAGTATGACACATTCACTATTTTTCTTACCTGTCAGATCCCAGAAGCCTGAATATCCTCGTATTATCAGAAATTTCTTGTGTGATCTAGACAATAAAAGTAAGACGAGTATTTACATGCTGAGTGCACACCAGTGTTTTCATTCTGTTTTTAAAATCAACCTAGAGAAAACAATTGACTGACTGACATTACCAATTTACTGCCAATTTAAGTCAGCTAGAAAATTTTATGCCACTGTGGGTTTTAAAAGAGATCAAAATGTTTTGTGATTTCTGCCACATTATGTGAACATCTCTGGAAGAAACTGCAAGCACAACAGCAGGGGCTCAGCACTGCACAGCATCCAAGCTCCCATTGCAATTCTCTTTACAGCCAGGACAGGAATGGCACCTGTAGGGTGCCAGTCATCTCACTTTAGAGTAAAACAGGTCGGGTAAATCACACATAAAATGCATTTTGCTGAATTCTGAATCATGGTAATTATGCAGTAAGTTCATATTCAGAAAACCTTAACAGGGAAACATAATCTAATTTGTGGCACTTATGCCCGCTATGAAAAGCAAATATTTCAGCCTGCTGCAATAGAGCTTTGATTACTGCAGGCAAACTCTACTTGTGTGATACATCTTTGTGAGAACATAAATACCAAAGGAAGCATCATGTTAATAAATAAAGTCAACCAAAGCCCACTGCAAACTCCAAGAATATCAAGTCCCAATGTGAACAGGCAGCACTGTTTACAAAGGTCCTGTTCTACACTGCCACATTACACATTCTTGAGTAAAGAAGAAATTCTTCTACTCTTCCAAGATCCCAGGAGCATTATCTGACTTAGCAAATTCACTGCTGACAAAGAGAGCCTGCAAGACAACTGCTTGTTGTGAGGCTGAGGCTGCACAATCTCGGCTCCAATTTTGAGCATCTTGTCTCAGGAATCAGAGTCCACTGTTTCATTCTTCCCTCTCAATCAAACCACTGCAGAAGGTCACAGTTGTGGAAAGAAGCATCTCTGCAAGTGGCTCAAATCATCCCTAGTTAGACCAACTGATATGAGATTAGGGAATAAGAACTAATAATGTTTTTAAACACAAACATGTTGCAAAGTTAGGTTGGTCAGGTTTTTGCCTTGCGTAACCGCTTCCTACACACTACATAGTATAAAGTTCCCCAAAAGTAACAAATACAGTCAAGTTCTAAGTCTGGTAATGCAGGCTTTTCATGTTAGAGATGAAAATTTGGTTTTTTTTCTTAACAGCTTTGACTAGAAGGACCAGCCAGGAGACATACAGAATTTAAAAAGACCTCAGAGCTTACCCCTTCATATGTTCTACAGAGAAAAAGTTTTGTGTGTCTCTCTTTCTGACAAGAGCTCAGGTCTGCTTTGTGTTCTTCATTTAGGTGCTGTCTTTAGCTTGATAATAACAAACCAAGATGACTGTTCCTTCTGCTTTACACAAAGAAAATAAAACATCCCCTTGCACTGTAGTACTCTGGGGCATGTCTTCCAGCAAGTGGATCAAAGCTGCTGAGTAATTCACTGAGCCTTGTCGAATGCTTCTAGCAAGAGCCTGGAATTGGAGAGGTGCCTAGTGGTGTCATCTTCTCCTCAGGGACTGTGCTAACAGCAGGGTGCTGCACTTCACCATTATGAGTTCTTGGGAGAAGGACAATTATGCCTGGGGATCAAACATGCACGAATGCCATAAGAAGCATTTGCAGACTTAGAAATAAGTAGTCTAACTTTTGGTCCAACTTCCCACAAAGAGCCGGCTTACTGACAGCACAGATTAGGTCTGCTGTGGCTTTGTACAAATAAATGTACTTGTATAACAATGTGGAATATCTAAGCTTGGCATGGTGTGACTGTATGTGTACCTAAAAATACAATTAGTCATAATGAGCTCAATTTCTTAGCCAATGTGGCACTGACAAACAACTGGTGAAGTTTGTAAACATTCTTTAAGAACCAAATTAAAAGACACATTAAAATCCTACAAAGCACAGCAATTCTACTAATAAATAGATGCACAACGTTTGCAGGGAAGGTATTTATCATGGTTTAACAATGTCTAAAAATCACACTACACTGGCTGAAAAAAGGGACTAGAGAGAAATTTTAGAAAAAAGTATATAGGTGAATATGACATTTTTCTTACAAGAATGGAAAATACTTCTTGTGAAAGCTGAATCCTAAAATCTTCAAAGTACTTGTAAGCCAAGGGAACATGGAAGAGACTAAAAACCAGCAGGCAACTCATTTGACAGTGATAAAAATCTAAAGCCCAGGATTGGTGTGTGCCACTACTGGCAAAGCTCAGATTTTGGTATTCGGGTGTGACGGGATGAGGGACTGACACTTGTCATCAAAGTGATTTAAGGTGAAGAAGACAAATGTTACCAAGAATTAGGCTTGGATATTTTCTATGGTATAATGGCGTGGTCTCTTGTTTCTCTCTGCTTTGTATGTTAGACTTGACAGGGACTCTTATATAGCTTCACTAATTAGTTTGCAGCTTATGAAACACATTTAGAATGAGACTCCAGCTTCCAGGTTTAACTTAGGAAGTTACTGAAATGTTTGTTTTTTTTCAGACCACAACATAGTTATCTTTTGCTTGGCTCATATCAGAAGCTAGAATTTGAAGCAAAATGTATTACTCACCTCATTTGATCGAAAACTCCTTCCTTGCATGCCATGTTTCCAGAATGCTAACACACTGTCTTGTAGACAGACTGGTAACAAAGAACACTGAAATCAGTTTTGAAGCATAACATCAACTTACGCTGTGAAGGCCAAAAGCATATAACTGCAATTTTAAAATAGCAGGAACTGCTGAACCTGCCTCAAAAGAAGCAGCTGAATTTATAGATTATTTTTATATTATCTTTTGGTTGGTTTTTTTTATTTCTGTTTAATGAGTGGGATTTAAGATTATTCCCACTCAACCCGGCAAAGTTCTAAAACTCTCCTTGTCTATTCCTAACACATCCTTTCCTTTGAATGGAATGACACCTCCCCTTCTGATACTTGCAGAAATATATATATTGAATATTAGCAGAAGAGGTGCAGGAATAGGTACAGGAATACTGCAGTGTCAGTTTTCACTTTCCCAGAAACTACTGGCTAATATGGTCCTTCTGCAATAGCAGTGCATAGCTTTACAGAGCCCTCCAGTTCCCAGCCCTTCCCCATGTCTCAAATGTGGTGACAGACACCTACATTTCAACCCTGTGAAAGGAAAAGGGCTTAGGGCAAAGAGACAGCAAGTTTGCAGGTTCTCAGGAATAATCTGTCCTGGCTGTACCAAGCATCCTGCCTCTGGGCAGGAATGCAGGAAAAGAGAGCAGGGATCTTTGGAGACACTACCAGGCCAAAACAGGAGACTGGTAGCTCATTTGTGACAAGCAGCAAGAGGTCCCACAGTAAGCAGCTCCAAGTACATGTACTCCTTCCTTCTCTCCATTCCTAGCCAACAGAAGCTGTAAAAGTAATGTTTTCCACAACAATGTTTTTTTGTCCTCTTCTCCGTGGGACAATATGTTTGAAGCACCTGAAACTTTAAAACTTCTCCTCAGAAGTAGATTCCTTCCAAATCCTTATTAATTTTGTTCTCACTGTTCCTCCTTCTGGTGCTACCCCCCATTGGTGCACAAATTCTTCCTCATCCTTTAAAAAGCATGTGATGCAATCCTGGTATGTAACCACTCAAGAACTGTCTAAATAAATATATTCTGTCCTTCTGCTTCAGAAATATATTTTGTTCAGACTCTTCAGAAGAAAACAAAATTTATGTAGTGTGACATATATAATTTAACGTTGTAGCTGCTTTATAAAAATGGACTTTGGGAACACACATGCAGAATGTGTGGATGATTCACAGTTTATGTAGGTTGTGTTAATTATTCCTTTAGCAGCTGAAGGCCTCCATCATTTTCTCAAGACATTTAGCCTCATCAGGAAAGACTCCAGGGTTATTATTTCATTCCAACTGCTAGTAAGGAACCAGGTTACATAGTGTGCTGAACCTCTCACTGAGCCTTCTCAAACAAAGTGAAATGCCTGAGACTGTTTCAAATGCCAAAAACTTGACAGTTAACATCTCTAATTCTGTACTGCAACAGTAAACAAGTTAATCATAGCATAACTTGAGTTGGAAAGGACTCAAAGATCACTGTGTCCAACTCCCTGCTCCTCACTAGACTATCTAAAACCAAATATTATGACTAAGCATGTTGTCCAGACAACTCCTTGAGCTCAGACAGGTTTGCTGCTGTGATCACTTCTGTGGGATGCCTGTTCTAGTAACTGAGCTCTTCTTCAGCTCTATGAATGAAGAATCTTCTCCTGATGCCCAATCTGCACTTTCCTTGATGCCGCTTCATGCCATTTCCACATGTCCTATCACATTGTTCACCAGAGAAAGGAGATGAGCACTTCCCACTTGCCTGTCCTCCATGAGGAACTCGTAGGCTATGATGAGGTCACTGCTCAGCCTTCTCACAGGTGAACAAACTAACCTCAAGTGCCCTCAGCTGCTCCTCATAAGTCTTGCCCTCAAGACCTTTCACCACTGTGGTCGCCCTCCTCTGGACACACTCCAATAATTTGATGTCCTTACACTGAGGTGCCCAAAACTGTACACAGTATTAAAGCTGGGGCCATAATGCAGTGTAGAGTGGGACACTCACCTCCCTCAACCAGCTAGCTAAGCTGTGCTTCATACACCCCAGGACATGGCTGGCCTTTTTGGCTACCAGGGTACAGTGTTGACTCATATTCAGCTTTCCATCAACCCAACCCCCTGGTTCTCTTTCCATGGGACTGGACAGCCTCTCATCCCCTAGTTCATATGTATAATCAGGACTACCTCATCCCAGACACAAAACCTGTCACTTTTTCATTTTCATATGGTTGGCTTTCTAGTCTATCTAGACATTCAGTATCAGTAATGAAACCAAACTTACCTATTGATTCTATCTGAAAGTCAAACGTGAGCTCTGATGACAGTTTGCGGCTGGATTTTAACCTGCCTTGCAGATTCACTATTTTTATGCAACCTAGACAAGAAATAGGATATGTCAATGAAGAATTAAACTTCCATATAACTCAGTCTGCAGACAGTATGCATGTATATGCATACATATTTATTTAGTCAATACTAAAACTTACAGTCCAAACACACCAAAATGGTATCTCTCTCCAGCTGTGTTACATGTACAACACTTGTCTCTGTAGTGTCTATAAAAAAAAAATGACAGTGTTAGTTCATAACAAATTACCATGATACTTGAAATGGCAGTTCTAGAGATTAAGACAATTTAATGGGTTAGGTGTGCTTTTATCTACTTAAAATAATCATCTTACCAGTGACATTTCTCTTCTCTTAGAGAGGCATGACCACTTATCCAACGTGTTGACTGTGACAGGAAAACTGAAGCCTTAGTATTAAAGTATGGATTTAATCCAGCCTTTTCTGAGCCATGTCACAAAAGCAAACTAATGTGTCCACTGTTTTCCCTTTATTCTCTGTTGGTGTCACTTAATATTGCTGTTGCAAAAAAAGGCATATATACGAGATTGTCCACACTAAATCTGAATGTCGTTTCATTCCATTTTTCTTCTGCCTTTATTTCTAAATATTACTAGGTACTTTTATATTAGTACTTAATAATTGCTGCTATTTTCAGGCTTTCCATTCCCAAATATTCAAAAAATAGGGGATTATTTCCTTCTCTAAACTCTTTTAAGAGGGATTACTTTCCTCTCTTCCATGTTACAGCTGCAGAAGTCTCCATCACAGCAAACAGGAGGATATAACCCACAAGTGATTAGTGGACACGTCAGCTCAAAAGAGAAGTGTAGTTTTGGTCTATTTGTTTGTTAACATCAAAACAACGCAAAAAGCAGCTCTTTCTTACTAATTCAGCAGTACTGCCAGCAACTCTGGCTGTATTCTTTCATGCAGAAAGAATTCTTTCATACAGAAAAGAGAAACTCATTAAATCTGTTAGAGATGAGAAATCAGAGCATGTAATCTAAAATACAAAAGCACATCAAAGAAAATCTATGATCCTGTTGAGAAGCAAAGAACTCCTCAAGAATGATGGTAGAAAGGTGCTCCTTGAGATGGTCCTTCCATCTCTTTTTTGCTGTCTTGGAACAGGTATAGGTATACATTTATTATCTGAATCAATTTTTAATGCATGATCCTTATCACAGGAGGATATAGCCATGGTGAAAGCATGCAACAGGAGGTCTGGAGGACAAATATCTGTGAAATTATGTGCAGTGGAAACATGCACTGTACTGTCTGAAGCTAACAGGAGAAGGATGACAAGAGGAGAACCTCCCTACAGTAAGTCTCTACCAGCTAATTTTTATTTAAACGTCTTTAAAAGACATTTACAAAAAGAAGCCAAACGATGAAAACTACTATTTGATGAAAGCTATTTATATGACCAGATGGTATAGGCTTTCCCCATTTAAAAAATACCAAAAAATCTGTTGTATTGCATTATCCTTCTCCGGCCAGCAGGGGACAGGAAAAAACCAATACAATGCCAGGGTTTAAATTAAGAATCAAACAAATAGGAGAGAATAAAAACATATGCACAACACAAGAACATACAAATGATTCAAGGAAGCTAAAAAGGGTATTCTTGGAAGGCACAGTGCAATGTTAAATCTTCCACATTAAAAAAAAAAAAAGAACCAGGAAGAGATTACTGTTCTTGTATTTACACACTCATGCAGACAATACTGAGAGAAGAAGGACAACAGGGCATAATGGGCCAAGAAATTTCTCTTCAGCATGCTATTTTTATGGATTCTATTGAAGTCACTCAGTTACATAAACAAAACTCTGAAAATAAAATGCACTAACTCTGAAGCAGTTAAGTGCATTAATTGGCCATCCACTGATCACTCTGGATTTTTTAACTATGCTTTCAACTGTCAAAATCTGACGCAGCAAGAAAGTCAGAAGGTTTCTTCCTGGTGGAAACTCCACTATGAATTCTGTGGTACACAATCAATTGGACACATACCTATTTATATGGCAGCACAGGGCTATGTATAAATTAATTGTGGATGAACAAGGGCTCTGTAGCTGGTAGTAACAAAGCTATTTACTGCTTCTAAACCTGCAAGCTATGACTAAAGTTGGCTTGCTGCTGTTAAAGGTTTTGGGGGTACCCTAAAACTCTAGAAAAGTAATTCTTGGCACACTTCCTTCATAGGAGAATTTCTACTGTTGCTCAGATGGTGGCCTCCTCATTCATAGTGACCAGAGCAGTGACAGACAGGCATTTGGTTTCCTGCTAGGAGTGGTCCTAATGCCTTTCACTTTCCAACAACATCACAAGAATAGGAATATGCTCTCTCTCAGCAGGAGGCTGACAACACCATTTCTAACCACAGTAGCTTACTGCAGGAGAGCCAAACCGTATCTACAGTGATGCTGAAAGAAATAGCTCACAATGCAATTCTGTTACAATCAAATAAACAGAAGTCATACTGCCAGGGTAGAGCACAAAACAGCACAGTGGTTAATAGTCAAGTAGAGCCTTGATTATGGAAATGCAAGAAACCAAAACTCCATCCTCTACTACACTCAAAATCTCAAGAAATCAAATCAGTTCAGCAAGTAGAAACACCAAAAAAATGTGCATGTGCAAGCCAAGACCCCTTTAAACAGTGAATTTACAATGATCACTTAGCCTTAATGACTTTTCCTCAGAGGAAACTACCTTTCTAGTGCTTCAGATATAACAGAAGAACACAGTACTGAACGTAGTTACAACAGCACACAAACCTGTTTCTGTAAACCATGATGAGGTAGAATTTGGGTTGACAGTCTCAAACTTCACCACCTGGTTGAAGTCTCTTCCTCTACTGACACCAACACAAACCAATGGGAATTCCTGCTCAGGGACTACCAGCATTTCAAACAATCTTAGTGGACAAGGTACAGGAAAATCTATGTGCTAGATTAAGAAACAAAAACAGGTATTAGAAGGGAAACAAATTCACAGTCTGAGTTGCTATTTAAACTGTATGGTAAATTTTATGCAACACATTTTGTAACGTTAAGATTACTTCTTCAGATAATAGTAACTGATAGATAAAAGAAGTCTGAATTAAGTTTAGAGTTTTCAAGCCAATTCAGTTAAAATAAGATATTATGTCTGTCAGCACATTTCTTGTGCAGCTGCCCAAGGATGACAAGAGTTCCATACTAATAATTTCTCTCCCTGGCTATGGAGTCTCTAAGCCTTCTTTTCCAGGTTGATAAAGTTATAGCAGCTGTCTCACTACAAATGTGAGTCCACCCTGGTGCCATCTCTTCAGATGTGGCAGATCAAGAGATAAGCATTTCCAGGCACCTCCAGTGTCACAATCAGTGATCACCTTCTCTCTGGTATGGGAGCAAGCCTGCTGCTAACCCACATTATCAGTCTGTCAGCCAGAGCTTTTCTACTGTGCAACTAGGAGGCAATGTTGATGGCAAGAGGGGCATTGTTCTTTAACTGAAGTGCACCCCAAAACCAAGAACATTCCTAAAAATAATTTAAGCCAGTTAGTACATATACTATATCTAGACAGCAATTTCCAACATAATTTAACAGAAAGCAAGAGAAAAATCTAATAACAAATGGCTAATACTTACTCTTAATAAGTCATTACAAGATAAACAGAATTGAACACAAGAGTATTTCACCTTCTCATGATATTACCTTGATTAACATAAATTTTTGCATTGGTTCAACCCATTCTAACAAAACAATGCTAGACTGTAGAGCTCCACAAAGGTACTTGTGGCCGGTGTAGGGATTCCTCACTGACAAAAAAGCAGAGGTAAAGTACATTAGTGTACTAAGCAAATACAAATAATAATTTCCAGCTGAGCAACAGTCCCTATTCTCTAAGAAAATACCCACCACCACTCTAATCTTTTATATAAGTAAGTAGCTGAAAAGTCAACATCCACACTACAAAAATGGTGACTGTAAGCATGCTGGAGCAGGGGTTGCCCTTCCACTGGGCATGAACAGCTTGTAGCTGGTGCCAAAAAAGCCCTAATAAACACAACGCTCTCAAGAGCATTGTGATCTGTTTCACCTCTCCAACTCAAAATAAGATTTCTTGATGGTTTTTTGTGGGTTTTTTTGACTGGTAGGTGTGGTTTACTATTTTAGATAGTCGTAATAAAATAATGACTGCATACACATTTAAGTATCTTGCTCCACCATGCTGGTTTGCCTAAGCTATCTCCCAGTCATCATCATAAATTGGTTAAAGAGTGGCTTTTTCTATGACATATGTTTATGCAGTATCACTGTCACTTGAGTGAAGGGTCAGCTTTTTCAAGCACTGTCATTGCGAGTCTGAAACCCAGGAACTCTGTATCTCTGATGAACACCTCTAGATCAGCAAAAGATTTTTTTTTTTTTTTAAGTGACATCTTTGATTTTGCCTCAACTCCTGCTCTCCTGTTGTTTTTCAGAACTGAATTAAAAATGGGAAGACAACAGTAAAGTTGCAAAATCCGGCACAGTGAAAACTGAAGTTTCACAACTTTAATTCTACAGTATTGACAAAATTTCACTCCTTAAACACTGCAACCATATTATTTGGATGAATAAGTGCTACATCATACTTCATACAATTATATGTAAAGACCAGACTTCAGTGTCCAGTAAAGTGCTTGTAGGCCATCAGGCAATTAACAAAACACTTCAGATGATGAGCTTCTACACTCCAGTAATATCCACATAAGTGAAATATATGCTCATGCTACCTTTCTGCCAAGGAAATCTACTATCAATCCCTTGGCATCTTAAACATCAAAGCTTGATGTCATTAATCCAAGTTCTCACTCAACATCAGTCAAACCGACTGGAAACTGCAGCAAATAACGCTTGGCGTGACCTCTCGTAAGGCTGAACTCAGCAGCAAAACCTGCAATTACCAACACCTATAAGGTGGAGAAACAAGACCAGAAGTTCTTGTCTTTTTCTGCCTCCTGTAGCACTGCCGCTTCCTTCAGGCCAAAGGGATAATTACGCTGCCAGCAGGAATCCTGGCTCAGAATGCACACAGTAAGTAGGGCAAGAGAGGGGAATCTATAAATTCTCCCCTTGGACCTGCCTTTGTTGCCATCACAATTTACCAGTTATACCTATCATGCAAGAAGGACTCCAGGCTTATTAGGTTAAGCTGTCTCTGAATGCCAGGAAAGCAGACTCCCCCTCATTATGCTAAGCTCCATGGCACTCTTGTTAAATTCTGCACCTGTTAGTATGGAAACCATAAAATTACAGAGGGGCAAACCACCAGGTTTCCCATTTCATAAATGGAGACCTGAAAACATATGGACTTCAGATTACTTTTCATGTCAAAAAGCTAGCACTATTCTGATCCCTGTCACTCCACCCCTTCAGGTGTTCCTTTCAGCAGCCATTAACATTCACAGCTTGACTAGATGTGTCAACTAGGGAAAGGCCTGGATGTACACAGTACATACAGTTAACACCCTACCACACCCTAGAGGATTTGTAACCCAGAAAAAGTAAGTTTTAACAGGTGAGCTGGACAATGAAGTGATAGCAATCATCAGATGTTTTATATCAGAGAGATTTTTGTGAGGATAAACGACAAACGCTCACTCACTAAGTCTCTCTCACTAAAATCTCCTGTGTAATACAACTCACACCAAACAATGTTATGGAATACCAAGCGAAACATTTCCAGGGACAAGAGCTTGACCCCAAGAGATAACCCATAGTTACATTCCCCATTTTAAAACATCTTACACAGTGCAGCTGTGACATTTCAGTAGCTGGCATTTTGAATACACTACGAAGGCTTCAGAGACAACACTGTCCTCAAAGCACTGAAAATATTCCTTTTTATCATCCAATATTGGTATCTGGAACTTGTGCTAACAAGTCAGGGTACTTCAGCCTGTTCGTAACTTAAGTCATTTCACCCACAGAGATCAGGTCCTTCTGGAGGGTTGGTTTAAATTTGATGTGCATTCTGCGCTTCTCTGCACTTTCTGAAAATTGCCTTTAAATATAAAAAGCAATGTGGGAGTTTTCGCTGCTCAAAGGCAAGGACTAACCTAAAAAAGCTCAGTCTGTAAATGCATAGTTTCATAACAATGGCAAAATTCTCTCCTCCCTTTGCCTCATAAACGTGACTCAGTAATCTTAATAGTGCCACCATTTGTAACTGATGCTTGGACTTATACTGCAGATCTTTACTTACCAACACAACACTTCTGACACCATTTAGTGTCAGGAATTTTTGTAGACACTGCAAACTTCCTGCAAGACATAAATACAGAGTTACTGATAAAGTAAAACAATTCAATGAACTTGCTTTCTAGAGACTTGTTGGTGGGAAAATCATATCTACCGCCCAGAAAAACTAAAAATACATTTATTTGCATATTTCTTCTCAAAGTTATATTCCTAGAACATACATGGTGATCCCTCTGTTAGCACTCAGTTATGCAGTTAGAACTCAGGAACAGAGAGAAATAGGTGACTCATTAACTTGAAAAATCATTTACCACCATCTCTTTCTATTTAACTCTGTGTATTTATATACATGCCTGGATGGTCTACTGGTACTCCCATTATGATTCTTCATAATCCTGTGACTTACTGAATCTTGTGCTGGACACTACACAGACAACATGAAGTCCACTCTTGTCCCAAGCACACTAAACTTTGAAGACAAGACATGTGGACCCCAGAGGTGTGGGAAATGATGCCACACTGAATAGCTTGCTAGGCTACAGTTCTAGCAAACTAACAAATCTAAAAAAAAAGAACTTTTCATAGACAGCACAGCATGCATTTCCATAGGAGGTCTGAAGGAGGACTGGAAGGCAGCTTTGCAAGATCTTCTTCCCAAAAAAATCACAAAAAGCAGGGAAGATGTTGCTTCTACACAGACTAGAAGGTGACAGCCACTACAGACACTGTCCACAGTATCCTTGACAGGAAAAGTTCTACTAAATTCATGCTGTAGAAAAGATGGGAATAACTGAATAGATAGATGCTGCAGTATAAGCTATGAACTGGGAAAATACTTGCATAGCATTTCAAATGAAGACACTCAGAAGTGACTGATAACATACCAGGACTGAAAAGCATGAAGACTACTGGCCAAAGTTTGGTTGAAAGAAGTCATGGAAGGTTTGAAAGCAACTGCTCAAAGTCACTCGAAGTAAAGAAGCTGGAAAGGAGACTTACCACAGATATATTTACTGCCACTGAATGTTTGCCTACCAAGTACCACAAATGGAGCTTAGACCAATTTTCAGATGAGTATTTGAACCTCACAAATAACTTTCAATTCTATTTGGCTTTGCACTTTGTCTACCAAAACCTTAGGTTTCAACATATCAACATTTTTCACGTAGCATTCAACTTTATGGTATTCAGTAACTTGCTGAAGAACACACTTTGTGGTATAAAAGAAAAAAATTAATGCTCTTCTACATACTTTAAATGTACTTCTGCTTGGCTCAATATTACTACCCTGATGCCTCGCAGCAAGGGAAAAAAACCAAAATGGATTATCTAGGTGAACCTCTGCTGCCCTTGAGTGACTGGCTTGACACTTGCACATTCAGGCTGTGCTGCATTTTTCTTGGGAAGTGACATGACTGGACAAGAAATTTTCTGAATCCTCTGCAACTTGGGTGAGGTGTGATTCCACACAATGTAGTCTGAAGACTTTCCTCACATGACTCATATGATAATTACAGTTATTAGTCCACTGCTGATGCAGTTCTCAAGCCAAAGTCACCTAGTCAAAGTTAGTTTGGAAGAGAGAGAGGCAGAACAGTGTTACAGGCACTCAGAAGACAACAATTCAAAGCAGAAATTACTGCTTAGGTAATCCAAATTTAGCCTTTAGGAAGAACACAATTTTCAGACAAGTGTTTGCAGATGACTGAACAAGAAACCAAATCCAAGAATTAAATGTTAATAGGCTGTTAAAAGAACCAAAGGTAGTAGAGAATCAGGTCTCCTGTAACACAATTTCCTAGCAGAAAGCTTATTATAGGAGAAGAACCAGTGATGCACTAAGCACTTTAAGAACCTAAGGTTTCTCTGCAAACCAGATTAGCATTATTGCCTCCTCCCCTTGGATTTTAAGGGGATCCTAAGGTTTGGCAGCCAGCACCATACCCAATCTCTCTGATTTTGTATGTGTTTATTACTAAATAAAGTTGGAGGGACTGAATGCACAATGTGCTGTCATTATCTGAGGAAAAAAGTACTTTCTCTATTGGTCTGTGAGAAAATGACAGCCAACCTGTACTCTGTTTCTACTCTTTCCACCTTTCAAAACAACCCATGAGCCCATTCCTTCTGCAGTAAGAGTTTACACATCCTTGCTTTTTTTTTTTTCTTCCATACTTTGGAAAGATAGTTCCCTAATGTAAGATTATTTCTACTTGTCTGAAATATCACTGATAAATACTGACTCCAGATCTCCTTTAGCACCAAATACAACCAGGATTTACTAGACTAGACTATACCATACCCAAAAGGAGCTATGCCCAGAAACAAGAGGCTTCATGACACGAAGATGTACCAAACCCCATTTCTCTAAGAGCTCATTTGTGTAAATTTAAGGGTCTGCAAACAGAGCTCCATAGTATGTGGTATTTCTGATGTTTCACAAACACATCCTCAACTCCCAGAATGAAGATATTCTGATATATCCCAAGATGTTTATTTACCTGGGAAGTATTCGGTCAGGAAGTTTATGTGCTGGAATGGCAACTGGTAACTTCTGCATTTGCCTTGCATAATCAAAGAGTCCTGGCAGGTTATGAGAATAAAGCTGAGAAGCTTTACCTGGAAATTAGAAAACAAAACCACACTTCAAACACAAAACCAAATGTTTACCAGCACTACCACTGAAAGACAGCACAGTAACTTACCAGATATTGATAACAAGCAATTGTTCATGACATATAGCCACGTACACCTTCGAGGAAACAGCTGATAAAGGGAAGGAAAAACAAAGAAAGAAGAGCATTCACATTGATATATGCAAAATGTGAGAACATTAAGTCTATCAATTAATATCTGCGTAGATGACAGGACAAAACTAATTATTGACTTGCTTTTTGTAGCAGAAATTAGCTTAAGCCAAGTTATATTCACCTGGATTCCAGAGTTAAATCAGTGAAAACTTAGGCACAGACACTATACTTAACATACACATTAACATTTAGACAATTAGCACATTTTACATTTATGTCTTCAAGCATACTATAATTAGCCCACTAGACATCACTGTAGAGATCAATCCCTCCTTTTCCAAAAATTGTGAAAGCTGCCAGCCTTTCTCCTTCAAAGGAGAAAAGCTTAACAACATAAACTTCAGTAAACCAAATTTGGACAACAAACACAGCTATTCTAAAGCCTGTGACAGTCAAAATCCCTCGAAACAATTAAAACTGGCACTCGAAAGGAGTAACATTTCTTTCCTTCTCATGTAACTTCTGGAGTTTGTTGCCATAAGATGTTATGGAGGTGGAAGGCATCAACATAGTAAATGAGGAATTAGATATAATCATGAGCAAAAATCATGAAAAATAGAGTATTGGGGACTAGAGACACAACTCAAGAGAACATTTCTTTTGTTCTTTAAAAAAAAAAGCCCCAAACCTCCCAAAATAAAACCACCACCAAACACCAAAAAACACACCACTCACAGCTTGGTTTTTAGAAAGATTTTAAGAGATGTGCAAATTAATGGAAAGATTTTTCCTGAAGAGCAAGAGATTCATCTTGAAGCTGTGCTAACTCCTGAAAAAGTTGTTATTTCTGTTGTCTCTGCTAGTGGAGTGCAGTGAAAAATAACCAAGGATACTACTTTTGCTTTTGCACTGAGTTCCATTAGACCTAGAGCATAATAAGTGAGGTGAAACACAGAACCCAAAAATGCTGTTAAAGCCCTATTGCCTGTTGTGATAAATAATAATTTATGTAATAAATGGTTAGCAAAGACAGTGCACTTTTATTCCTGAAGTCTTCTCATAACCTAAGAACAGTGTAAGAGAAACCTATGGTAATCATCTACCAGCCTGTCTGTATCCAAATTTAATGTGCAGTCTGACTGCTCTTCTGATTCTGCATAATCATATTGAGACTTAGTAGGTTTGGACCCAAGGATCAGAGAAGGAAAGCAATACTTCAGATTTGCAGGTTGATGGACCTGTCACTCATTCCTCCTGTTCCACACATGACTGGCTGTTTCCTAGAAGCATCTCTTCTCACCTGTAGGTGCTTATTAAAACATTTCTGTAGAAGTTCACTAGGCAATGCACTACAGAACACAGTGCAATCAAGCAAACAAGAATGGATGTGAGAGCATGAGTTTCATTACACCTATTCTCCTTGCAATTTTAAAAAAGTCTGACAAAAGCCAGTAACAAAACAAAAAAAAAAAAAGAAAAAAACCCAGCAACCTTCCTTGGTCTACCTGGTCTACAAGAATTACAGTAGTAGTGGTATTTCTCAGGACAGGTTTTACAGCTGCAGTGTAGCAGCACAGAGGTACCTGAGCTACATATAAACTCGCTAACTCAAGCACCAGCACAATTATGGGTTACATGGAGTTCAGTGCAGCTGGCTCAGCTTTCTCAACACAACAGACATATCTACAACATCTGGACCCTGGAAGATGAACAGACACCAGTGCCTTCAGCTTACAATGTGAAGGCTGTCCTTGTAAATTCCTCCATCTTGGCAGATGCATAGCTCCCTAAGTTAGGGAGAAGGCAGGAAAGAAAACAAATCTCTTAGAGATTAACAGAAGAGCTGGAGAAGACACCATACAGAAAAGCCTGCAATAGGCATTTTCCCCCTTCCCACTATCCCCTCAAAAAATTACTATTTGTAAGATTCTGCAAAGACAGAGTTTTAACTGGGATTCATTAAGCTGAGTCTCATCAGCAAAGCTGCTTTTATGACAAAAGAATGGAAAGTGGTGTATAAAGGATCTCCTTGCTTCCCTGTAGCTGAAACATAATGTTTCCTGGACATGTTTTATTTTATAATAAAGCTTAAAAGAAAATAAAAACTTCCCAACAGGAAAATTCCCTACTATTTAAAAAATCACTTAACTGCAGAACAATGTACTATGATACATTGACACGCACAGATCTACCTAAAACATGGTTCAGCCTACAAAAAACTTAAGCATGATGAAAGCTGTCCTCAGTAGTAAATTTTTATGCTAATTTTCAGTATGCTAGTGCCTGTGTAACTGTAGTAAAGACCATTTTTACAAGGATTACAGAACACTAATCTGAGTGGCTAAAAGAAGTGACAAAGATAGATGATTTTTTTTCCCTTTTATCAAAACAGAACTATACCTGTTCCATTGACGTTTCATGAAGCTCATTGAGGTTCAGTGTGTAAATACCTTCTTCTGCACCAAATATCAAGTATTGATCTGTGAACACAAAAGAAATCCTGGTTTAAGGAAGGTGTGTTTTATAAGAATATGCAGCTTTATACCAAAAAACCCAATCAAAAAACAACCAAGAAAAAAAAAAAAAAAAAAAAAAAAAAAGACATAACTACATACATTGAAACAAACCAACCTATAATAAGGATGATATTTGAAAGCATGGAAAACTTATCTTGCTAAGGAAGCTTAAATTTGTCAATGGGGTTGTTACAAGACATTAGGAAAGATCAAATTTTGGGGTTTTTTTGTGACTAACTATTGGAATAAAAACCAGCAGTGATACAACCATAAGCAAGAATTCATGTGAATAATTTCCTTGTATGCAGATTATTCTTCTTGGACATTTTCAGACAGTTTGTGACATATTCATAGCCTTCTTTTGGAGTACTTTAAAAGCAGTATTGACTGGAACATTTTCTCAGTACTACTTTGGGGGTGCTTCACTTCTTGAACACGATTAATACCCTGGATTATATTTAGGCATGCAAGCAAGACAGAATTCTTACACTGAGAATCACAGAACAGTTTCAGTTGGAAGGGACCTTAAGGACCATCAAGTTCCAAGCCCTCTGCCATGGGCAGGGACACCTTCCACTAGATCAGGTTGCTCACCACCCCATCCAACCTGGCCTTGAACACTTCCAAGGATGAGGTATTCACAACATTCTTGGGCAACCTGTGACAGTGTCCCACCACCCTCACACTAAAGAATTTCTTCCTAATGTCTAACCAAAATCTATCTATCTTATAGTTTAAAGCCACTGCCTCTTGTTCTCTCACTTCAAGCACTTGTAAAAAGTCCCTTCCCAGCTTTCTTGGAGGTCCCCTTCAGGTACTGGAAGGCCACTCACTACAAGGACATATTTTACAATACATCTATGCTAAAAGGAGTAGTCTTGCTCATTTAAGTACTCTGGAAATAATAGGAAAGGATAATATGGGTAAATTACATGCAAGATAGTACCTCTTGTATCTGGATTTATCCACGATGTTGCACAATGGATTTTTAAAGGACAGCCATTGAAAACCTTTGAAAAGCAAGCACCCATCTGTAGAAGTAAAAGTAATTTAAAATATACATTTGAAAATTTAAAACATGACATTTCCAATAGGATTATTTTAACTTAAAGTAGAAACAAAACGTTAAGAGTAGTTTTATTTGCCATGTGGAAAATATCCTCATCCAAATGGCAACTTAATACATGGGATATATTTTTTCAAGTGTTTTTTTCTTTGTTCATTTGTTTTTTCTGAACAAAGATACCAGAATTAGCACTTTGGAATTAGCTCTTAAATCAACAATCTAAGCACACACTTACTACATATGCAACAAGCCTGAAAAAGGTTCCTGAATCTTGTGACTTCAGAAAGTCTCTAGAGAGAAACTTTATTCTTTTCGTACTTCACACATTTAAAATAAAACTCCAGGTCATGCAATAATTAAAATCTCAGTCTCATATTCCTTACTAGTTGTTTTGAATTAACTTTTGTTAAATATTGATTGCTTTCTAAAGGGATGCCTTTGGGAGAGATCCCACTCCTTGTTCAGCATAACCCTAATGAACTTGCTTTGCCAATTAAATAAGTGTCTTGCATAGTATAATATAATAAATCTCTCCATCTTCTCTCTAGTCAGGTGCAAGTATTTGTAGGCTTTTTAAAAATAGCAAATTTGTTTCAAGATAACAAGAAAAGCAAAAGTCAGGCAATACTGCTTCTTTTCCCCTCAAACTTAAAATAGGATGGGTAGTTGTTATATTGAAGACACAGAGCTTATCAAGAGTACCACAGGTTAAAAGGAATGATGGAGTAGTAAAAAACTATTAGTAAAGTGAAATATTATTTATCAAATGATGGTCAAACATAGGAACCAGTCATAGGTAAGGGTTGCTGTCCTGAATATAAGCAGGTACCACCTTTACACAAAGTACAGTCTCTAATTCAGCTACAGAATGTCAATGTTTTCACTTTTATTATTTCTGAATTACTGTTGACATACAAACTGAATTAATAAGACAGTTCTCAGGTTAAGGTTTGGACTTTTTTTTTGTTGCTAACATGCTGCAGAATAAGAAAGCCTGCATACAAATCAGTCACTTCTGAAAATATTTTAGTTTTATAAGAAAAGAACAGCTCCATAATTAACCCTTTAAAATGAAAAGCAGCAGAAATTAGACTTTTTTTTTTTTTTTTTGTGCTTTGGACATGTCTCATGATACTGAAGTCCAAAAGTTTGTCCATATATACTCATGTGAGGGATGAATCAAATTCATTAAGATAATCAGCAAACCATGAAGGATCACATTGCACTAAGACAGGGGGAAATACTTCAGTACTATTGGCACCACTGCAGCAGTCTGAGCACCCAGGCAGAGAGTTGGCTTCTTGCCAGATAATGAGATGGTCCTTCTGCAGTCATAAGCACAGAAGTAAGAGAAAAATATGCATGAGGTAGGAATATGAGAATATATTGACACAAAGTGACCTCAGCACACTGACAGTGTCAATGTTGTCTAATTCCTTGGCAGACAGAGGGCTGAAAGAGGAACGATACGAGGAAAAACAAAGGCATTTTTTGGGTGGTTTTATGGAAGCATCTTCCCAAGAGCACAGGGCACTGAAACACACTCAGCAGAAAATACAGAAGATGACACTTGAAGCACTGATCTCCTAGAATACTGTAAGAGCTTCTGCTGCTCCTGTAACCAGCTAACAGTTCTCCTTGAGCCTTTCCAAGCACTGAAGAGAGATGCTGCACAGTGGAGGGAAGCTGTGCTCACTGCTATGACCCAGCTGAGCTCTGCAAGCTGGTATCATGGCTAAGAAAGAAGAAGGAAATGGAAATCTGAAGAGAGATAATTTTCCTCTGGCCATTTTCAGCCCTTATCTCCATGAAGCCTGAGGAGCTAAGATACTGCTGCAACTGCCTCAGAACAGTAAATGGAACATGATGCTATCATCTCTAAATACTAAGCAAATCTCAAGGATATAGCTGAGAATCAGATCTATTATTAAACTGAGTTGCTAATGGAAAAAAAAAAAAAATAATCCACAAACATGAGATAAAAGGCTGCTTGATCTGACTGCTGCCATGGAGGCAAATAAGCCAGACTTGATGATCTTAGAGGTCTTTTCCAACCTTAATGGTTCTATAATTCTATGATTCTAAGTCTCAGGGGAATTTCAGCAGGCAAGGCATTCCCGCATTGGTAGGATCTAACAGATGCTGCAATCCACCTAGAACAGCAGGGAAAACTCACTACCAGACTAGGTTATTATGAAAGTTGAAAAAAATCCCTGGAGTTAC
The DNA here is from genome assembly GCF_036169615.1 of Heliangelus exortis. Lineage (NCBI taxonomy): Eukaryota > Metazoa > Chordata > Aves > Apodiformes > Trochilidae > Heliangelus > Heliangelus exortis. The sequence goes on along the minus strand of NC_092424.1, from coordinate 33,539,059 downwards.
AGGCAACCATGTATAGATACCATTTCAAACTGAGCCCCAGAACATCTATTGCAGAGGACAGCAAGAACATGAAGCACTTCTTACCACAAAGCAACATACTTAAGAACCCCAAATCAAAAAAATCCAAACAAACAAGAATCAGAACAATGATGTATCACAGAAAAAGGACTTAGAAGACAAAAATATTGCCAAAATTTTATTTGCAGTAGTGTTTGTTAAGTATGACTCCCGGGTCATGCTGGCATACAAAGCATGCCTCACAATAGAGAAAAGTAAAAAGTACAGTAATCTCATTGACCCAGGACAATAAACCCTTTTATACACAAATTTTTGTTATGTGGCAACGGACAGAGAGTGTAAGTGCCAAATCAGTCTTCAACATTTAACAGGAAGCTTAAAAAGTTTGTTATATGTAAAAGGTAGGGTGTGATGAGGGAAGATGGAGAGGAGAGTTTCTAACCTGGGGACTAGCAGAAACAGAGAAATAGCACACTACAAAGATGCAAGAATATGCAGAGCACAGTCCAATACTCATTTGATCAGCTTCAGAAGTTTCCCTATTTCAGTCAGTTTCTTTTTGCATTTTCATTATATTAGGAATCCACAGTCATTCTCTGATGTCCTATCCCTGAAGTTTGTGGCAAAAGTTCAAACCATATGACTTCATTTTGAGCTATTTTGTTTTCTACCCTTTTTCTCATTCTAGTCACTGAATCTATCTTATTTGCCCTTCTCTCATGATGATTCGGTTCTTTTCAGTGCTAGGAGTGCTTCCAAATTTCTGTCATCTGCTAATTTAAGATATGCACTTCTAGGCCCTGCACTAAGTTTAATAATTTAGTTTGTTAGAACAGGACTGACCCCAATAAATGATGTTAAACATTTCAAGAATTCAGAGCTTGGGAACAATCCCGTGCACTTATGCAAGAGATACAGTTCTAAGGAACAGAAGCAACAGAAACAACCACTTTAACCTGTCCTGCTTCTCTAAAATGTGTAGCAAGCAAAAATATTATTAGTATTTAAACATCCTTGCAGCAATTTTATTTTTTTATTTAAAGATGAGAAACTGACCATAGTCAAGAGTAATGTAGTAAAAAGGTTATTTTAAAACCAGATAAATCCCCAATTTGGTGCATAGCACAACTACACAAATGCATGCTACAGCACACAAGAAGGAGAGTAGTTAAGGGTGTTTCTGCCCTTGACTAATGGTGAGGAAGGAAAGATGGAGTCTTAATCAGAGCACTGGCTGTAAGCACAGTAATGTGTCCGTACAGATATTACAGTAAAATTCTAGCTCATTTTATGTTATGAAGGAGTATATAGATGCCACTATTTCCAGCCCTAAGGCACCAATGAATCCTGTCTTCAAAGTTTTGAAATTCAGAGATGTGTAGCATAAACTTTGAGCTATTTGCAATTCATGAGGCATCAGCCTCTCAGTATGCTGACAGTATTTCGGTGACACTAAATCACAGAACTCTCATTCACTTTTAAATGAAGCAAGCAAACAAAAAAACGCCCAGTATTTGCTTAAAGAGCACAAAATCAATGGTGATGGCTGAAATACTGTAGCTGTGGCTTATATTTCTAAGAGATACTGGCTTTTATTATTATTTTACAAAAATATTACAAACATTAAAAAAACATACTCTCTCAGCTTTAGTAAGAAAACTTGTCCTGCTTCCAATATGCATTTGTACGATTCAGTAAATACTCACATGTACTTTAGGTGTGGGAGGAAGGCCATTACTAATTGGTTTCTAGAAAATAAAATTTATAAAGTATGTTTACACTCATGAGCACATATGCATGAACATGCTTATTCTCTCCATCTACTATAGCATAAATAATACACAAGTCTAAAAAGATCTTTTTAGAATGCTGTTAAAAACACTTGATAAATAATTGAGCATAATTACATTTGGAGAAAAGAAAGAGCCAGTACTTATATGTATTAGATATAAATCTCTCCCTACAGATTTTTGAAGACAATAAATAAAGTCGTATTTCTAAACTACACTAAATGGAAGGCATTAGATACCTACTGGGACACTAAACTGTATCCAGCCCCTCATGTGCTAGATCTGAAAGCCATGGCTGACCTTTGACTACAGTCACATTTTTAAGCATGACATTAGGTTGGAGACCTTCCTTCCAAGAAACACCTCCATAATTCTGTATGAGTTTGCTAACAATGTGTCTTTACTGACCACGTACCACAGACTACCAGTGTAATTTTCTTCCATTCAGACTTCTACTATGATTCTCTAATACCTCCTCATTGAATGTCTGCATAGCCTATTGGCCCAAGTGGCCAAGAAAGCCAAGCATTTTCACCTTACTATGCCTGAAAGAATGTTATATCCAGCAATACAAATTTTAAGCAATATTGCAGCAATAGTTCAATATTACAAGCTACATTAAACCCTATCAATCAGTACTAGACCCACTTTCCCATACAAGTACCATCTTCTCCTGGTAAATATAAGAATGTAAATGAAGAAATGTATTTTACAGGTAACACAGGAACTTCAAACCCAATTTCAAAAGTAGTTCAGGAAATCATACTTTCCAGAGTACTGCCAGTATTACTGGCACTTCCTCAAAACAAAACAAGAATACACATGATGTTTCTGGTCTATTTCCTCTTCACTTCTCACAGAACAATGACATTTCCAACCTCATCCTTAGAACAAGCCCCCAAAGACTGCAGTACCACATTACACTTAATATTCCACTCTTCCCTAACTCACATTCCCACTTTTACTGTTGCATCACAATAACAGAGTGACCACTCTGGAAGTGGTGTGCTGCTTTGACCGAAAACCTTGCTTAGAAGAGGAGAAAGAGATGCAGGAATATTCCCCTTCTTCAGCTAACAGCTGGATCAGATTACACATGCTGTGAAACTGCTTTCTCTCCATAGGTGCAATTTCACATGAGTATACGTAGCTCAAGTCTGCCACTAAACCTAAGCTGCTAAATCATGAAACCCAGAGCTCCAGAGACCAGCAGGCAAACAGCTTGCAGATCTGGACCCTCAATCTATATGTCTGCATCTTTTTTCCCCTGAACATCAAAAAGCCTGTATGCCTATATCTACAATAGGAGAGAGGCTCATTTGGCACCAGCCCTAATATTAAGCTCCTTTACCAGGGCCAGTCAAATCCTCCAGTAAGCCATCAGGTGGCAGCATATTCCTTAATTTCACCTTAATTTCATTTGCTTTAATAGCCATCACTTGGTACAACATACTATATTCTGCAAAAGAATGCTCTCATTACATGTCTCTCAAATATGTGAATACAAGCAAGTAAATATTGTACATCCATGACCCCTAGTTTCTAATAAAAATTAAATACCAACTCAAACGTCAGCTTAAGACTGTATCACAACTTGACTTTGAAAACTGCTTTGATTGAAAATAAAGATGACATCCATCACCACTTCTATACAAGAGCATTCCTGCTCCTTTTCATCACACATACAAGAGAGTTAAGATGATTTTAAAGTAATACATAGAAGATGAGATACCTACCAGAATTTCCTTTTTTTCTTTCCTTGAAAAATTAATGTCTCTATCTTCATTCTGAGTTGGTGATCCTTCTCTTTCACCATTTAATTGTACAGAAGTCACCCCGTTACCTAGAAAGATTCATATTTTAGGAAATGCTCTTCTACCTTCAGCTCAAAGAATTGTTTTAGCCTAAAACCAATTTTGAAGGGTCTAAATTTCCACTTAGGCCAGGACACGTTCCAATATGCTCATTTATTTCTGAAGTGTACATGGTCCCACATGTGCATAGATAACCATCTATAGAGCCAAACTCAACCTCAGTCCGTGGTTTTTGGTAACATAACAAATCTGTTGTTGGTATTGAAAGGGATGCTGTCATGGTTATGCAGAAAGAATTATTTAATATATCCAAAGAAAAACTTGGCTATAGCTGATGCTTCAATTACCAATTCTTTATAAATAGCCTGGAGGCATTTCTTAGCAGTGGATGGTTAAGCGTTAAAGTCAAATATGTAACACATGAACTGCAGTACTAAGAATGTAGCAATGAAGAGCTAGCAAGTATCAATTAAGGGTCATTTAGCTTGCTTAAAACAAGCCAGTCCCACACAACTCTCAAAGCATCAGACTTTTAACAGAAAGACATAAAAGGAACAGAATAAACAGTAAACATACACAGTTACCTGCTATACTACCCAATCCGGTTCATTGCATATAAAAGCAAACTTAGACACTCTATCCTTGACGTGTCAAATTACAACAGCTGATACAAAGGGTCAGACACTGAAACCTATATACAGGAAAACTTTTTTTATTCTCTATGACAATCCTGATATACATTATAAACCTGCAGTTTAGAAAAGCAATTGTGCCACCAACGGCATCAGCAGGAATTGGGTCAGTGACTTTACTGGAAGGTACATTTACCATCTTAAGAGTTTAAGCATATTTTCTTTGTGTATTTTGGCTTTCATGCAGTTTGTTATTTTCATATTACAGAAAAATTACCACAGCATGCTTTAATGTGTGCATAGGTGAGGAATTAGAAATAAAATCACATTAGATTATTTAAGAAATATTTGCATATTTTTGTGTCACTCTTATTACCTAAAGCATTAGATTTCTGTGGAGGTAACCGAGGAGGTGGTGGTCTGGGTGGAACCTGAGATACAGATTTTGCTGGACTCTCTGATGTTGGGCACCTCTTGATTGTCCTTTGATTATCGTTTTCAGAAGAGTTAGTTTCTTGGGGGATAAAGATGGATTTAGGCTGAAAAAGATGTAGTAAGAAGAAAAATAATGACAAAAAGACTCAAAGTATCCATGTTAGAAAAAAAAAAAAAAAAAAAAATCACATGCGCAGTACTTTGGTCCTGGAATTTTCACACATAAATTGATAAAGCAGCATGTTCTGCCATGCAATTTTTTTTCAAAATACAAACAAGAAGAAAATGCATAGTGATAAGAAAAACCTTGTTATTGTTAAATTACTAATTCAAGATCACTGTCTTCAAGTCATGCATTAAACAATCACAGGGCATGTGGAAATGTCACTGGTTTTGACTCAAGATAACCAAACCAGACACTGAAGTAGAAACTATGGAACATTCAATGATACAGCCAGAACTTTGTGTGAAGAATCCCAAATACCATTGGATGTACCCAGAAAAGGCAACATTGTTTAGACACTTGTTGCACTAATGCTGGGTACAAAACCCCTCTCAGTTCAGCAAATATATTTAATGCTAGAGCATAAGTCATCAAACTTGCAGTTTTGCCTGGGGAACTCACAGACAAGGAAAATGTAAGTTTTTTTCTTTTCATTTTTGCTTATATTTAGATAACTTCACTGTTAAAAGATTAACTTACTCTTCAAGTGGCAGCATTCAAAACAATCTGATGCAAACATGCCCCTGAAGATCACCATTCAGACACCAAAAGTTAGCAAACAGATGATTTATTTGTCAGCTCTTTATTAAAAGTTACTTGGGGCACTAAACTTAACTACCCAATTTATTCCTTCTGAAGTATCTACTAACCTGATCTCCTTCTATGACAACATGACCAGCTCAAGTGGATGAGAGGAAAGGCTGGTGGATGCTGTCTACCTAGACTTCAGTAAAGCCTGTAATTCCCACAGCATTCTCTTGGAGAAACTGGCTGCTCATGGCCTGGATGTGGGTGAAATGCTGGCTGAATGCCTGGACCCAAAGGGTCGTGGGGAATGGAGTTAAACCCAGTTGGTAACTGATCACAAGCATTTAGGCCAGGGCTCAGTATTTGCACCAATTCTGTTTAATTTCCTTATCAATGATCTGGACAAAGGAATCAAGTGCAAGCTCAGTAAGTTCACAGGCAGCAGCTAGTTGGGAGTGCTGGTGAGCCTGAGGGTATGAGGGCCCTTCAGAGGGATCTGGAGGGGCTGCACTGATGGGCCAAGGCCAGTTGTATGAGGTTTAACAAGACCAAATGTGAGGTCCTGCAATTGGATCATAAAAACCCCATGAAATGCTACAGACTTGGGGAAGAGTGGCTGGAAAGCTGCCCAGAGGAAGAGTACCTGGGGATGCTGGTTGATACCTGGCTGAATGTGAGTGTGCCAAGAATGCCAACAGCATTCTGGCCCATATTGGAAATAGTGTGGCCACAAGTGATCATGCCCCTGTGTACTCAGCACTGGTGAGGTCACACCTCAAATACTGTGTTCAGTTATGGGCCCATCACTACAAAGAAGTCTGAGTCACCACTCCTGGAGGTATTAAAACGCATGAAAAAGTGGGGCTTAGGAATACGGTTTAGTGGTGGACTCGGCAGTGCTAGGTTAATGGTTGGACTTGATGATTTTGGAAGTTTTTTCTAACTGAAATGATTATATGGTTCTCTTCGACAATCAGAACTGCAAATAGTCAGAAACAGCACTTTCACACCACCAAATACTCCATGGTGCAAGTCCTAATGCAGATTTGCAACTAAGTGCTACAAACACACAGGTCAACTCCTTGGACAGACCCTCGACTTAAGAATTGATTTAAGCCTTCAAGTCAGGGCTCAAGTGAGAGAACCATCAGAACAGTCACTTCTGCATTTTTTCATCTATTTAATTGATTCATCTATTAATTTTTCATTAATTTAATTTTATTCTGGGCAACAGTATCCCCCTTCCTTACCTTTGGTGGTAACGGAGGTGGCACTTTAGGTTTCATAGTAGCACTATGAAGAAAAGAAACAAACCAGATTGTTAATGCAGTGTAGATCTTTGAACCTCATACTGCAGTGTTCAAGAGGACACAGGATTTTATAAATGCCATACAAGTAAACATCATTAACTTGTCAAAAACACAATTGTATCCAACCAACTGCATCATGAGTACTTTCAAACATTTTGTTATTGCTGCATACCACAGATACCATCAGAAAACTTAAGCATCACAGATCCTCCCTAGAGAGTACAAAGTAACACAAATAGGTCTGTTGAAGATACACATATTGCAGAAAAAAAGCAGGGAGATGCAGAGCAGGCATATTTACTGTGTTGAGGGGAGAGAGATTTAAGGTGTCAGCTTTTTTAAAGGGAATTTTGTAGGTATATAGGGCAAATGGGATGTGTGAGTCTGACCTCACTGGTTTGCAACTGTCTCAAAAGAGCAATTTTAAAATGAATAGCCCTGGCTAGGGTGGAGGAACTGGTTGGCCAGAGCTGAGTAGGGGTGACCCCTCGGGGTGTGATAAGAGCTACTGGGTGGAGGCTGTTCCTCTTCTGAGCACCAGCCTTCAATGCTGGGACATCCCTCCAGGCACACTAAGGGGCTGGAGCAGAGCAAGGATGGAATCAGGAAGAAGCCCCTTTCCTGAGGGCCAACCTTCAATGCTGGGATGCCCCTGGAGGCTCGATGTACCTGGTTAAGTGGCTGGAAGAGAGGAGGAATGGCTTCTGGACGAAGATAAGAATTGATGACTGGGTGGGGGACTACACCCTGGCTGACTGACAGCTGCCCCTTGGGAACAAAAGGACTCAGGGGTATATATGGCTGTCCATGCTCTGACTGGGTCGTCATCTTTTGACCCACCACCATTACTGCACCGGACCCTGTCCAGGATCAGTGCCATCCTGAAGAACCTCACTGGGCAGCTGGACCCCTGGTGGTGACTCTGTCTGTCTCTCTGTCTCTGTCTCTCTCTCTCATTCTTCCCACCTTTTTACCCTTTATTTCTCCTCTCTTCACTCTCGTTCTTTCTTACCATTTCTTACCACTTTTTCTCTCTCTTTCTTAGATCTTCTTTTCCTCTCTACCTCTTTTCTACATTTTTGCCTGTGTCAATTGTCAAATAAAATCTGCTTGCACTCGACCATTTTCTATGGTTGGACTTCGTTTCGCGTATCCAAACAAAAATAAATTTCAATGTTACCTCGGACCGTAACAAGGGAGTTCAAGAAAAATTATGAATACTATGCCTTGAAATACCAAAGAATACAAAAAATCTAGCAAAACACATCTGCAATGGACAGCTAAGCCTTGTGTCTGGATTGTTTTGGGGTTTATTTTCTTCTATTAGGTTGGGGTGGGTTTTTTTGTTTTTTACAGAAATATTGGGAAAGGCAACTTCTTAATACAAGAACAATTCAACAGTTTGGTTTAACAGTGTAAGATAGCAGCAGGAAACAAGAAAGCTGAAGCATGAGGAGCCTCCTTCCTCTGCTGGTTCTGTGTTTCAAAGAGCATGCTGTATTTTCTTTAAAAATGCTAAATTCCTAATTTTAAAATGTTTTTAATAATTTATGCTATCCTGTTTCCTAATCTTTTTGAAAAGGAAATTATTTCTATTAAATAAATTAAGAATATATTCTTGCACAGTATTTTCCTTATCTAGAAACTCTTCCAAAGTTTTGGGAAAATACCCAAGCAGTAAGTTATCTTGTTTTCTGGTTGACACATCAACAACTTGTCTGCATTGCTTCATTCTTCCCAGGAGCTTCTGTCCTGGTATCTAATCAGTTATTTTTATTTCAGAGAAGTTAGAAGGGGACTTCTGAGAAAGAGTTACCCTGTGCCATGCATTTCAGCTGCTATGGTGATGGAAATTCTCTTCATACACGAGACCAAGCTTAAGTCTCAGTCATATGTGTCCCAGCTCCATTTGTTTTTTTCTTTCATAGTCTTCCCTGCATGTCAGACAGCCATCAGTGTTACTGGGCAGACAAATACATTAAAAAAAGAAAAGAAAAAAAAAAAAGCCAATGATTTGGCATAAATGTGGCAGGTGTCTGTACAAAGGACAACAGCAAGGTTTATGAGCAGCTTGTCACCAATGATCACAAAGGGCAGTGCCCCAATAATTTCTTCTTTCCCAGCTTTGATAACCAGGAAGTTCAAGTATCAGCAGCTTTGATGTATATGGGAGGAAATGAAATATCAAAACAATGAAAATTATTAAATGGAGATAATTTTATATTGTTCCCTGAAGAGTGTGGCTCTCTGCTGCTATGAATCACCCAGCTTCAGTCATGCAGTGGCATCAGTTTGGACTGGAAGGTGTACAGCTGCTTCAGGGGTTTAGTTCTGGATCTACAGGCAGAAGTGACCAATGTCACATGTACTCTTCAACTGCACCTCCACCTCCCAGAACATAAATCAAACAAAAGCCATGAATCTTCAGTTGACTCCAGAGAATGATAATCAGAGACAACCAAGGAACCAATATATTGCAACAGAGCTTTAGGCTCAGACACCAAGTGGAAAGGCACATATGCAGAATTTGTCTGAGCCATGGTTGAGCCATTCAAGGCTAAGCCCTGTGCTTACAGGAAATTAAATTCTCTGTCTCTCTCTGTAGAGCAAGAGTACCAAGGATGAGATACAGGGAAGAACCAAAAAAGACTTCTGGGTAGACCACTGGTTAATGTCCTTAGGCTCAGATCAACTGGAACCTTTCCAGAAGCTATCAGGTTCTTTCTTGCCTGACCTGAAAACAAAAATCCACAGAAACACAACAGCAACAGGAACAACTAAAGCCAATGCTGTTTGAAAGTTCTGATGGAGCTTGTGCAAGAAACAAGGATCGCAAAACACTGCACAATGTATCAGTGCAAACACTTCAAAACAGCAGGGATCAAGGGGTTCTAAGCAGTGAAACATGACTGAAGTTGATGATACCAACTGCAAACAGAGCAAGTATGAGGGAAAAGAGAATCATTAAGCAAAAATGGACAGATACAGGGCTGTTCACAAAAAACATACCAGAGATTAGTACATATGAGGAAACAAGCTGAAGTCAAAGTGAAGCTGGCAGTATGGAGCTATAGGTGACCCTTACATCACACAGTGCAGGAAACCTGAGTTAGCATTACCAAGGTCTACCCAGCTATGAACAAAGTAGGTTTTCAGCTTGGTCCAAATGCAGGAGAGCAAATAAATGAATGAGACAAGACACAGGAGCTTCATATTATTGATGAACTACATAATTAATCATGCCTTTTGACAATTGCATAGTGACGAAATATGACGAATTTCGTAAGGAATTAGCCTGCTAAAAACTGACTAAAAGTGTTTTTTCTCTAGCATCACTTGTGCCAAACAGCAAAAACACACTTCTATTTTTAGAAGTTGATTATTAAACAATGAAAGTTTAATGTACATCACCTATATGACATCAGACATTATCAGTAGCTTTACCCTTCTTGAAGGCGCCTGCCCCTCATGTTCTGTACTAACCACTGCTTTTGTTACAAAAGAACAGCAGTAAAATAACTCAAAAAAAAAAAAAAATGTTGGTTCTCTGTAAGAGACAGATGCCAACAATAGATAAGGCATGTTTTACAAGTTTCTAGTATGAAGCAACAGCTTTCAAAATTATCAATTAACAGAAAAGTAAACAAAAATTCTGTCTCAATGGCATCCTTCCTTTTGATCCTGACATTAGATTCATTTAGGAATGTAAATTTCTGCACACTGGCTGTGGATTTTAAACTATTTCAGCTCTCATCTGTCAATCGAAAAAAGTCCAAGAATAATTATACCAGTGACTTTAGTGTGAGAATAATTATTGAACACATGCTTACTGATACTGCCTTTGTACTCATGGTAAGAGAGCCTGGTCTATTCCAAAATGAAACACCCCCAACAAGCATTCTGCTAGCTGAGAATGTGGACTAAAGAAACTCAGCCATCTAGAGAAGACAGTTATGTATATATTATATATATATTTAATGAGCTCTATTTTAATATACAGACATTAGTTCTACAGAAGACACCACAAATTGAGTCAGATGGCTCAGTGTAACTCGGCCAAGATTGTGTTCAATAACAGAAGATAAAAGGACAACTGTATCAAGTGAGGAACAAGATTTTTTTACCACAAGTTTATCAGAAGAATAACAAAACTTCTGGCAATGTAGTCAAGGAACAATATTTTAATTATTTTAAAATTCTATAGAAGAAAAGTATTTTTGAACTAATAGAGACAAAACACGATTTAACTATTTTTAATTTTTCATCTATTCAAGAATAAGCTTTTATATGCATACATTTATTTTTACAAGAAGAAAGGACTTACTGTTTTGCATCATCATCTGCATCATCATCATCTTCTAAATGTGCCACATGTCCCCTAAGAAAATGAACAAGGTACTATGGCTGAGTGGGCTTTATTTATATTACCTTGGATGATATGAAAAAATTCTGAGCTTAAGGGCTATTCTCTCTTTTACATCATTTTACTATCCTTAAGCTTTAAAACATAACTATTATTCTTTAAATTACAGTTGCAATCCACACAACTATGCCTCTCATATCCTCTCAGCAAGTATAGGGATAAACAAGAACTAGTAGTGAAAGACATAAGAAACCAGTGTACGAATGACATTGAAACACGTAAGAGGGGGGGAAAAAAAAAGAGAATAGAATTACCGCTGATGCAGTTCTTCTTCAACTGATTTTAAGAGACTCCTTCAGCATTAAATAAGAATAAGAACACAGTTTAATTGTGGCACACAAATTTAATTACCAAAAGCCAGGGCAAAGGTTCCTACAATTCTATCATTAAATAATATAAAGCGTGTAATTTCAGGTGGCTTTCAGAACACACATCAAACACCCACATACAAAGAAAAAAATGCAGCTATGCTTATTATTTTTTCACACAACACACTTTCATATGCATTTATTAACATATTGTAATTAAGTGCAGCAGTCCTTGTTCCTTATATTGTAAAACAAGGGCTATCTTAGCTTGATCCGATTTAAAACAAATCCACACCATCCAAGAAAATTATCATCATAAAAAAAAGAAACCAGATTGAGAAGAGGTTTAAACTATTACTGGAATAAATTCCCATTTCCCTAGTTAACTTTTCTAACATTCTGAACTTCATTTTTGTGTCTTTGTCTGAAAACACAGACAGAGAGTAATAGCAGGCTAAACCCAGGGATGCGAAACAACAGAATTTAAGATGATATCAGTATTTCTGCTCTCCCCAGAAAAAAGATACCATAAAAGTATCATGTTCAACACTTAGGTTTTCTGCATTTCTTTAAATATGATGTAATTTAGGAAAGGAAATCTAGGCATCCTAATTCTGATGTGCATAAATGTAAATTAAGAAATTTGGTGGAAAGGAATAAATTATATAGGAAAGGTGGGGAGGGGCTTTTCACCAGAGAGGGCTGTGATAGGAAAAGGAGTAATGGTTTTAAACTGAAAGAGGGTAGATTTAGGTCTGATTTCAGGAAGAAATTCTTCATGATGAGGGTAATAAGATATTGGAGGTTGCTGATGCCTGCCCTGGTGGTGTTCAAGGCCAGGCTGGATGAGGCCTTGTGCAACGTGGTCTCATGGGAGGTGTCCCTGCCCATGCAGGGGGGTTGGATCTTGACAATCTTTAAAGTCCATTCCAACCCAAGCCATTCTATGATTCTATGATAGGGAAACGATTTAATATGATTAATACAACAAAATTATTAAATGCCTGAACATGAAGTTAAATGACTTTCCTAAGATGGGTAAGTTTTGTTTTTTAAAGCAGCTAAAATTTTATGTTCCTAGTACCATATACATGAAGAGGGGCATAAAGCAATGTCAAAGAGTAGCATGAGTAGTTCCTGGACAGAGTAAAATTGTATTCTGTGGGACCTGTCATGCAGAACACTTCGTTAACAAGTCTACCAAGATAACAGCTCTTAAAAGGAAGTTTATAACCTCATAGAGACATATATAATTATAATTACTATTATTCTAAAAATAGTGATTTTTGACTTCTATATTATATGCCCAAGCTTAAAATATGTCCATTTCAGCTATTGTGCTTAACCCACATTTGTTATTAAAACAGTCTTGAATTAAAGACAAAAGCCATTGCTTACTCACTTATTTGCACCCAAGAAGTAGCCACACTGAGGACCATGACCATATTCTAGCTGTAGATCCTACAAATATAAGAGGACAAATCTTTAAGATGAACAGGTGAGCATCAAACACTTACCTTGTGTCATGCTGCTGTTATCCCCTCTGCCACAACTGAGCTAACAAACGAGTTAATTCCTCTGGTCTTCCTGGCTCCTAACACCACCCTCAGACTCACCCACATTTTTCTTAATTCCTTTCAAAGTACTAATCTTACACCCTTTCCTTGGACAAACAGATCCTTTGCTCAAATAAAGTTGGCTACAAAAAAGGAAACATAAATAAATAAGAAAACATAAATAAATAAATGAAGAAGGAAAAAAGCAAACAAAGCAAGAAATAAAGCAAGAAAGAAAAAAGGGACTTTGTGATCTACCAGACCCCACAGAGAAGCCAGCCAACTCACTGGCACATTATCATATTAATTTCAGAATTTCAGTTCTGGCAGGGAGCCTGAAATGCCTTTAGCACATGGGAACACTAAAGAAGAAATACATATTGTAAGGATAACTATTTATGTTCTCGTGTATACTTTAAAAGATCATCTTTGATACCAGAAAGAAAAATACAATATTAACAGCATCTTCAAGCACTCAAGCAATCATGAAGTGTGGGCTATTTAGAAGAAAATGTGGCAATAGGCCTTCAACATTATTATTCAACAGATGCCATAAAGAATTCCAATTTAATGCATTAATGGGAATATAGGGACGATATTGAAGCACCATCAAATCTGCATCTGCCAGAAGGATAATGCTATAATTACAGGACATTTATTTTCTTCAGGTGCATCAGAAGAGAAAAAAACTGAGCATAAATTTGGTCCCACAATACTGAGTGGGTTATCGATCACCCATGCTAGTGAGAAATGGCACTAAACTGCTCCTTTCCAGGAAACATTTTAAAGACCTCCCAATATCTTATGTGAAACAGGCCTCTTTCATCTGCAGCCCATATCAAAAGCATGGCTCCCTTCAGAAAGAGGCCCAGGCATCCAATCTATAAGAGCAACAAGCTTGGTTTATACGGTGACAACTCATGGGGCTGGTATCTCAAAAGGGCATTTGTAAAAATCACAGGGAAGAGTCCCACACTAGATTTGCCACTGTTCCAATCTGATGAAGCAGAAACCACTGCAGTTTTCAGTTCCAGACCAAAGGGAAATCACTTTAATACAAAGCTATGTACTTTTTTTTTTTTTTTTCTGCTCAGCTAGGAATTTCAAGTTGTTAGCTACACCCTCAATTCTGCTCTATAAAGCTAAGAAGTTGCTTCCACGTGGGTGTTTCTACCACAGCTGAGAGTTGCATTTAATTGCTTAAGTGAGTTTCTCTATATTCCAAAGACAAGTGAGATATTGTGGAAAAAACAGTATGTAACCTATAATTATTTGATGTTAAAGAATGAACAGATCAGAGGGTTGAATAAAAATTGCAAAGGCAAGCTTGATGCTGGCATTTTGTAAATCATAGAGAGACTGATTTTTCAGTCTTCGTGCCAACTTTATTACATGTCTTTTTCTGTAACTAAATGAAGAAACCCCCAAACCCCATCCACTTCTATGAATCTGACTCACAAAGGCAATCTAATTTCCCCCTCAGGCATCTGTAAGCTCAAAAATTGGGTGACAGGAAAGAAGGGATCACACGTGTTCCTGCCAGCAGGGGAGGAAGGCTCACTTCTCCCCAGCAACATGTCCCAGGCTCTGCAAAGTAGCAGGTGGAAGGGGTCAGGCCTTATTCATGGGTATCTTTGTTCCCTTCTGCTATCCTTACCTTCCTTCTTCACAGCTTCACCCTCCTTCTATGCCCCAATCTTGACTCCTCCTGCTTCTTACTCCAAACAAGCTCAGCAAGTCTCCTTCCCTCAGGAAGGGCTATCCTAAGCAATTTCAGTCTTTTTATCATTTCAAGTATCTGTCACCTTATCCAGGCAACTCCTTTCTGCTGGTCTTCACCACCAGCTGATGTACTCCAATCCACCACAAAGAAACACAGTTTTAACTTTCTTACACTGAGTACTTACATTCCTTTTATGCCAACTCAAAACTTTCCATGTGTAAGCATGGTTATTTCTAGGGCTCAGACTCTAGAGCAGAAAATAAAAAGACTGGAAGCATGTCACCAGACTCACAAACAAGGAGGTCAAACAGGTTGTGTGAGTCTAGGAGTATCCTAGGAGTAAGAGGATGCCAGAACAAAGACTGGGAGGCCGATGAGAAAAATAACCCCAGATCAGTATAATGAAATCTGAGATTTTCACCTTGAAGTGACAAGCCTTTTGTCTACATATTCCAAAATCACATTAATCAGAAGTGGGAAACAAAGACCTTACGCTGGGCAGAGTCAAAATATATCTGCCCCTTTTAATTTCCACACTGTCATGGCTATATTCATTGACAGGAAATGACAGGAAATTTGCTAAGAGAAAATAAGCTAAACCCTATAAAACTTAAGAAGCCTTCATCTGTCACCAGACTTTTAAAGCCTTGCTGAAATTTTCTTTATGGAAAATGACATCTGCCAGAATTAGTTCCATTGAAAAGCTTTAAAAGGACAAAACCTAGTTTTTTATTCAGTTTACTATTGTGCTGCCTATTAGTGTTTATTTAAATATTATTCTAGTTGGATATATATTTTTTGTCTTAGTTAGCTTGCTACTGTTCTTCTAAGCCCTTTAAATACTGCTGGTTTTCACTCCAAATGTGAAGTAATCCATTGCTAAGGAAATTCTTTTTCCCATGCTCTTGATAGATACCGAGAGGTAGAGAGCTTTTAAGAAGTGCAACACATTTTTTCCTTGTACTGTCTATTCCAAATATATCCAGAAGTTATAATTTTATAAAACTTCTAGCTACACATTTGTACAAAAATATCAGTATATACTGTATGTAGCCTGCAAAGCCTCCAGCAAGCTGTTACACTTTATCAGAATGACCAGTGTAACTTGATTTTTTTTCAAGCCAAACACAAAGGTATTTTTTCAACAAAGCAGAAGTCTTAGCAGTTATAGCTTCCCACTGGGAAGAACAGATTAGCATTAATTACTAAATGACGCAACAGTTGGCTTAATAAAATCTGTTCTTTCTCCAGCATCCCTAAAGTAGCCCAACAGCTTCATGAATCTAAATTAATATTTTCATTTGACGTACCTACAGTGCTGATTAGTCAAATTCTTTTTAGATCAGACAACGTTCACATGGAATAAATCGGAGTGACTAGACATATTTTCCAAGAGGATCTTGAGATCCACAGCTAGCAGGAATGAGATGAGGTCAAAAGCCTTGGTGTTAAATCAAAGACGCAACCCCATGTTATTCTGCATTCAGTCTCAGATTACCAATAACCCATTCCTGAACCAACACAAATACGTAGGAGACAGAGTGCTATCTGCTGCCAATGATGGCTTTGGAAGAAAAGGAATAAATACCAGTTCATTTCAACAGCCTGGGTAATATTAAATTAAGAAGTCATGCAGAAAGGCAAATCACACCTTCAGATAAATCACATGTGCAAAGAAACCTGAATAAAAACAGCACACAGTTTTTCTCAGAGGAAAGACAAATTTGTTGGTAAGGCCATGCTATGAAACAAATTCCCCAGGAATTATCAAATCTACAGTATCTTCTGCAGTTTAAATTTCAAAAACTGCTATTTATTTTCTGCAAAATTTAATGACAAATTATTTGTTGCTGCAAGTCTGACAGTCTCATGTTCCTAATTCATTCTGTACGGCTGAGCTGTACTGGAAATCTATTTTTAGGTGTTCAGCACTTCAAAAACCAAAACTGTATACAGCCAACCAGCTATTCACAATTACTTCCTACATTTGCTGTTCCTGAAGTCTAGTGAGAATAGCATCATTTGATGTGACAAAATTGACTTTAAATCCACAGTGCTGGGGATGTAACTCTGAATTTCAAATAATACAAATTACCTTTGGACTACTAACATATCAGGCAGAAGGGACATACACATCTCTATCAGTAAAATGATTAAGCAGTTCCTATCACACTGCTTCATAAAAGAGGATGTCAATTTTAAAAGAAGCCTAACATTATCTAATACATATGCTATAGTTTTAACACCTTTATTTCATTAAAAAGTGTTTTTTAAATCTTATTTAGATAGCTTAACACATCAGAAATACCAAACTGTATTTCTAAACGTGCTAAATGTAATTCTCCCATGGTGATTGACTGAGGTTTTGCTGTGCACTACTGCTACACAACCACTGTTCCCCTCTTCACCTTCAGTTCTCTTTGTGTTTTGCTTGTTAATGTCCACTTGGCACCAACAAACTATTTCATACCCGTATAATTGAACATTACTACCCCAACTTGCTATGGGAAGGCCTCAGTGCAACAGGCAATTGCACACACCATTTTAAAACTGCCCCCTAGCAATAAAATTTAGCATCTCACTTAATTGCTTTTGCCAAGGCAGAAATATGCAAAACATAAAGGGAAGGAAAAGAAAGCAGAAACAATATTCTAAACCCTGAGGCACATACTTTTCCCCCCCATTTCCACTCACTTTCTTCTGACTGTAAGAACTGCATATCATTTCATTACCTAAAGCTGAACAAAGTAGAGGCTTCTGGGCAAAGTTATCTATAACCTATGTTGACTTCTTTTTCAGTCTTTTCCTACCAATAATTTAGGGTTTTTGCCACAAGTAGTTAACTAACACAGAATAGCTGTGTTAAAACACTGCATCCCTAAAACCAGGTGTTACCAAAAACTATTGCAAATTATTAGACTCAGAATATATGTATAAGCCAAGACAAAGCCCAATGACTAAATTATTTAAATAGAACCAAACATATAAACACATCTGGCAAATCGGTGCAGACTGCATGCTAACTGCAATCCTCTTACTGACTTCTTTGTTAAAGAAGTCTAAAATAAATGCTAAGTTCATAACTGTAGGTTGGAACCTGAGATATCAAATCCCAGTTCAGTTCAACTTTTCTGCCACTTTCTAAAACAGCAGAAATGAAAATTTTCCACCGCACTGAATACTCCAAGCTACATTTAAAAAGTCTAATGCAGTAACATTCCATTTTTCCCCTCAGTGCAAAGAAAACCAACAAACAAACTTGCTATAGTGTTGCAGATCAGTATGATGCAGACTAGAAACAGGTGGTGCTGAGGCAGCTGGACAACAATATTGTGAACTACTCTCTAACATAAAGAACCCCACCAAAACAATGAAACTATAAAACAAACAAAAAAAAGAGTGGGTTGCTAGTCAGAGAAGCCTCAACAAACTGAAGGAGTAGGCACCAAAACCCCATAGGGTATAACATAACCAACTGAGAAGTCCTGCAGCTAAGGACAATCCAACCACACATACAAGAGGCTGAGGACAAGCTGACTGGGGGCAGGAAGGGCAACTCTGAAGAAAAGGGTTCTGGCGTCCCAGCAGACAAAAGAGGGGACTGTGATCAGAAGCACACACTTGTGGTATAAGTGGCCAACCATAGTGAAGCCAGAGGGTGTTACCCCCTTTATTTGGCACTTGGAAGATCACATCTGCATGTGGTGTCCAGTTCTGGGCTTTCCAGGACAGAGACATTAACAGATTTGAGGGAAGCCAGTAGAAGGCCATTTAAGATTGTTCAAATGATGAAGCAAGAGTGGCACAACAGGAAAGGCTGAAAGAACAAAGCTTTTGTAGCCTGGAGAAAGTAACTGCTGTCTTCAGCTATTCCGCAGGAAACTGTAGAGAAGACAAAGCTCAGATGCACAGTGAAAGAACAAGAGGCAACAGGCACAAATGTCAGCAACATGAACTTTGGCCATAAGGAACCAACTCCTCTCCCTGGGAGCCCTGGGACAGGGTCTAGAGATGCTCAGTTGTCTCCATCCTGAAAAGGATTAAAACTTCAACTCAACAAGCCCAATGTAATATCTGGATCTATCCTGGAAGCTGCCCCTTATTTAAACAGGAGTAAGCTTGAGATCTCCAGGTGTTCATTCCCACCTCACCTTTTTTTGGGAATTCTCTGACAGCATTTACAACTTAAAATATGAATCTTAGTCTGCAACTAGAATTATGTTTCAACTTATTATGGGAAGAAAGCTTTATTGCCACAATATTTTATTGCAGATCAGGATAATGTGAAGGGAAATATTTTTATTTGGTCAACCTTGTTGCCAGGGAAGGTCATGGAACAGATAATCTCAAGAGTCATTACAGATCAGTTAAAGGTCAACCAGACAACCAGGCCCAGTCAGCATGGGTTCACAGAAAGCAGATCCTGCTTGACAAACCACATCTCGTTCTATGACAAGGTGACCTGCTTAGAGGATGAGGGAAACACTGTTGATGTGTTCTACTTGGACTTTACTAAAGCCTTTGACACTGTCCCCCAAAACCTCCTCGTGGACAAGCTGGCTGCCCATGGCTTGGATGGGCATATACTCTGCTGGACTGAACACTGGCCGGAAGCCTAAGCCCAAAGAGTTGTGGTCAATGGTCAATCCAGTTGTCAGCCAGACACAAGTGGTGTCTCTCAGGGAGCAGTGCTGGGGCCTGTTTAACATCTTTATTAACGATCTTGATGAGGGGATTGAATGTACCCCCAGTAAGTTAGCACATGACACCAAGTTGTTGATCTGCTGGATGGCAGAAGGGCTTTACAGTGGGACCTGGACAGACTGGATGGTTGGGCTGAGACCAACTGTATGAAATTCAGTAAGGCCAAGTGCTGGGTCCTGCATTTTGGTCACAGCCCCAGGGAACACTACAGACTTGGAGATGAGTGGCTGGAAAGCTGCCTGGAAAAAAAGGACCTTGCTGTATTGATTGACAGTCAGCTGAATATGAGCCAGCAACGTGCCCAAGTGTCCAAGAAGGCCAATGGCATTCTGGCTTGTACCAGAAATTGTGTGACCAGCAGGACTAGGGAAGCGATCCTGTCCCTGTACTCAGCACTGCTGAGGCCTCACCTCAAGTACTGTGTTCAGTTTTGGGTACCTCAACACAAAAAGGACATTGAGGTGTTGGGAGCAGGTCCAAAGAAGGGCTACAAAGCTGGTGACGAGTTTGAAAAACCTTAGGAAAATCCCTTATGAGGAGAGACTGAGAGTATTGGGGCTGTTTAGTCTGGGAAAACAGGCTGAGGGGACTCTTTACAAATACCTGAAAAAAGGTTGTAGTGAGCGTGGGGTTGTTCTCTTCTCACTGGTGACAGACAACAGGACAAGAGAAAATGGCTTCAAGTTGTATCAGGTGAGATTTAGGTTGGATATCAGGAGAAACTTCTTTACAGAAAAGGTTAAGCACTGAAACAGGCTCCCCAGAGAGGTGCTTGAGTCTCCATCCCTTAATGCTGTTTAAAAATTGCCTGAATGTGGTGCTTGGGGACATGGTTTAGTGGTCGATCATCAGGAACATGGTAATAGGGTTAGGACAAGGCTGGACTCAATGATATTGAAGGTCTTTTCCAGTCTGAAAAATTCTATGATTTATGACCTTTTCTTTTGAATCAGAACAACTCTGAACAGCTCTGTTTCTCAGGAACAGGGCTTCAGGACCATAAGACAAATTCTCATGGATTCCCCTTGACAGATCCCACTATTCCTAAGTACAAAATATCACCTCTGAGGCAGATACAGTTACAGATACAGCAACAGTTCTGCAGAAGGTGGGTTTAACATCCCTTACTCTTGGCTTCTCTTTAGCCTGTGCATGTCCCTCCACCACACTTGCATTGCCAATTGCAATGCCACACATGGAACTCTAATGGGTAACTCATCTGCTGGGGAAAATAACCTGAAAGAAGTTGCATGCTTTTCCTCTGGATGTCATACAGAAACATAGAATTGGCTGGGTTGGAAGGGACCTCAGAGATCATCAAGTCCAACCCTTGATCCACTGCCTCTGCAGTTACCAGACCATGGCACTGAGTGCCACATCCAGTCTCTTTTTAAATATCTCCAGGGACAGAGAATCCACCACTTCCCGGGGCAGCCCATTCCAATGCTTGATCACAAATACTTGAGACTACTTCTGATCATATGCTTACTTACAGCAAGAACATTTCAACATTCAGTCCTGCTATACCCACTCATGTAGATTCCTGAGACTATCACTGTGGTGGCTGCAGATGAACAGCCATACATTTAGTTACCCGTTGGATTTTCAGGTGTTTCTCCAAGAATCAACAGCAGGAAACTTAAAACCAATGTTCTAGAACAACGGTGTACATATTCTTAGAGACAATTACTTTGATTTACACTATTTCCTGGGCTCACTGCAAATGCAGTACTGAGCTCTTCCACTTACGATTCTGTACCCAAACAACTGCTTTTAAAGTACAGAGAAAGACTGTGGAAAATACAGGAGAAGAGTTTGAGATCTACCCTATGTAAAGTGTAACATGCACACAAGAATACATTTTTTTGAGTCCAGCATAGCTCTGCTGCTCCTGAGGCAAAGGAGGCTGTCAGAAAACAGCTGCCAAAACACAGCACAATAACCAGAACAGGAACATGAGGAACTTGAAATGTGCAAGAAAATCTCAGGCTACGGGAAGGTACCCAACTAAGTTCCTGAGAAACTTGTTCTTATTGTCTAGTTCAAAAAAATTAAAAAATATTTATCTTGAAAAAGGCAGAGACTGAATTTTTCCAACAAACAAAACCTATACTGAATTCCTCCATTCTTCCAGCACATTCAGGTAACCTGTTTCAGGCTCACAGAGGCAGAGGGAGCATGAAAAGGAAGTAATTATTTTTAAGGGCAACCACATCATAGGTGTCAAATTTTTGAGGTGCACACTTGGCTGCACAAAATATGTCTCAATTTCTGATTTTTGTTTTTTGTTAGGGACATATTGCTCAGCAAGAGAGTTGTTGTCCTGGTCCACAACAGGAGAATGAATCAACCATTAAATATTTCTTCTAATTTCCAGAAGGATTAGGTCTTACTGGAAAAATCTCACAGATGGGTGAAGCACTAGCACCAAATCAGAATTCTTCTCTTTGATTCACAATGAGCATAGGAGGTTGTGAAGAAAGCAGTAAAGCACCAGAAGTGCTGTTGATTGACATAAAAAAAAAACCCTCATGACTGTGAAAACAATAGTACTTTTTCAGCTTTATCATGGTAGTAATTTTGGAGGAGTGTACTGAACAGCATAGGGAAAAAGAAGGATGAGAGGACAGTCCAGATAGGAGAGATGTTCTCATTCATTCCACAGATGAAGGTAGTAAGATGTGTGACAACATATCTGAAAGTAACTTTAGAAAGACAGATTTTAAAAAGCATTAAACTGAAAAGACAAAACCAAAAGCAATTCAAGCCAAAAAAACAAAACCACATTCACAAATGCACAGGATGGAGGTGTTCCCACTGCATACGTAGAAATAGAAGATACTGATCTTAAAACAATTTGTGGAACATGTTTATAATCAAGCTATATAGGAAGATCCTTCCAAGTAAGGGGAAGATAGTCTAAGCTCTCAGAAATTATGGATGCCAAAACAAGCAATATAATCCAAACCAAAAAACATTTAATGAGAGCACAAAGCATGATATTCCCAAACCTCAGTGCACTTATAGTAAGCATCTCACAAATCAAAGAAAGCCAGCAGAATACAGCTTCATATTTTTTCATGTTTCTTCATTTTTTTTCAACAATATATGGAGATGTCCAAGAGATGTCCATACTACTTTTCTAACTACATAGTGTGTAATGAGTAGAGAAATAAGGAAATTCACTTTCTAGCACAGCTTCTATCCTGCAATGCTAACAAAGGAATTCTTTAGCGGTGTAAGTAAATTTGGAAAACGTAGACAATAAACAATGTCAAATACTACTGAAAAAAACTTATGACCCCAATTTCTGTTATTTGTATTAAGTGTATATTAGTTCTGTAACATTCAACCTGTCTCGACAATTCAAAGATTTACATTTATAAAAATTTGTTATCTTGGATGGGACTATTTCAAGGAACTCCCAGACAAAATATGTAGATAATGTCTCTTCTATTTTTAATCAGCCTCAAAAAAATTACCAAGCTATACATTGCAAATAAAGAAACTAGAATGAGTGCATAACACTGACCCCCTTCTACAAAAGTCATTCAACTAAATATGAATACAGGTTAAATACTGTTGATATTGTACATACTAAGAAGTGCTTCCTACATTACAGAAATACACATATGAACTAATCCTTATATTTATATAGATGAAAACACCAGTACAACAGGACAAAATATGAGGTTTGAAAAAGGAAAACAGACACAACTAACACTGACAAAGAAAGGCATAAGATGAAAAATACCAGGTTAGATCTTGCAGTGTAGTACATTTCTTCTGAATTGTCCAAAAAATCACTACTGTCAGGCTGTTCATTAGACAGAGATCAAGAAATTCAAGTTATTTGCATTGTGAGTGAAAGCCAAGGTATACATAAAGGTATATTTTCTTGCTAAAACAAAACAAAAGATGTTAGCTGAAAGGAGAAACATGTTAAGGCAGTTCTGGGGATGGGGCTCAAACAAAGCTAAGGATAATACACCAGTTCAACATCTCAGTGCAGCTCTATGACTAACTCATCATGCTGCCCCAGTCCAGTACTTTGGCTTGTGCACTCATATCTGTAAGCAAATAAGCATGAAGTTTAAGCATGCTTTCCTGAGACAGAGGCAGAAGAGACAAAGGTCAGAAGAACCACTTTAAAGCAAAGGGCTCCACACTGCTACTGCTGGAGAAAGACACAGGCATCTCTTGCTCCTGCTTTCATTTAAAAGACTGTCTCGCCCAAAGTGTGTAGTTTGTTAAACTTCTCCCAGCCTGCTTTATGCTAAGGCTCTTCACTACAGCATCTGTGTTTTGAATAGGTCTTGTTTACATTTTAAATACCAATTTAAATTGTCCACTAGTTCTGTATCTAAGAACAAAATATGGTTTTTAAATTTGGCCTCATGACCCAACATCATCATTTTCAAAACCATAGCTTGATTTTATCCAGAAAGGATGGATCAGGTCTGCATGCTTTATTCTGATATGAACAGTGGAACAGTTAATCTTCCTCTTCAGGAAGATCCAAACAAGTAGTCATAGATCTTCCTTATAGCCAGGGACATGAGTCAAGCTCTTTGGACAGGTTTCATTTATGCAAAATCTGACAGGAATTACAATACTAAGAGATTTCCTTATTGGTAGAATTAATCTGGATCATTCAAGCCCCTTCACGGAGCAAGAGCTGCTGAGATTTCAAAGTGGAAAGGCCCCAGTTGCTAACGCAGAAGGTAGGGAAAAGTCTGATTCCATCTGTTCGACAACATCTGCCAAATAAGTGCTCTCAAAAGTTGTGCTTTAACCCCTGCAGAAGATCTCTCTCCCTGGATTAGCAGCTCAGGCTCCTAAGGTGCAATTAAAACATTTCTCTGCCCCAGGAAGCTGTCCAATAACTGGTTTGTACAGTCAAGAGACTGACAAAAAAAGAAATGGAAAAAGCATTTTTAAAACTTCAGCATCTCTGTGAACACATTTTTGCAATCACTAATCTGTGTGTGTGTAAGCACGTAAAATTCTTAAGCAGCAAAAGCATTACAATGATGATACCAACAGTATTTTCTTTATAATCCAGACAGTGCAACAAGAAGCAAAGCCAGAATAACTTGGAATCAGTTCAAAACTCATTTTGAGTTAACCAATGAGTTTATGGTAGAAACACTGACTTCGTTACCATACCTAACAATAACATGGCTCCTAAATTACATTAATTATGTATTTATGTCAAGATTTAAATTACATATCGGAAATAACTGCCCAAGTCCTATGTATGATTTTGTAACCTATTCTCCTCTATCTCCAAGAAGCACCAGAATCTGAAGACTGCTTGTCCAGCCAGTTGCTGAGGAACCTCATAGACCCAGAGCCAGCTGACACGCTACCGATTGACAAGACACCAGGAAGAAGACTTTAGTACAACTACACAGCAATGCAAGGAAAACTGTGTCAGAAATCCCACTCACATGTGGTTTTTAGACTACAGAAGAGGAAGTACATTCCTAGGTACACACCCTTCCCAAACCAACTCAGAGCAAAGTCTATGTCCCTCCTACCTATGTACTAGGCCAAATTGTTAACCTTAACATCTGCCTTACTAAAACAAAGAGAACACAGAAGGAAGCAAAGGAATATCCTTTTTTTTAATCCAGGAGTGTGAGGAAAATGCCCAAGTGCACAGATGTGGCAAGCAAGAGTCTCCATAGAAAAGAGAAATCTACTGCAATCATTTGTGTGAGATAGCACAGACATCTTTTTCCTCACTGTCTGAGTTCTCATACCCCTTCTGCTGATGTGTCCATGGGAAGAAAACTCTGGCAAAACACTTTTTATGGAACACATCAGCTACCAGACTCAGCATGGCTCAGGTGTGATTCAGGGACACAGAAAGATGCTTTGTGTGTGAAAATAACAGCCTCACAAAACTATTTTTAAAAATGTTATCATGCCTCTTTATCAGGCTCTCGATTTTATTATTTCCACTGTCAATCATTGTTAATACATGCCTAAAGGAAAGAAACATTTGAACACATAGAGTAATTCTACAATTAAAAAACTAACTCTATAAATAAAAGGAATTATGTAATTGGCAATAAGATATAAAGGTATAGAGGAAACCCAATAGACAAAGGGCTGTTGCTTAGCACCTACATTACACTTGGCTGAGTCCACAAACAAGGGTTCTTAAGATATATATATATATATATATATATCTATAATGTAATGGCTCAAAAAAAATTAGGACCAATATACTACAAATTGTCAGAAAAATCCCTACCAAGTTCAACAGTACTAAGGAAGTAATGCTAAATATTTTGGATTTATCTTCCTTCATAGATATTTGCAGGGAATAATGTGCAAGGCACAGCCCATGCTGCTTGTTACTCACAAACTCATGATGTGGTTCTGTCTCTTTCCTCAAGGGTGGATCAAATTTTACTTGACCAACTAAAAAGGCGAAAAGGAAAACAATAATTTAACTCAGATTGTGGTTAGACAAAACCACTCACCAAAAGCTAACAAAAAAGAGAAAATCCAGTTTAGTGAGTTCAGTATTTCTGCACCTCTAGAAGCTTCCAAACCCCCACTTGCTAGGAACTAATGGACCTAGAAAGTACTTTTCTATCACAAAGACAGCACAAGCATAATTTGCCCCACCTACTCATTAGAAGTACCAGGAAAATCATGCAGAAGATAGGGCAGTGAAGCATCCTCTACAGAGGAGCAATAGAACTATGGATTATAGAAAAAAATCACACCCACTCTATGAAATCACTCTTCAGTCTGTTCTCCTGGGAGATTCACTACCACTAAATACTAAAATACTAAATAAGACTTGAATGGAGTTTGGAGAGAGCTAATCACATCTAGGACAGCTTTTAGGCAGGTACTCTTTTAACACTCCTCCCCTCAATTTTACCTCAGGAGAAGACAACTAAAACTCCAAGCACTGCCCTGATTTTACTGAAGCAAAAGAATGACTACAATTTTGGGGCTGGTGTCTGCTTTTAATAATCAGTGATCAACATCCCCTTTTCCCAGTTTCTACATGAATGTTTCAATTCACAAGCAAAAACTGTAACAAGGTATCAAGTGAAGGGAGAAAAATCTTTCTCTGTCAAGCAGCAAAATCTAGCATCGCTCCAAAATCCTTGCTGGACTGACACATGAAGCTATGCTAATCATCTCAGAAGAGCTCAGGTTGTGTCCTGTTCATCAAGATGAAACAAGTGATAGTTGCTGAAGTGCTGAGAAAGTGCTGACATATTTTACATTAATAATTTTTTCACATAGTCACCTAGAACCTGTATCCATAAGTGAAGCATTATTTTCCTGTGTATCATTAAAACCGTTTCTATATATGTCAGATACCCAGAATACCACCTGAAATACGCAAGCATCAATAATTATTTTAAGAATATTTTGTAATCTTCATATTGTCATATTACACATGCTTACAGTTTATTTCGGAGCGCGTCTTCTCTTCTCTCACATTTCTACTTGTCGAATGAATCCTGTGTGGCACTACAAGAGGCTGGAAGAGAAATACAGAATACTTCAAGACTGAAACAATCAATTGAAAGCCAGTATTGTGTACCTAGTTTTTAAAAAGTTTCATTAACATAGTGTCAGGAAAGAAGGAAGCACAGATGGACAGAAGGGAGATGAAAAGCTAGCCTGAGATTTTCAGGGCTGAAGAGAAGGGACTCCTCCTGCTACTTTTGTGCTGTATCACAAAAGTGATGCTGTAATTTCTAAACATTCACTTTCATATTTACGTTCCACTTCTATCTTTTCCCTGGCTTTAATTTACTTTTCTCTAGTATGAAGTGTCATGAACATTAAGACTTGGATTTCTTTTCATTTCTTTCTAAATCCACTCTTTTTCTACATCCGTTACTGCAGATTCTTCCAGAAAATAAGACCTTTAGGTTTCTTAACAAGAATACAAGACCAGCTGACTGCTGTACTGTATACAACTAGGCCCCAAAATTAGTCACACAAATCCTAACAGTGTGCTCTCAGTATGTCCTCTGTGATGAAATTTTACTCTGGGAAAAAAGTTCATTCTCCATGACGTTAGCCTGAAGAACTCATTTTCACTGAGCATGAGCTTTTCCCCTCAAAACTACACTTCAGTAAGGGATAGATGACAAGTAATACACCAGACAACAGAAGAGCCTCATTTAGGAGAGAAGGGACAAAAGAGCAAACACTGTACTTTAAAAACTTCAAGTAAATGCTAACAAAATGTGTAGTGAAGTGATTCCATAGAGGAAGAGAGGTTCTCCACCTGAAAAGCCCCAAATGAATGTCAAGACTCTTAATGAAAATATATACTAGTGACACAAGGGATTAACACATCAGGGTTTCAGTACAATTTCCAGGAAAGCACGGAAAACTCGTAAGGCAAGCTACTCTGACCTGAGCAGAAGCACACTTAAAAGAAAAAAAAAAAAAAAAAGAAGAAAAAAAAAAGTCTTTCTTCTTATGAGAACTTGAAGAAGTTTTCTGGTTTCTAGAGAAATATGACTTTCACAGGCCTTGGAGCTCTCCATCACTACTGAATAAACAAGAGAAATAAAGAACAGCTGATCCTTAGAGCTTACAGCGAGGTGAAAATCCATGTTCACCAGTGCTGTCTCCAGCAGGAAGCAGACACTTATCTCTCAACACTGATATGAAACTGAACCCCATTAATGGTTTTTTTGTGTGGTTAACTTCACATATATATTTTTAACAGAAAAATTTACTAAGTATGCAGCACTATCTGCAATTGCTTTTAAATATACTGACATCCAACTCTGATAATCCTGTCATTCTGTGACTTCAGCCTTCCTCTGCTTTCCTCCCATTTACAAAATATGTAAACATTGCACTCTAAAACACAAAGACCTATTTCATTTTGGCTTATTCCCAGGTTTATTTATTTCACTTCAACTTGTAAGAAAGAACAACTTGGTGCATGTCAACTTGTCATTCCTTCTTCCAGAAAGTAAAGCTCACTGAACTTGTAAAATCTCAAAGTTAGTATCTTAAAGTAGTTGCTTCTTCTAAGCTTGGTCTAAAAAAACCTTCAAAGGAAAATAGTTTATCTTTTAAAAAAGTAAAACACAAGTATGCAATTAATGAATCAATGGGACTTGAGTCGGCAGAGTTTTTTTCACCCCTCCCCCCCCCCAAAAAAAACCAAAAAAGATCATCAGTTAGGGAACTGTGAACATTTGGAAAGTCTTCACTAACATACAATCAAGTACAAAGACAGGATGCATTGACTGAAGATCTGTTTTATAATTTATGAAGCACTTCAGCTTATCTTCACTATTTATTGTCTTACATAAGCATGTTTTGCCCCACCTGATAAAGCTGAAAATCAGAAACTTTGCCTTTGACAAAACTGTTAGAGAAATCCAAGTTTCAGAGTATTCCAACATAGAAAATAAGAGTCTGTAAGAAATGTATAGCAAACCATTTTACAAAAACTACAGGATGGTTCTCCTTTTTTTGAAGGAACTAAATTATGAACCAAAGAAAAAAGTTCTCCAGAGGTATACATTGTTTTTACGAGTATTTTCTTCACACATGAATGGAAACATAGCTACAAAGGAACAGGAAGCAAAGCATGAGACAGAATTCAGGACTAAAGTAGTAGTCCACAAGTTCTGTTGCAAAATAATTGAAAGAAAACAATAAACAAACTTCTAAAGCATTTACATATCTATTTTGTTGAGCTTCTCCAAAATATAATGAATTCTGTTAAGTCCCTGTACATGTGACAGAGCAGCACAAAAGCAACCCTTGAGACTGTTCCCAGATCAGAAAATATCCTCTGGCTCAATAGATCATGATAAATAAGATTTATCAGTGAACAACAATTTAGTCTGATTCTATGATTAAAATATATTCCTACCTCAGGATCATCATCATCAAAATCATGATAAGTGGAATGATCAGGATTATTCATTTTATCCAAAAGTTCAATAGCAAGACTTCGATTTAATGGCTGGGTAACAAAAGGATGCTGAAAGACAGAATTAAAAAAACATGTTATAATTCTAACAAATCCAATTAAGCATATTTTCATTTTATAACTTAAAATAAAAAAAATTTATACCTGTAGTAACTTTTCAGCTGTAGGTCTTTTTTTAGGATTTTTTGTAAGCGCCATTTTCACAAAATGATGGAAACTATTGGACCTGTATAAAATAAAGTGGTAAGCATTAGAATAAATTGTGTAGGGAAATACACAATCATTATCTGCTGGCACAGAGAAGTACTTACCATTTCATTTTGTCCTTTAACTTAGGAGGCTGGAAGTTGCTTTTTGTCATTAGAAAAAGTGCTCTGAAAAAAAAAACCACCAGTGTTTCTGTGGTTTACATTGCAATATATACACAAAATGAATTACTACATACATTATTTAATTGGAAGGAAGAAGTCCATCAGTTTAAGAGATGCTACTAGGACAACATTACACAATTATGCACCAGAAAGAACTATCCTTCCTGTCATGGACATTCAGCCCAGATACAACCCATTACCCTTGCAGTACCCTCAAACACCTCAAACACACCTAGCCACTACTCCAAATGGATTGTTTAGGTATCTGTTTTTACCAAACTTTAACCCCCTACTAACCTCATTGGGTGTAGGTCAAACATTGGAGGTTGCAATTCAGCAAGCTCTATAGCAGTTATTCCAACTGCCCACAGATCACAGAGTTGGTTATAGCCTCCTTTTCTTTCTACTGCAGCAACTTCTGGTGCCATCCTAAAGAGTAAAGTAAATTTTTAGATAAACTTTTCCCCACAAATCATTCTTCTATACACAGCAGTTTACTCCTCTTTTTCTCTAAAGCTCTCAGTTTATAAACTCACAGCATACAGATTTAGACATGTGGTTATGTATGTGTGTGGCATGTGTGCATGCCTAAGAAATAATTACTAAATAATTAATTGAACTACAGTAAAATCCAAATACTACTCAAATCCACACATTGCCCCATAAAGTGATCAACAGACTTTGTAGAGATAAATTCTAATGAAAAAGAACAATTTAACAAAGTGTCACCTTTCTTGTAACCTAAAAGCATGAGTCCTGAAGACTCACTGTCACCTCTGCCCAGAGCATTCCTGATTTGTGAAGTCTGACTCACTGTAATGTCAGAAGACATCCTTTAAGTTAAAAAAAGTAGTTACACATCCTCAGGTGGCAAAAGTTAACAAACAACTGCCACATAAATGGGAATACCTAAAGAGAATTATTCACTAGGCACTGTCCTATATTTTGAATGACCAAAGAGAATTATGGATCTGATTGGCCTCCATTGTGGTATCAGATGGCAAACATACTTATATTTTTTAGCTTTGAACTTAGTTACTCGAGATCACTTGAAAAATAGCAGGGGAACTTGAGATGTAACTCAAAAGATGTCTGACAGATGGAACATCACTTAACGAGTACTCTAAGGTAACCAACTGAAATGGTGCATTACTTAAATGCAGAGATCCTTATCTTTATGTCTGAAAGCATCAACAGGTTCGGTTGAACAAATTCCTTAAAGCTTGCATAGTTAAGCTACATTTACATAATTTTCTTTGAGACTTCATGAAGAAAACCCCCAATCCCTCTGAAAAAAGGTGGGAGTTACCAAGGTAGAGGTAACACAGATTAGCTTCAGAAAGACACTGAGGAGCAGCACAAGGGTAAATAGCAGGGTTACCAGAGTTAAATGCATTGCACACCAGTTTTGCCCTTTATTTCTCTCCCATCCAAACACCATAGACTCTCCTGCACAGACACCACTAAAACCTTCACACTGCTTGTTTCCAACTAAATTTTCTTCTCCACAATCTCAACAATTTTGCTTCTTTGTTTCTCCTCCCAAATCTCTGGGAAGTTTTGGAAAGAAAAAAAAAACCAAAACGCAAAAAAAACCAACCAAAAAACCCCAACCACCTGATGCTTTTAGTCAGCATTTAGTCTGTGTAATGCTCTCAAAGTTATTTTCTAAGGTTATGACACATCATTTGAGAAGCCTGGCACAATTTGGAAGTTACACAGGGATACAGGCCAGGACTAAACTCACCCAGACATCTCAGGAAAGAGAGATACAAACCAATTACACAATCATGACTGATGGGTGTTTGTGTTATTCTGAAAGCAGAGTGAATCCATGCCTTGGCATGACTTACACTGCACAAGAATGCTAAAAATGCTGTGCTTGACTATTTCAAGACTGAATATTTCAGCGTAGGGTTTTTCATTATATACATTCTTATTGTGAAACTACTATGCAGTCAGACAACAGAATTTTGAATGTCTATCTGGGAAATGTATAATAAAAGTGCTATTTTACAGTAAATAATGTGATTTCCTTCAAGGCAAAAAGGAATAACCACTTGCAGTACAGAGAGGAGAAAATAAAATGCTGAACTTTGAAAAGATAAATTATGAAAACAAGAAGAATAAAGATGCAGTACAGAGAGAATAGACATGTATGCTTGAATTCAATCAATTTAGGCAAAAAATGGGGGAAAAAAATGACTTGGAGGAAGCATTTCACAATATATTTAGACAAATGAAACTCATTATCAACTGAAGACTTACAAAAAAGGTGCATCTATGGTGGGGGGGAAGAAACATAAAACATCAAAATGGAAAATTAGAGAAGAAAAAAAATTAACCACCAGAATTAACAACAAGCAAAATTGCTCATGGCTTTAAAGTTTTACTAAATTGAGATACATCAGTCAACAGTGATGGCACACAGAAGCCATCAATTTCTTAGAGCATTAGACCATTTTATTCTTATATTCAGGTAATGCAGGATTTAGCATAAGTAATACAGATTTGATGACTAGAGTCTGACACAGCCTTTAGTGATCAGTCTACCCAGAAAGTGACAAAGCATACTTTAAGCACAATTTTCCAACAGTATTATACATGTTACTACTCTATTAATGGCCAAGTAAACACAGTTACCAATATGGGGTGCCAATGAATGATTTCCTTTTGGCAATTGTAGCTGTTATCTGTGCAGATACTCCAAAATCAGCTATTAAAAAACAAAACCAAGAACAAAACAACAGTTAATAGCTGTTCTGATGTAATTAAGTGTTAGTGAACACAAGCTTGGTTTCTCCACTGTTTTTAAATATACTGTAAATATTTAACAAAATATAAAAACCAAAAGCTAATGATGGAAACTTGATTTACTCAGATGCTGTTGGTCAGATCCTCTGTTTACTGCCAAACATACAGACTGCATGCAAACATCAACACAAGAACAAACAAGCTACTACACAACTCCTAACAGTTACACGCAGTGCTTTAAAAAAATAAAATACATCCTTTACTATTATCCAAGAGATTCTTTCAGGCAGGTACGTTTCACACTTAACTACTCAGAATGGTGTATTTTATTTTAAAAAATTATAAAAACCTGATGATACGATTTTTACCTCCCCCCGTAACATGAGAAAGTCATTTAACCAAATTACTCTTCAGACACTAATAGTGTAGTTAGCTACTACCAGAAAAAAAAAAAGTTGGATATTCATTAATTCCTTACATGCACCATTACATCATTAAAAAAAATACAGAAGACTGCAAGCACATAGAAATCTGTGAATAGCACTGAATTGTATTAACTCACCTAATTTTACATGTCCATTATCCGTTAAAAGAATGTTTGCTCCCTTAAAAAAAAGTAAGCACACTTGAATTAAAACATGCAGATTCATCCAATACCATATTAAAAAAGATTTACCTAAGATCTTATGGCAAGCTAGTGACCTAAACAAGTCAAGGACTGTGTATTCATGAAATCTGAAGCCCTACAAGAAAAATGTCTGTGAAATGAGCAAGTTGCCATTCTGTTATATGAAGAAACTTGGATATATAGAGTTTCTAATTAATTTTTATTCTAGTACTCTTCAGCCTATGGCACTACAGAATTTCTACTGTACACAATACCATTTCAGAAGCAGAAGATAACAATTTGCTATGCTGAGAAATTGTTACTTTTTTTTCTGTTTACACTGCCTGAAATGAAATAGGAACTCTGAAGGTCCAAATGAAAGCAATTTGATTTTCTCTTCATATCTAGGAGCCAGTTTTGTCTTGTTTGAGTTTTTAATTATAGCCTTAAGGACCTGCCTTGATATTAAGGTGCTCAGAAAAAACTCTTGTCCTTACACAACAGAGATTCTGTTAATGCTAGATTTGAAGTTCTGGTTATACATACCACTCCAGTTCAATGGTCAAAACTAACCTGAAGCAGTATTTGGGACCATAAAATTACAACATAAAAGGACTGAGAACAGACCTGATCTGAAGAATGAAACCAGCTACAGGCTGAGCTGACCAAAGGCTATAACTGCACAAACACAGCTCCAAATGTCAGCCCAACCCTTGAACTAGACAGAAAGGCAGCACAGATGGGTCCCAAAAAACCAACATTTTTACAGATCATGGCTTTTCACAGAGAAGGAAAAGTCAGGCTTGCAGTGAAATGCAGCTTAGTTTGGCAAAGGCTGCACAACTATAGTTAATGAGCCTTCTAAATGGTGCTTGGTAAATAGTGCAACAGTGCAGTTAACATGCTGTTGACCTTGTTCACCTTTCAAGACTAACAAAAAAGATATTCCAAACACATAGCTTAGCTACTGAAGGAAACAAACATAATTCAACAGTCAGGAGATCTGCATATGAAGACAGTATGTTTCCATGCTTGTGAGAACTTTTTTTTTTAATTTGTTTTTTAAATTTCCCAGTGTAAGCACAGTTCTGTTTAGAAGCAAGTATCTATGGACTGTATCCTTATAAGCATCATTTTGCATTCTATAAAATATAATGAAAAATGTTTAATTTTTGTGACTAAAGTAATCCTTCATTGAGAATTTTTTTGAATGATTGCTCAAAACCCCAATATACTTCTGCAGTCAATGGAACAATTTGGAATGAGGCTGCATTAAGGCATCTACAGTTCAAACTACTATGTACCCAGCCTGAAAATTAAAACAAAACAACCCAAACCAACAAAACAAAACCAACTCCCTCACACAATACAAAGGAATATGATAATTTACTGGCAGATTTCCAGGTGGAAGTCTGCCAAGTTTAAGCTGCAGTATGAGCAAGGGAGAGTTTGGAAAGGCAAAGATTAGGTAAAAAACTACAGGGACAGAAAGTCAACAGGAAGCACCAGAAGGAAACCAGAACAGAGCACGAGAGTCTGAACAAGGCACCTTTAATACAGCTTTGTTGAGATGAAGGTTTAAATAAGTCAGTGCTCAGAGCCTGATTTGCAGTACCCTCTCTAATTTTAGCATGAGAGGGAGGGGGGCAGAAGTTGTCTTCAGAAACCACGCAGCACAGCAGTCACTGTCCCTGCAATCTGTTAACCAAGAAAAGAAGCAAGGAGTCAAAGCAACTGCTCTGCTCACTAGCTGACTCAAAGAAAAGGTACATAAAGCTCCTTGGAAATGTGTGGGAAAGATCAAACCTTTCCTGTTGCACAGAGCACACCCTTCCAGACATCTGAACACATGTTGCTCTGGACTCGAGATGATGCCTAAATTTTACAGCACTGGTCTAACTAACGAGTATGGTAGATTTTTCTTCTTCCCTGGAGCAGAACATTTAATTTTATTCTGATAGATAAAAAAACCCTGCATATTTTTAAAAAATCCCAAATTTTGATACATAATATTAAAGACACATTAGAGGTGACGTAGCTTATTTTAAAAATACCGACATTCCCTTCAGTTTTTACTTACCTTTATATCTCTGTGCATTTTTCCTTTACTGTGAAGATAATATAGTCCCTGCATAAAATATTTAGAAATTAATTTATTCTGATATTTTTAATTTTATATACATTTCTTATATAATTATCAGGCATATCTAAATATGTCATAAAATATCTGTATTTTACAGAATGTCAAATTCAATGATCTAAATAACTCACTGACTGAAGAATATGCATACTTCAGTGTATTCAAACTGCATTTGCAAGTTTAATGTACTTAGTAGCATAATATCTAAAGCACAGGACATATAGAAAGTATACCAGTCACCATATCTGCTGTAAGAAAAGCATTCTCCAACCAGGCTTTCCTCTGGACATGGTAACTATCACCTTTTTAGACCAAGTCAATGACTTTCAAATTACCTAACACTATTCTGTTCAGCAGTCAGATCACTGGATACCTCGTGAAGTTATTACACAATTCAAGTAAATTTAGACTCAGAAGCAGGCAGAGCTTCAGGGTGTAACACAGGAGTTCAACCCAGATTCACAGATTTCTGCAGAAGTATTAAGACCTCTTTCTGGGTCTCAATAACAGTACCAAATCATTTTAGGACTCAACACCAATTAGAAACTGTAGGCTTAAATTCTGGGAAAATTCTATGAAATCAAATCCCTGCTTGACAAATCACAGAGCACATCACTTCTGACACTCCAGGATTATCTTTGAAGTTTTCTTCCAGGGGTACAAATGACATGTAGATATCTTCCTCACTCTGCAGTAATGACCCTGCACAAAGACTGCATTTTCATGGGAGATACCCATTTAAAGACACCCCTGGGTTTTTTGTTGGGTTTTTTTGTTTGTTTGTTTGGGGTTTTTTTGTCAACTCATCCATGACATCACAGAGCTGACTGCAAAAACCAAATTAGGATTGTTATCAACAATCAGCATTTTCATAGATGGTCCTACACTACACCAACAGGAAAAAATGAGGAATCAGTTACTTACATGACTTGGTATTTGAGATTTTCAAGTGAACAACAATGCACAGTGGCAATTAGACAATGATACCACCAAAGATACAGTTTTGGGGTATTTTTTTGTCAGGTACAAAAACCTGAATGCAATGTAGCTGAAGAGCTAATCAGTTAGGAAATTCAACTCCTTAATTAAGAAGGAAATGAAAAGCAACGTCTCATAGATGGTTTAACCTGTTTCTCTGAGGGAAATTACTGACAATACTAAGTTGGTCCAATATTTTTTCAAATTCCTCACTGCAGGCATGCAAGTAGACCCAAACATTGGACACTATTTGCTTTTGGTTCAGAGTATCATTAATCAAAACATCTATCTACCATTCCAGCAACAGACATTAGCTACAAGAGTCCCATGTACACTCCTTGCATTTAAATCTCTGGATGCTACTGACACAGAATGCCCAACAACTCACTCATTTTGACCACTGAGGTCAAGACTTTGAGGTCACCATTTTCAAAATTAAATACTGGAGCAGGTGCTTTAAAGGCCATACTTAAAGGACCTGTACTTTCAGAATCAGTCCCACCAATTCTAAGTGGAACTGATACTGTTTTTTTGAAAACAGACCACTTAATGGGCTGTAAATATGGAGACTGAATGCTAACTCCAGGCATTCAAGTGAAACTCGGGACTCATGGAACCTGGTGGCAAAATGAACATTGGATAAATTACTTTTATGGATGGACAGATGTCCTATATTATCAGACATTTTACTAGGAAAAGCAACAGCTGCATCATAAGCTACAACAAGATACCAGAAACTATAGGCATTATAATTTGGTCAGAGTGATATGTGTGTATTTAGAAAGACAGCTTTAAAATAGACAAAAAAATGGGTCCATGGATAACACTTAGAAAATACATATGGAGCAGCAAGCTTCCTTCTCACAAGCAATTTACACATATCAACCAAGAAATCTTCCCACACAATAAACAATGATTTCATAAACTCCATTTGAGACCACTGAAATATTCACACCCTGTGAAGACTATGGGTTAGACAGATGCACTATCCAGTGGATAAGGAACTGGCTGGAGTGTCGTGCCCATAGAGCAGGGATCAACAGCTCAATATCTAGATGGAGATCAGTGACAAGTGGTGTCCCTCAGGGGTTCATGTTGGAACAGAACTGTTTAATAACTTCAGCAGCAGCACTAGACAGCGGGATCAAGTGCACCCTCAGCAAATCTGCAGATGACATCAAGCTAAGTGGTGTGGCTGACATGCCTGAGGGACAGGACACTGTTCAGAGGGACCTGGATGAGCTCAAGATGTGAGTCCCTGTGAACCCCATGAGGCTCAACAAGGCCAAGTGCAAAGTCCTGAACCTGGGTCAAGGCAACCGCCAGTATCAATACAGGGTGGAGGATGAAGGGATTGAGAGCAGCCCTGCAAAGAAGGACTTGGAGGTACTGGGGGATGAAAAGCTGGACATGAGCTGGCAATGTGCCCTTGCAGCAAGCCAGAAAGCCAACTGTGCAACACAAGAAATGTGGCCAACACGTCAAGGGAGATGATTCTGCCCCTTCTACTCCACTCTGCTGAGACTACTGCCTGCAGTACAGTTCCATAGTCCTCAGCACAGGAAAGACACAGAGCAGTTGGAATGTGTCCAGAGGAGGGCCACAAAAGCAATCATAGGGATGGAACACATCTCAGATGAAGAAAAGCTGAGAGAGTTGGAGCTGTTAGCCAGGAGAAGGCTTCAGGGAAACCTTATTGTGGCCTTTCAGTACTTAAAAAGGGCTTATAAGAAATATGGGGACAGACTTATTTGTAGGGCCTGTAGTGACAGATCAAGGAATAGCAGGTTTAAACTTGAAGAGAGTAGATGTAGACTAAATATAAGCAAGAAATTTTTTACAGTGAGGGTTGTGAGACAGTGGAACAGGTTACCCAAAGAGGTGGTAGATGCTCCATCCCTGGAAACACTCAAAGGCTGGATGAGGGTCCGAGCAACCTGATCTAGTTGAAGATGCCCCTGTTCATTGCAGGGGAGAATGGACTAAATGACCTTTAAACCTTTCCAACCCAAACCATTCTATGATTCTATAAGAACAAGAGGGTTTCAAGGTTCAAACCCAAAAAACCTCCAAGATGTCATGTAAGATTTCACTGTAAGGAAAAAAAAGGAAAGCCATGTCCTGTAAGACAGAGGAAATCTCTAGCATAGCATTAGCATGGCATGCAAGGAAATTGGCTCAGGGACACAGCTATCTTGAGAGTGTTTATGAAAGGCAGCATCTCTCAACTGATGGCATTCAAAAGATCTGCATTCACTAGAAGCCAAGAACTCACTCACATGAAAGCAAAACATCCAGCAAAAAAAGCCATTTCTGGTTAATTTTTACTGGTGATCTTAACTTTTAATTTAGGAAAGAAAAATGAAAGCTAGCATATCCATGAGGAGAGGCTGGAGACCTTAAGTTGAACATCTCAAGTACACAGAGAATTTTTTTCTTATTGGCACAAATCAGCTATTGGACAGGAAAAACTGAGTCTTAAATTTTTTTCTTCAAGCTTGCAGTAGCTAATTTGTACCAGCAATATGGATTAATAAATATATTGTATCTGCCCTTTAAATAAAACTAATAGCAAAAAGATGAGGACAGTTTTCTTCAAATGATCAACAATAATTTGAGGTTATGAAATTATACAAATCAGTTCCTGGGCCTCCTCAAAAGCCATCCAAACACTGTACTTCCATGGCATCACATGTATTTGAGTTTTTATTTTTAGCTTCTAATACTTTTACATTAAAAGTCAACCACAAGAACCTGAGAACACACTACCTGTAGTGTTTCTCTGCTAACATAGGCAATCTGCTGTTCTGAAAGTGGTCCAGTCACTGAAATGGAAGGGAAAAAACAAAAATTTCTCAAAATCAGGTAAAATACTGCCCATTCCAAACCCACACCTCGATTACGTCTATTCAAACTGATATAATCTTACGCTGGAAATCTCTAAGTAAATGTGCTTAAGATTTTACCCCAGGCTGAGCATCCCAAAGACCACCAAACAACATTTTTTAAACGCAAAAATATGTAGTCCCATTGGATTGGAAACTACAAAGTCCATCTCTATATAAATCTCAAAGCAGTTAAGAGGAAAAAGAAACAGCAGTTAAAAAGAAAAAAAAAGAAACAGAAGCAATGATTTAAGCACAAGGCTTTCCCCTTCTCAACCCTCTTCTGCTACCAGCACTGTAGATCCTGGGCCTGTCACACAATGCCCCTTCTCAAACTCTTCCTCAGCAGCTCAGCAGCTTCCCAAGGGAAGGAGAAGCCTTTCTTTCCCACTAGGGTCCCATTTCACTCAGGATTTTTGAAGGAAAACAAATTCTGAACAAATATGTAAACCAGACAGTGAACAGCAAGCAAGGAGTGGTCTATGACTTGTCCCCTGACACTGGACTTTGATCCCAAAAATTAAAGGGTTTTAAGACCAGGAACCACAGTCCTCACCCCAAACTTCCCAGGTTTTGCAGAGAAAATAAATAGAAGAATTGGATGGGACTTCTCTAAGGAAACTATAAGAGTAAGGAGTTAAAAATAAAACAAGATTTAAGTACCCAACTGCATAGCTTCTACAAAACCCACAACCATGTTTGGTAGTATAATATATATCAAATATATATTATATTTGACATAAATATATATAAAATTTAAAATTTTGACATAAATTAGTATCAAGCATTATGTGTCTTCAAAATAGGTCTAGAACTATCTTCCCTTTTCTGAAAGAAAAGCTCCAAACCCACATAAAATCAAATACATTAGCACCCAGAATATGTATTGCTCAGCACGTGTGTTTATAATTAACTTAAAATGACTTAAGATTACAGAGACCTGTAGATCAATTGCAATAAGACCCTTTGGAACATATTTAAGATCAGAAAAGAACCTTTCACTCTAACTATTGGCAAAGATGCCAAAAATCAGCTGCAACAGGAAACTGCTCCTGTATGACATCTGTTCAGGCATTTATGTGGCATGAAATCATTTCCCACTCTACAGGTGTTCCACATAACAAGGACAATTAGACACAATACTTTTATCAACACTAGCAAAGATGTAAGAGATCAACAAGGCCTTGATAAAATGGCCAGGCCTTGATAAAATGACCACAGCATGACCATGTTGTGAACTTGTAAACTGATGCCTTGTTTGAATTACATCAAACTTAAATGCAAAAAAAAGCCCCAAAAAACCTATAGAATCTGGTTACGCACAAGAGAACTATGTGAAGATTCTAGCATGTAAAAATCTTCACAAGTTAGAATATGTATGGATTTCCTGTCTGAAAAACAACCTGAGAACCACAGAACCATTGCTCACAGCACACTCTGTTCCTAAGCAAGTCATAATTTCAGGGCAACAGAATACCTCAAAACTGATTTTGTCACTTGAAAACTACCTATCAATGGACTGATCCTCTCCTATTGCAACAGATTCACACATGCCCCTTATTTCTTTGACCATGCAATGCACCTAAGCCTGAAGCAAATATAACAGAGCACCCTTGTGACACTACTGCTACACAAACATATAAAAGATCACTGTTTATAAAGAACAGGAGCATCTGTGCTAACCAATCCACTTATCTAGGTATCTGTAAGGCAGTGGTATAGATTATACTGAAGCAAAGCTTAAAATCTCTGAAGCAAAATAGCTATGAAGTAAGACAGCACATCAGGATTTTTTAATTTATTTTTACAATTCAGTATTGTCTAACTTTACAGCCTTTGAAAAGTAGTCACAAATATATGAGATACTGAAG
This sequence comes from Heliangelus exortis, assembly GCF_036169615.1. Taxonomy (NCBI): domain Eukaryota; kingdom Metazoa; phylum Chordata; class Aves; order Apodiformes; family Trochilidae; genus Heliangelus; species Heliangelus exortis. Next base: position 33,498,031 of record NC_092424.1, on the reverse strand, counting down.
GAAAGAAGTAACTTCTGCTGCTCAAAAAACCCACAAACCCACTATAGGTAATTTTGTTTAAAAAACCAACAAAAACAAAGGATGTAAATACATAGGCTAAAATTTACTTTCAATGAATTATTATGGATACTAAATTTAGGTTTCATTCTGTGATTCCAAGTCACTATAATAATTTCCATTCTTGAAAATACAACTTTACTTGGATTTCAAGGAATTAGTCTTGACTTACCATGATAAATATCCTGTAGAGATCCACCTCCACAAAACTCCATGCAAATCCATAGCTTGTCTCGTCTAAAAAGTGAACAAAACCATTCATTAGCTGTCAGATACAAAATATTAGCTGTCAGCACCTCAGGAAGCTGTCAGAATACTCAAGCATTATGAAGCACAACATAACAAGTTCCGTATTATGAAAAGTAGTAAGTCAAATAATGAATATGATTTAATCCTTATGTGAAACTTCCCTGTCAAAATAGTAAGTAATGAAACACTAAAAATATTCCAGGGTTTACTGAAGTAATAGAAATAGCATTAGTGAAACATGCACACTGATTTTTTTTCCGGATCTACTAAGAAAATTAAATATATTTTTACTGAGGGTAGGGAGAAAACAGATATGGGTTCGTATTTCTTAATCATTTTCACTTTTCTCCCCTTTTTCAGAGCAGAGGAATTAACACAAAACAAAAAAGAAACAAATCCAAACCAAAGAGATCTCTCTCAACTCAATTTCTTTCACAACAAATTGAGTAAAACTCTAGTGATTTAGTCAAACCTAGGCACAGCAGGAACCCATGCCATGGGTAAGTACCTTCTCAGATGAAACCTTTTCCATCAAAAATACTTATGGATACTTTTGGTGGCAGGGGGCAGAGGGAAGTTCTTTAAGTTCCTCTTACTAAGGGAGAAACCAATTCAGTTTGACTCACTATACCTCCATAAAAGGTGCTTTCCAAGAACAGACAGAGGGTTGAAGGCATAATAAGGAATAATCTGAAGGCTGAAGGCATAATCTTCTATTATGGATACCAGATTCTACTTTGACTTTGTGATTTCCTCTGCTAAGACAGATGCAACACGTATGACCACAGAAAAGCATTCTGGAGAACAGAAAACCTGGGACTTGCCAAGTCATTCCCTGACCATCAAAACACACAGGAAAGAAAAATCACATACAACCACCTTAGGACAGACTGAGACACAGGACAACCGAAGGAAAGACTGATGATTGCTCTGCAGTTTGCCCATGATGCCTGGTCTTGGGTTTATTGCATTTATAAGGCTCTGTTAGAATAGCAGTACCAACATTCCTTGAAGATTTTGCAAGGCAACGGGGTAAGTGCTGAGCTTATTCCTGCTGCAACCTTCAAGTACTTCGCACCAGCAGGTAACAGCTGGAGCAGCTGTTGTTCCAAGGAAGAACTGTTTTTCTTGGCCTCCTTCCCCTCTTTTGTCCATGGTCTGCATGGTACTCAAAGCTCCACCCTGGCTGCTTCCTCTAGTGGTGGCAAAGCTACTGTTCACACCTTACAGAGGTTTTAAACAATGGATGCTACCTCCATGCATTTTGAGGCAGCCTGAAATAACATGAAGGCTTCCCACTGATATAACTGATTAAAGTCAGACACAGAAGCAGTATGACTGCTTGTGTAAAGAATCGGCAATGGCAGCACGGAAACATCAGTAAGAAAGAAGCACTAAAGAGACAGGCACATGCAGTCTCTTGTTTATTCCCCACAATGTGAAAGTGGGGAAAAAGTCAGGACTATCCCTGAAGCCTTGGGACAGCAGCAGAGCACTGACAAAGCAAGAGACATGAAGTAGATGAGTATATTCACACCTTTGCTTACTGGGCATTAACTTCCCAGTGTGGCAAAGCCCTAAAGAAAACAAGCATAAGCGGATCAAAAGAGGAGACTAATTTTCTAGTTTGCTACCTGGTCTTTTATTGCTGTGCCTAAGTGCTTTGAGACAGGTGAAGATCCATTTAATCAACAGGAACAGAGTACACAGTTGCCTGTGTCTGCAGAGCATATGGCAAGAGCAATAAAAACAGAGACAGCATTAGCAGTACCATTTACTGACTGCAACCCAACACCGAGGCTAACAGCAGGGCAGAAATGTGACTGTGAAAAATCAATATTGAACAGAAGAAAAACACAGGGAACAATATGCTGATAAGTGCCAAGTATCAGATGATGCTTGTTTTTTAATTGTTCTTAGCATTGAAGGATACTTGGAAAACAAAAGATGAGACAATAAGAGGCCTCAAAGACAGCCACTCGATTGCATGAACAGCAACAAAAAAGCAGCACTACACCAAAGAAAGGGGAAGGGACAAAGCAAAAAGCAAGCAAGTGCCAAAATATATACACTATATTTTCCAAAATTTAATTCTAGGTCTACAAAGGTATATTTGGATATCCTGACACAAGAAAAAAACTGTGGGGATTTTTTTAAGTGCACCCCCAGCCTGAACACACCACTGTGAGAAGAGGTACCACTTCAATCTAAAAAATTTAAAGAGAGTTGAATGCAATTACAATATTTGTTCGGTCTGTTTTCACATGAAATTTCAAAAAGCCATCAGAAACAGATCTTTACCAGTTCTGCTAAACAATATGCTCCTACTATGACTACTCAAAAGAAGCAGCTGGTAAAACAACTGGATACATTTGCTAGTGCTTTAACAATGCAAATCAGCTTACCTCCAGAAACATGTACAAATGGAACGCACAAATTCTGGTCCAAAGTTCATATTTTAGAAAAACAGCTCAAGGCAACTTTAAGAGCACTGCAGATCTCCAGGCCTCCCCTCTGCCATTCCTCACTTAACTTCTCTCATCTAAATTTGTCTTCTGAAAAGGCTCACAACAATGACTTTCAGCATGCCAGACTCAACGTGACACATCAAGAACACTGTGGTTCCAACCTCCTTCCCAGTACTGCAGGCAGGTGCAAATAAGGTAATCATACACAGTGGAGGACATCTTAACATACAAAAAGGAGCTCTCTTCAAAAACAAAAGGAGGCTTTGAGGTCGGAAGGAAGATTAAGGAGGTGTGACTGGAGGGTGGGACACTATGTGGTCCCAGCCACACAAATTTCAGAATACCTAACATCCATTTAAGAAGCTTAGTCACTATGACATGGAGCTTCCAAATACTGCCTTTAGGAGATCACGAGATCCCTTTCCCACTTTACCACCTGACAGTCTAGCAAACTGCTATCAAACAGACTGGTAACTCCAAAAGTTCTCCAAAAAAGTTAGTATGACTTTGAAGGTATGTAGCAGCATTAAGAACTGATGGTTCATGCCCAAGAAAAAGCCTGCCAATAATGCACAGAAGTAATGTACAAATTAGGTTAGCCTTCAAATTAGCCTTAAACATGCAGAACTTAAGTGCAGACACCCTTAGTTTGGAATACCAATTCCCTACACGTACACATGCTCTATCTCTATGCACACCCACCCAAACTTGTGCACAATGCAGCTCACAGATCAGCTCAGCATTAAAAAAAAGCATTCAGATTGCCAAGAAAAGCACCCTGCAAGATATGGGATGCCAGAACAGCATGGCTTGTTGATTTTATCTTCAGACTTTGATCCCTTCCTGCACATGTGTACCTGATAATTCAAGCAGTACACAGCCACACACTCCCAGACTGTCTCAGTCTAGCAAGCAAATGGTGTTCACCTAATGGACCAGTCAACAGGTTGCTTTCATCTCCATTCTTATACTTCCAGTGCATTTCCACTTCATTTTATACTGGAAATTTGCTCTTGAAAATTTCCTTCGTGCTCCAACCTAAACTATGTTTGTTAAGTACTAATTTGATGAGCTTTTTCACTAGAGACCTTTGAAATGACTGCAGAGCAAATATGATCCAAACCACAAATTACACTGACTCGAACTGCATTGGTCAGCATGCAATACTTCCACTCTTCAAAGCTAACTTTCACACTGAAAACTAACGAGATATTCACAAAGAAAGATGCAATAAATGTCACGAATTATAAAAGATGGTTTCACTGAGTGTCCAAGGCTATTCAGGACACTGATTGTAAGCTGCAGGGAGAGGAAACTGCTCAGCACAGCATTAGTCAGCTGAGAACTCTCCACTTCTAGCACGTGCCAGGACTTTCTCTTCTCCCCAACACTGTCTCCAAATTCTGACACACTCAACTTGACCAATTTGCATTTGCTCCAACTACACAGACATTCAGCACCGAGGTCACTAAGAGCACCACAAAACACTCTACACCTGCCATTTCAACATCCTGGCCCAGCTCATCCCAGAGCAAAACAAGGAATGCTCAACAGCAGTCAAACAAACGAGGGAGCATGAGCTCCTCTTCCACAGCAGTGGAAACATGCATCAAATCAGACACTGCTGGCCAAAAAAGCAACAGTAACTGGGAATTCTCAAGCTCCAGCTGATCTAGAACAAGTGTAAAAGAAATGCAGTATTTCAGAAGATAACTTGGTCAAATAATATGAATTTATAGAAGGAAAAGATGCACTACAAAGACAGGAGTCAAATTCTGTCATATACTTCCACTTCAAAGATGGAAATATTTGTCAAAAGGGCTTTCACATACCAAGATTTTTCATGTGAAAGGATCACCTGTATCTTCCCAACCCCAGTCCAAAAGCACTTGGCCAATATTGCTGAAAAGCTTTTGGCTGCAGCAGATAGACATTATGAAAAATTTTATCTAAAGTTACTGAAGTCTTGTACATGAGTAACTCAGCATCTTTCCATATTGAACAGGGTCTAGAAACCTTCAAAACATGCAGAAATATGATGTCCACCTTGTATTATAGAAGAACAGAATAATTCTGGTTTAAAAAGACCATTAATCATCAAGTCCAACCATTAAACTGATTCTACCAAGTCTAGGGCTAAACCATGTCCCTAAATACCACATCTATAGCTCTTTCTAACATCTCCAGGGATGGTGATTCAACCAGCTCCCCAGGGCAGCTTGTTCCAACTTCTCTGGGCAATCTGTTCCAGAGTCTCACCACCCTCATACTGAAGAGCTTCTTCCTAAGATCCGGTCTAAGCCTCTTCTCCTTCAGTTTAAAACCATTTCCCCTTGTCCTATCACTGGATCATCTCCAAACCAAGGAGGCCAATAGCACCCTCAGTGCCCTAAAAAACTCTGTAGATCAACAGAAAAAAAGCAAGGATGAAAGAGCTAAAATGAGTCATTTTTAGATTTCAAAACAAATCCAAAACACAAATCACCAGTGGGTGTTTCAAAGGCTGCATGGCTTACACTCTTGGGTACCTTGGCATTAAATTGTTCTTAAAGCTTAACATAATGCTACTACTCTTAACCAAGGAAAAAAAAGCAAGATTTTTTTTCTCATTTCCCCATAGCATTCAATTCAGAGTTCTCAAACAATTTTACATATCAACATCAGTTAAGTCAGAACATTTCTGAGAACTCTATTTGTATTATGCAATAATTATGCTTCCCAAAGTAAACATTTTAAAAAAAATGACATTTTACTGAAACTGATCTGAAAGGTACTATGCACTCTTCATCCTTGTCATACTTTTGCTTAGTTTTCCACTTATGTACTAAATTCAAGCAACAACTCATTTCCAAGGAAGCACAGGAAAATCTTTCAGTGATGAGGTAGTTAAGAGAATTGCTATTTATAGAAAACAGATTTTAAGGTAACTGGAAAAAAAAACCAAATTAATAATACTTATTTGATAAAGTATGTTTTGTGAAAGACACCTTACAGGTCTGTCCCTTACAAAGAGATAAAGAGGCATTTTGAAGTGAGCAAAGCAAACAAACTGTACCTGAGATAGCTGCCAAAATAAGCAACAATGTTTGGATGTTTACAGTCTTTCATCATAATGATTTCCTGCTGCACAACAGCAAAGTCTTCTCCTGAAAAGCAGAAGAATATTTTCATTGGCTTGGTTCATACCATATTTCAACCCAACTTTCAGTACATGTTTATAAAATAAACATTTTGAGTAATTGAAAATAATTATCTGCCAGTTTAACAGACACATATAAAGCAGCTGTAAATCAGTATTTATTAGCAAGGACTTAGCAAAAAGTAACTATACTTTAAAAGTTTCAGTCTGTGCCAGCTGGACCTCACATCTGCTGGTACTTTTTATTATACTGGACAGAGCTCTTTCAAAAGACAATTTTCCCCAATAACACCCTGTGTCCATCTGCATATGCCCTGTTAATAGTCCAGGTTCATTAAAACTTGACAGGACTTTGCTATTTATGACCATGTGTCCAACACATGAGATAATCTTCCAGAGCAAAAAACATTCAGTAGCACACTGCTGCTGCAACTTTCTAGTGCACTTTGTAAGCACATAAATTTAGGGGCTGTGCATAATATATGTCCAGCTAAAACACTAACACAGGCATAGCATTTACTATTCGGTATCTCAGTTGTTCCCATCTTTCTAAAAAAACTTTCTAGAAAAAACTGTTCTAGAAAAAAAAAGTTCCATATTTTACACTGGGGGTCATTTCAAATTTCTTATGTCATAGGGGCAAATCACAGCTAGCCTGCTATATTATTTCCAAAGAAGGTCCTCTTAAGTTTGTTTAGTTATTAGACTGAAGTTTGTCTAGTTACAGTTCACAAAACCAAACTGATTTCCACTCAATTCAAGGATTTCATACGTGAAACAACACTTAAGGTCTAAAGTAACCATTTAACTTTATTAAGAACTTAAGAGGCTCTCTCTCTGTGTTGAAAAAGAGAAACAGAAATTCAAAGTATTAAAAAAATTCTGCTTTTAGTGTATGGCTGTAGCATACTTCAGCATAACTCAAAAGAACTTTTAAGCCACAGGCCAAAGCTACTGCCTAAAAAGTTGCATACAGATGCCTGTCCTGTATTTATCCATTGTTGCAGCCCCAAATAATTTCTCGAATATAGTTTTTAATAAATTTCAAATGTAACACAATAAATCCCAAGCTAATACTTAAGAAAATATATTTAAGTTTCTTCTAATACATCAAGATACATCAAGATCTATCCATTTGGTACCTTTTAACCAGATATTCAATGTTCATATGTATTTATTTAACTGAAAGCAAATTTCAAATCACAAGCTGCAGGTTAACATCAAAGAAGATTGTCTCCTATCCATGATGTGTTGCTGATGGCTTGTTGTACCCTGGCTAGACCTTTAAATGTGCAGACACTGAAGAGCAACCAACTAATTATTTTCAGATACAGACAGGTAACTCTCTGAAAGGACATGAGCTATCCAGTATTTGACAAGTACTTTCATTGCATCCAAAATGTTAATGTAGCACAAACTGTAGATTAAGCACCAAGACATTATTAACCTTCACTATTTAAATTGTCACCAAATGTGCTTATGAAGGAAACCAGTGCCACAGCACTGGAATGTGGATGCTTCCCACATGAAGCTGTGAGTCAATCCTCTACTGCAAGTGGAAGCAACAACTACAGGGAGAAACTGAGCTCAGGTAGAGGGTAGCTAAACTGTATTTTCTGTGCACCACTCCCATATCCAAGGGCTGCTAAAAATGTGATTTAGCTGCAAAATGGCAGCTGTCACCCCCATCAGCACAGCACAAGGGCATTTACTCCAGCTACAGTACATCCCCAGCCTCTGTCCACAGCTCAGATAACACACACAGCACAATTCTCTGAGTCCTACTCAGTGAAACCTGTACTTCCAGAAGGAGAAAAAATGGAAAGAAGTAGAAATTATTTCCCTTCTTGCCTGCACAGACCTTAAGGATCAAACCAGGTAGCAGTTAAAACACTCCCCCCATCCAACATGAAATCTTGGGAAAAAAAAAAAAAAACAACCCAAAAAACAAACCAGGAAATAAAAATATAGTCTATACATTTTACTTCCCAGATTAATGTACTCTTGTTCAAGTCTAGTCATATTAATAGAACAGCACGTTCAGGCTGATAACTGGTCTGTAAGGCATATGTACTTTGTGCAATCACAAGATAAGCACAGCTGAAAAACATAAATCTAGCACACCATGAAGTACTAATCAGAGTCTTCAAGAGAATTTCAGGAAATACAGCAAATTCCCAGATATAATGGTCATCTTTTATTACACTATTTCATCTTTCCATTTCTCACTCTGGCTCTCCCCACACAAGTTTTTCTGCCTTCCTCTCTTGTTTTATACATGGTTTTGTATCACATAGGCTGAAAATGTAGTGCTTAAGACTAAAAAAAAAAAAACCACCAACACAAAACAACACAAAAACCCCACAAAACAAACAAACAAACTACAAACAAACAAAAGACTCTCAACGACATTTAAAGCAGCTTTCCTTTAACTGTTCTCTAGTTATATTTTTTCCTTGCACATCTTGCTTGTCACATTTGGGTTTTTTAGAACAGTTTATTTTATTCCATACTAAAAGGAAGCAATTATCCTTTTTTTCCAGTATGTGGACTCAATTGATTTTGTGCAACCAATTCTTAAGCATGAAAATATTTAGCTTCTCAGGCCTATTTCAGTTAAGACACACTTACCTGGTTCTAGTTTTATTACTTTAATTGCTGCTAGTTCACCCGTGTTGACATTTCGAGCCTACAAAAGAAAAAAAAAGGATTAGAGAGCAGAACATAGCAGTCAGCTCTGCATTCTCAACTCATCATTCTCTGACAACACTGAGCCAAAGAGCAACTGAGAAACTGAGATACACAAGGGTCTAAAACAGTGGAAGCACTTGTTGAGGTTTTCTTTTGTAGCAAAAACAGCCACAGGAAGAGCCAATAAATTAAAACACCATGTACATTAATGTGTCATGAAAGGTTAGAATATTTGTTTTTTTCTAAATACACCATGCATTTATTTTTGGGCCTACAGCTTATTTTTTCATTAGATCTCTCACATTCAAAACACTTAAAGTAATCCACATCTGTGCTTAATGTCAGTGAACCAGACAGCAAGAATTTTGTAGCCAGCACATGTTTGTAAGAAGCCCTCTTCCAACAAAACTTCTCATCCTGGATTTATTTTCTAACAAAAAAACCCAACCTACGTCAAAAAAAGAAAACACACAACCAAACAAAAAACCCAACAATAAACCACAGAAAGAAGAAAAACAAATAAAAAATAAAATTAAAAAAAAAAACCTACCAATAAAACCTAAAAAGCAACAACCAACACCATCAGGAAGCTAACATGTACCAACAGCTGAAGCTTTAAGTATGCTCAAGAAACCCTGTGCTGCCACAAAATAATCCTACATTGCACAAGTCCTCTACCATATCGTACTTCCCTGTTAAAATCTCTAACAAACCAACCACTGAGACACTGACACAAAGCAGTTATAACATACGTGGGTCTCAAAGCAGACAAGCAGGGCTCAGGGAGCATCAAGGGCTGCACCCTGCAGCATATGTGACTGTTTCCAAGACTGATGAAAATACTGATGTGATGCTTCCTGCCCATTTCACTTTATGTCCCTTGGTCCTTACCCTCTGCCCGTGACAGCATCCTTCACTGGCTGCAAGGGTATGAAGAAAGCAAGTCAGCAAACAAAGGGGTTTGAAAGCATTGCCCCTTACAGACATAGCAGATTCATGGCCACCTTCAGCAGCAACTACTCAGCAGCTTAACTGGATTTTTTTTTTAAAGCCATTAAGAAGCAAAATAAATTAAGATTAAAATTATTGCTCTTCTAGAATTGCTGCCTTTGACTAATAACAGAAAACTGAGAAGCCACTTGCCCACTGCTTTTAAGATACTGCCATACCCCTGCACACAACTATGGGGACAGGGCAGCAAATCTCAGCACTAAAGCAGCAGCTCCTGAAAGATGCTCAGTCTATGCCCAGGGGACTCCTGGTACCCAGAGCTGTACTGTGCTGGACCACTGCTGCATTGAATACTATGCCCACTCTATCTCTCCCCCACAGGACACAGGAGTGAAACCAGTCCTGCTTTTGCTTTTTCCCCCATCCAATTTATAACCAAAAAAGGCCAGAATTACAGAACTTAAAGATGCAGATAGGAGCCCACCTTTCACATTGCTAATCATCTTATTTAAGTTACTTCAAGAGTTCAAGGGCTCAAACCTTTTAAGACAACAGTCACCAAATACTGCAAGGTACTGATTCTTATTGTGGCAGCTTGAGAGCTGATTGTGGAACCACAAGTGGAAGTGGAAAAAAATCCTAGGACTCATATATATATATATAAAAAAAAAAAAAAAGTTAGCAATAAAGTCTGGAAATAAATGCAGCGCGTATTCTCGTGTCTAGAGATCCACCCAGGTAGTTCCTAGCATGGACAATCTCAAACCTCCCACTGCTCCTTGGTGTGGCAAGGTTCTTCTGCAATGCTGGGTGTACTGCCATTTGGAAAGAGTTGGCAGGCAGATGGTTATGGATGGATGGATGGATCCCAAAACCAGTGGGAATCCTGTAAAAGCCATTCCCAACTGGATAGAATGTGGAAAGAATAGTTAAAAAATAAATTTTCTCTGGCAGCCTTCCCTATAGGTCATAATTTGCCCACCAATGATAGCAGGGTTTTCACTCATCAGTGAATGGTGAAACAAAGATGCTAAAGAGATTAAGAACAACAAAAATAGGAATTCCTTTTATCTGTACCAGAGAACGAAGGAAGGACATGAGAAAGTGGCACCACCAAAGCATAAGCTAAGATTTTTATTCCTTCTTTCTTTTCTCAAAACATTCCTTTCATATCAAGAAACAAACACAGAAGCAAGAAGCACATTAATCAAAGAGCAGCATTTTTAACCTCCAGGATTAACAAGAAAAGTTACTGAAGCTTTAACAAAGACCTGAGATCATCAGGGAGTTTTTTTAATACTTAAAGAGCTCTTTTGGGTAACTTGTACCACCAAGATAATCAATGAAACACAACTGTAGCAAATACAAGGAAGGAGACCCTGAAGTTATGCATCCTGCATGCAGCTGGGATGTGCAAGCCATGCTGAGAAAATTTCAGAGGCATCAGGGACATTTTTAGCCTGGCAAAGAAAGGTTTGGTTATTTATTATTTTTATAAATTTCTTTATCTAATTATGGCTACACAGGTCATTATGCTCTGCAGAGGGATATGGCAACTAAACCAAGATAGAAGATGGGTAGGAGTCTGTGCCGATTTGAGAAAAAATCTGCTTAAAACACATGAGGACTCTCACACAAAGACTTATGTGATGGTGATGCCAAAAAACTATCAATTACAGATAGATAAATCTACAGACAAATCTAATAACACATCTGTACCAAGACATGTGAAATCCCAGATGAAGAAATAGTCTGAGCAGCAGGCAGCCTTGTCAAACCTGCAATCTCCACACCTTGTGGTAAATTTGTCTCCCTCCCATCTTAAAGGGATTTCTTCTTCAACATCATGCTCTCAAAAGGACTGTTGAAAATCACAGGCAGGAAAAAACAAACCTTGTGTCTTTTCACCTTTGGCTTGGGCATTGCTTCCTCTCTCTAATAACAGCACTAGTGGGACTCTCTGGACAGCTGGCCATTCCATGGACCAGTATCTGCCACGGAGCAAAATCTGATTTCATGTAGGTCACCAATGCCTTCAGGAACAGCAGATTACCAACTACTTAAAGGCATAAATTGTTGCTTAAAAAAACATGACTTGACAGTCTGAATAAGTTATCCCTTTGCATCCTGTTTCATTCAGGTTATTAGCATTGAACGTGTTATCACAAATAAGAATATTTATCACAAATAAGAATATGAATTGCCTTTGTTAAACTGAATACACGAGAGATTATTCTGACTGCAGTGACACAAGGCTTCCTCGCAAAGGATGAGGATTAGGTACCCCTGACAGGTTTTAGGAGATGTCCTCACATACCTTTGAAATCATCAATTGTGAAAAAATCCCTTGCCTAGGCTGACATGAATGAGAGACTGAGAAAAACTGAAGTACCAAATACTTCTTAACAAGTGTTTGAACTGCCTACGACTCTTAAAGTGCTTTTGTACACACCTTACAATACCACTGTAAGCTGAGGAAACTGCCTTATGCTTTCATTTAGCAGAATCACACTAAAGTTGCCCATTATTATGGGCCTTGAGACTGAAGCATCAATAAGGAGTAGGTGGCTGAAGAACAATTCCAAACAAGTATTTCCGAGTTGGCAAATGAAAACAAAAATTTCAAAGAGTCTCGTGTAAAAAACAAAACATGTTCTTTTTTTCTTTCCACTTGCACCTTAAGTGCTTTCATTTCCAGGACTTATGACAATAAGGTTAACAGGAGGATTTTTTTTCTTCCCATGTATATTTCCAAGGGTAGGACCCTGCAACTAACTTCTTCAAATGCAGATTTCAATCTGGCAATGGGAGTGTATTACACAGGTCTTCCAGAAGCAAAGATCAGCCTACAATGCCTGGATCTACAACAGCCACATTATTCAAACTGTTCAGCATTTATACAATGTCTGCTCTGGAAAACCATATAAGGATCCTGATTCAGAGATCTAAATTGCCATATCTAGGGAGGAGGTTTAAAAAAATCCAATAACCACTAAGTCAAACTAGAGAAGCACTGCCTGATTAAACAGGAAATTATTGCTACTGTCCCTTTGACAACAGTGGGATATAGGATCAAAATGCTGTGTAAAAAAACTGCCAACCATGAGAAAGAAAAGCTAGAAAAATCCAGGTTTCATTGTTATTGAATTACATAAAAATTAATTATCCAAAAGGCCTCACAATTTGAAAGACCTGATTAGTCTGTAATAGGGAAGGAAACTGCAATGGAAAGGGGCAGAACTGGGATGGTTTCTATTTGGGAAACACCGGCCAAGCAAATGATGTGCACAGTGTTAGAAAAGAAAAGGAGAGTAAAGAAGTAAAGAAGGAGAAAGGCTAGAAGCTAGCACTGCCCATAATACATGCCTCAATAGTAGATTCATAAAAAAGGAGAGGTCTGTGCAGCTGAGCCAGTATAGACATAAAATTCAAGGAGGTAAATCTCTTGCCAAATTTATATTTGTCCTCCAAATGGAAGCTGGCAATATAAAGCATATAATGTTGCAACAAAAACTAGGTCAAAAAGCAAAGTCTAAGACTGTAACAACAGGGAGCTTCTGTTTCTGACTACTTCCTATGTGAACCGTTCAACAAAAGGCAGATGAACCATTTCCAAACAAGTTGCAGTTATTTCAGAGGATAACTGCTCCCAGGGCACAGCCAGCCTTCCCGACCCGGATTACCACAGCTATTCAGGAAAAGGCAGCCCAGCCCGCTTGGGCTTCTCCTCAAGCACACAAATCTCACTAGGGAACCTATTCAGCCGTCCAATGCAACAAAAACACACCTGCCTCCCTTTTTTTGGTTAGTTTTCTGCCAGGTTAGTTAGCTAACCACACCAGCTCAGGTATCACACTGAGCGCCACAGCTAAGGAGAGGTAAAGCAGCAAAGCAGCCAGGAGCAGGGTAGGGAATCACCCCTCTCAGCAAACGGTGAGCTGGTCCATCAGTCCAGCCCAAAAATGACTGCAAAGCTACGATTTCAGAAAGCAATGCTCTGATAAAGGTGATGTTAAACAGATGATCTGAAACCAAGGTGAACAAAAATGGCTGTGCAAAGCATGGATTCTTGCTTAACGAAAACCACAGTCAGAGGAATGATGCAGCATTAGTGCTTCCTCAGTGCTGTAAAAACAGGATGGCACAACATCCACACCTCTCTGCCTGCCTGACAAGCTTCAGAAGACAAAGCTGAAACAGAGCCTTCAAAATGTGGACAATTTATTCCTAGCAAAGTCAAAAGGAGGTTCAACAGCTGTAAGGTCAATCAAGGAGAAAGGAAGACTAAAATGCCTATCAAAAAGCACAAAACTAAAATGCACAGTTTCAATATTTCAGAAGCAGCAGAGCTGAAGAAGAATTGATGCTTCACTGGATCACCCCAGAGAAGATGAGCAAGGGCATGAACATGGAGAGATCTGTGTGCAGGACTCTGCAAAACGGGAGATGACTCAGGTTCATCTGTTCTGGACATGTTTTCGCCCAGCAACACACAGGAGCACTACCAGAATCCAACACCCTTGAGAAGAGAAAGCAGTAACAGTCACCTAGAGATACCCACAGAATCCAAGAGCTTCAGTGTGGAGCAGCTGAGCTGATAGATGGATGCATGAACTCCCTCACCAGAACCAGCTCTCATGCTGAAGAGCTGGGAAGAAGAAAATCAGGCTTTTTCATTTTTGAAAAAAGACCTCAAGCAAAACGAACCCTACAATAGTTTTGTGTCTTCATTTGTTAACTGTCTAAAGCCATAAATGACAAAAGGAACTGAGATAAGGCATACATGATACAGCAGGTACCTTTGCAGGAATGACAGTTTCACTATTTTATCACAACTATTTGAATTTCTGTAAACAAGAAAGTAAAAGAAAGTCATTCTATTTTATAAGATGCTGAAAAACTTCGGGTCACTTGATGAATGACCTGTGAGATGGCAAATATTAAACCCAAAGCAATTATTATTTTTTTCTAGTATATGCTGTGATATAAATTAATCATCTGACCAAAAAAAAAATGAACCTAGAGTTGCCTCAGAATATACTTCATATCAAACTATACTATGTACAGTTACTACAAAAAACAAAGCTATTGGGATGGAGGCAAACAGGAAAATTACAGCATTACTAACATGGTCTCTGTCAGAATATCGCACGCAGCACTTGTAACCCAAGCGCTAAAAGAATGACATAAATTACAGAGGACTTGGGACAAGGCAATATTAGAATAGGAGTGTCATACCAGGAGACAGAAATGTCCTTCTAAATGAAAAATTAAGTAAACATAGAGGAAACTAAATTAAGCAACCAACACATTTAATATTTCCTCAAACACTGTGGGACACGGTCTCTTTTTCATAACCAAAAAATTTAACTTCTCTTTGAGATTTTACTGACCACCCTATCAGATTAAAATCTTTGCAACAGTGAAATACAGAAACACAAAAGACAGAAATTATTTGTATAACAGCATAACTAATTTTCACCCTTTCTAATAGTTGTCAGTCATTTTGGACTAGAATATTTGGCAGACACATAAGGTGAAATGCAACAACTTTACTGACATGTAGCTGAAATTAGAAAAGCAGTTTTGCTTTCAGTCTCTAAACTAGGCTTTAAATGAAGCTAAATTACTTGACAAGTAAGTTTAATGAGAGAAAACCATAAAAATGCAACATATAAGAACACTCAACACCCAAAAGACCGCTATTAACAGATCGTCTGTGTTTTGCTACAGACACATCCAGCACCTCACAAAGTAGTAACTCCATTTCACCATTAACTTTACCAGTCTTGAGAGGAGACATCTCTGTACAAGAGAACTGATTTTAAGTCCTGTGTTTTACTTAACTTCTAGTAAGAACTCTGTAGAATTAAAGTTTAAGTATTGCAACACAGCTTCACTAAAAAAAAATAAATTAAAGCCCTAAACATCATCTCTCTCCCAGATCCTCCAGTGTTTGTCTCTGGGACATGCTAAGAACTAAGCAACTCAGATAAAACTTCCTCTCCTGTGACAAACTTGCATTGTGAACATTTGAGAGCAAATGGCATGAACAATTTGCCCAATACCTTTCCTGTGATTCATTCCTGTGATAATGCATTTGTCACTGTCTTCTCCAAGGCCTCTTTGGAAACTGAACTTGGGTGGGAGGGCAGATAATGATAAAAAGAATAATTTAAGCCAAGAAGTCCGTACTTGTGGTGAACTAGTGTATTTCCAGCTAGACAGCAGGACTCAATGCAGCAGGATCCTATCGCTATGACCCATATCCTCATTTTCTGTGAGTCTCTGTAGTTCAGTCCACACCACAGGCTCTTCAAACCCTAAGATATCCAGAGCAGAGACTCTTCCCACCCACTCCCCCTTTCTTTTTATATATGTAATTTATTGTTTTAAACAAATCAAACATTGGACCCATGCCCTGTTTTAGCTCAGTTAAGCTAGAAGAGAGCAAGGAAGTAGATGCCAGTCTGCTCTGCTTTCAGCTCAACAGTTTGCCAGGAAAGCAGGTTACAGAAAGGTCAGCATTTAACAAGAATGTCAACATAACAAGATTGTCATCTTATTAAGGCAATAACCCCTACCTACACACAGAAACGCCTCCCTACTCGGCTCGCACGGCTAAGGAAGGGGTGGGGGGGAGGGGAAGCACAATTTACAAAGAACAGTTTGAAGCTGCCCAAGTACATCCACCCTGTGCTTGGATCCACTCAGCTGAAATCCCACTACTGATGAGCACTGTCATCACACAGCTAATCCCAACTTCACACAGTTTCATCAACCACAAAGTTCAGCTACAGATGAGAAGATGAAGCAAGTGAAAGAGGCTTTAAGAAACCCCGCACAAATTTAAAGTAAAGCCCTAGTAAGCTCCTGCATGGATGACACACAAGGCTATATTATTTCCTCTTTGTCACACTAGAAGTAAGCAGCTTTCATTATTATTTTTATGCTACTTTAATGCTCTACTTTGAAGGCGCCTTGGGCAAGACCTTGCCTCAAAAATGAAACAGGCAATACTCCACCCAGGAGAAAAACTCATCTCATTTTCCCTACACTGTCCACAACCTAATCAGAAAGCACTTACCTCTCTCTCATCGAGAAGAAATAAGTAACAATAATTCCAGCCTACTGTATCCTGGCCCTGATACATCACCTTCTATCCCAGCTGTCACATACAGATTGTGAACATACAAACAAATCCACTTCTCTGCCTCAAACAAAGTAAGCCAAAAGCAGTGCCAACACCAACCACTCACAGAGCACAGAACTGAAGACTACTGAAATGTAAGGACAATAATCAAGAAAATCTTAACAAATCAAAAGAAACTTATCAGCTTTCAGATCCATGATGGCATTGCACATATAAATATTCGCTCTATGTTTGGAGGCAACATCCTTAAAATTAAATCATAAACATGGATGACTTAGCTAATTCACATCCATAAAAATCACGTAGAGAACACTAAAAATTCTGATTGACAAGCTATTACAGAGTCAATACACGAGTTAAAAATTGCAACAGAAATAGAACTGAACATATCAAGGAAGCAGACTGCAGAAAAAGAAAGAAAAAAAAAGACTAAAGAGGAAAAGAAAAAAAAACAGAGCATAACACAAGTAGACTTGGATAAGCAGAACGTCAGCATAGTTCACAAATACTCAACTCAAGCTGGCAAGGTGGGGAAAACAACACAAAAAACCCTTTCAATTAAGCAACTAATAAAGCAGGGAGTTAGCAGACTAACAGCACAGTAAAAAGAGGATTTAGGTCCTGGAACTTTCTTAACATTTAAGTGAACTGAGATTAAACCAAAATCGCCACAACTAAAGAATTCCTCCTAGGTGCATTTAAGGGTCAAAGGCAGCATCGGTGACAGTTTTGTGCACCTCAAATTGTGGAATGGCTCCAAACTTTCCCTACAGTCCTGTCTACCAAGACTAGTTTTGGTCAACACACACGCCCAGCCTGTGATGACAAAAAGAAACCAGAAGACACTTCGAAAGCACATGGTTAAAGTGATTACTCCAACAGGCTGCACATGACGAACTTCAATTCTCCCCTCTGCTTTGCCACCAAACAGGAGCGGGTAAAAACCCGTGCCACCCTATCTAAGGGACACGCTGCCGCATCCTATCAGGCAAGAGTTCAACCGGATACACAATTAACAAAATATGCTGCAGAGAAAAACGCCAAGTATATTGTGAAGCTCAAAAAGCTCAACTTCTGTTCTGCTGCTATCGCTTCAGTTTTGCTTCTCCTAAAGTTAGAACAGGACCATAAAAGACTCTGATCTTAACTACACCTTTCCTGACTGCCCGGTCTACCCTCCGACTGGTTGGCCTCATGTTTTGCTGAGATACAAGCACAAGACACTGGGATTTTCACCCAAGGCATCAACGGGAGAGGTAGCCGGGATGAACGGACCTGCTCGCCTTTAGGAACACGATTTAAAGTTTCATTTGGCCTGGGAAACAGCAAGCGAGTTTGCACTTCCCGCATCGCGACAGCCGCCGGCTCGGTCCGCAGCGGAGCTGACCCCCAGGATACGCCCGTGAACCCGACCCAGCACCCGACAGCGGCAAGAACCGACTCCTGCGGCAGCTTCAGAGCCCCAGGAAGCTGGGAGAGCGCCGCGACCCCGCACCGGACACAGGACCCAGCTGCCCCCAGGCACCGGGGCGGCCCCCGGGGGGTTCTCCCTCTCGCACGGTCCGGCAAACACGGAAACGCGGCCAGATCGGCGGCAGGGAGGGCCCCTCCGGAGGGCAGCCCGGGAGAGCTCCCGCTCCAACCAGGACTGGGGCCGGTGCGACCGGACAGACCCCCATAGAGGAGGGGTTGACCTTGCTGGCCGCACCAGCGGGAGCCCCCTCAGGGTCAGGGGAAGGAGGGGGGGAGAGAGGGAGGAGGCATCCCTTAGCAACAGAAGCCCCCCTCATATTTGGGGTGGGGGGACCAGGGGCCGACGACACCCCGCCAACTCAGCGGAACCCACCATCATGGGATGGGAGAACGACACCACCCACCCCCCGGCCCGCGGTGCTGCCTCTACCTTGTAGACGTCGCCGTAGGTACCGCTGCCGATGCGCTGGATCAGCTCGAAGTCCTCCTGGGGGTTGCGCCGAGACAGGTCGCACACCCGCCCGCTACCTCCGCCGCCGCCACCACTCATGGTGCCAGGGGAGGCCCCTCTCGGCCGCGGCCCTTCAGGCCGGGAGGGAGAGGGCGAGGAGAGGGGTGGAGGGGGGGGAGGGAACCCGACACCGGAGCGCTCACCACCTCCCCCCGGCCTGCTCCGGCAACATGGCGCCGCGGATCCGCACCCCGCAAGCGCAGGGAGCACCGCCCCGCCCCACTCCCCCGCCATGCGCATTGCGACTGCGCGGCCCGGTACCGGGGTGTGCGGGGCAGGCGTTTCTGCCTGTACGTCAGTTGCGACGCGCTGGCCCGCTGCGCTCCTGGCGGGGCGGGAGCAGTGGGTCCTGGAGCTTCCCTCACCCCGGCACCCCGGAGCTCGTAGCCTTCGTGCCAGAGACCGGCACCGGGTGGGGCCTGCGAGGAGCGCGCCGCGCTCGGGATCTCCCTCTACCTCCGCCCTGCGGGGCGATGCCGGGCATAGGGCATTGCCCCGGGGTTGTGCCGGAGCGCGCTGGGGCTGCTGGTGGCGGCGCTCGGCACCCACCGCCGGTACGAGACCGGCGCTTGGCGGCACCGGCGGTGCTTTAGGGGCTCCCGGGGGCTTCCCTTCCGCCTCGCCGCCGCCTCCGGGCTGCGCCCGTCCGGTTTTGACCGCTCACGCTCAGACCGCTCACGGGCTGCGGCTAATCTGCTGCTGCCTGGGCATCGACTCCCGCCTTGGTTGCCTTGTCCGCAGGGCTGAGAGGCTCTGCCGGCTCGGGGACCCCCAGGTCCAGCCGCTGTGCCTGAAGCTGGGGACTCTAAAAAGCCAGCCCCATGCATGTTCACTGGGAGCCCCACCGCAAAAGGCAGCACCCGTGCATGCAGCACTCCCCAGAGCCAACCCCTGTGACGGCAACTGCGATCAATTCTATGAGCCCACATATGCATCTGAGAAACCATGAATTCACTAGCCCTTGGAAGTGCAACTGAGGACCCCTTCTTGGAGGCAGACCCTCTGATCATGCAGCTTGGGGCCCCTGCAGCACCCGAAGCCCAAGGACTTCCTGCATGCTGTCCCCGTGCACCGGGAACCATCTCCTCTCTCCCTGGTACCCAGCCCCTGGACTTTAGCTCGGGACATGACACTTTCCCGCACCTCGGTGCATGGGAACAGGATGCTCTCTGCTTCAATGCACAAACTGGGAACACGCTGGGATCTCCTACGGCCTTTGCTGGCTCCTGTGGGGTGTCTGTCCTTCCCCAGCAGGACCTGAGAACCATGTGTCATAGATGTCCTCACATGTGCACGATACTGTGCACATGCCAGTCCCCCCGTACCACTGGTGCAGCCTTCGTGCACACCAACCCAAGGCACCCTGGCTGGCCAATTTCTTACATTTATCTGTAGTACTGCTTCCCCTTATTTTGTGGCTTTTTGGAGTGTTGTGCATGCTTCCAGGGAATAAAGTGTGCACCCCCTCTCCTACACCAGTACTGCCTGTCCTGCTTCCATTCCCATCTTGCACATGGGTTCCCAGCGTGGAGGAGGCCTGTAGGCGCTTGCCTCCATCCCTAATTATGCTCCCTGTGTGGGGAAGAAGTGCCAGATGCCTGTGGGAACCCTTCTTCATTGTGTAACTCCTGGAGCATGCCTTTGTGATACGTGGGTCCTAGGGTATCTCTTGCTTTGTGCTGGCAAACCAGGCATGGCTTTTCCCACCATGCTTCCGCTGCCAGAGACTGATGAGTGAAATAGAGTAGGACAAGAGCACAAAGATGCATGGTCTGCTTCCCACCCCTGCCTACCTTGCCAAGGATGTTGGCATGGCAGTGACCCTCCTCTCCCCTGAAGATGTCCCCATTTCGATGCGTGATTATCAGAGCAGAGAAGGGGTTGAGCTCTGGCAGGTGTAGCAGTGATGTCTGTGAAATTGCATAGTGTCTGTCAGTGCATTTGTCCTTCCAGCCACTCTGGGCCATGCCTCCCTGTCCTTGGTTTAATTTTTATGACTTTTGACTTAAATTTTATGACTTTTATCACATCTAAAACAGTCACAAACCTGCCAGAATCAGATTGAGGCTGCTGTGATTTTTCTTGGTGCATGACCAAAAATAATCGTCATACTCTGCTGCTCTCTGCTGCAGGAGAGCCAGGACAGGCAGATTAGCTGCACAGGGTTGCCACAGATACTCTGAGAGCTAATCCAAGAGGACAGGGCTCTGTGACAAGTTCTGGAGAAGCAGCAGCTTTGAATGAGTTATGGAAGGAAATGCCAGAGAGTTTGTGCTCTGCCTGGAAAGGCTCACGGACATCCTGCTAGAGAGCACAGATAACCTTGTCACCCGCCTGCTCTTGCCTCTCAGTCTTCATTTTTATCGCATTAGAGGGGAAATGGGTTATAGTTGTTATCATGTTATGTGCCTGTCAATTTTTGCTTGGGTACAAATGATTATGAAGTAAGAAAGCAGGGTTATTTTTCCCCTTAAATCCTGCATTCTATCCCTGGCAGCTGCCTGTACTCCCTCTCTTGTGGTTAAAACACCCATGGGTTTCTCTGGGAGCATCTGTCTCCCTTCTCCTTGGTAAGAGAGACAGATGGAGCGGAGAGACGTGCCCTCTGCTGCCTTCAGAAACAGGATCAGGTGGGTATCAGGCATAATTCCCCTAGCTCTGGGGCAACCTCTCCCACTTTCTCTTTTTCTCCTCTCTTTAGACAGCAGGACAGTTGAATCATATGCTGCAGGGAGGTAGGCTGGGCTCCTCGTCTGCACTGCACAGAAAGGTCAAAAACCTTCCATAAAACTGCATTTGGATGCTAAATATTTTTGTGACAGTTCAGCCAATGCATTTGCTTTAAGAGTTCTTCTGTTGATGGCAGGAGATTCACTGTGACATATGACTGCTGTGCCTCCAGCAATCACAAGCCCCAGCTGTAGTCGGTATCACACCACAGCCACGGAAAGAAATACCTTACTGAGGCTGGATGCCTCGTTATTTCCAGCTGTGCTCTCAGCCCGTCCCTCCTGCTGCTGCTTAGATCCCAAATACTGCTTCATGCTTGACAGCCCTAAATCCTGGCCCCTTCTTCAAGCAGGAGAGCTGGCTCCTCAGCTGCTGGGTGTGTGCAGGCTCCTGCTGGCTCCAGATGGGTGATGCCAATGCAATTTGCTGTGGTTGGAGACCTCTTTCCTTCCTCTGGCATTTGCCATGCCAGAAAGAAATGTGGGGTCCTGCATCTGCTGGTGCTGCAGAGGGAAGTTGTGACCTGGAGCCAACCTGTCCCTTTCACTTATGTGAGTGGAGCCACTGTAAGAGGGAGGGTGTCCTTACAGGGGCCACAAGAGCACCTCCTTGAGTCCAGTGGGATCAGACATGGAGGCAGGCAAGTGCTTTCTGGAATGTTGAAGGCTGCCTTGGACATGTGAAGAGCTGTGGTTCATGTCCGCCCCAGGGCAGCTTCACTGGGGTTGTAAGATGTGTCCCAAGGAAGGTATATAAAGGCAAGTTTAAATTTAGAGGCCCCAGTTTTCTCTATACATGGAAGGCCCACGTACATAAGTCTCATACTGGTAGATTCCTGCTGCAGACACTCCTGATGTCCAGGGAGAAGAGCTAAGCACTAAGCTTATAGGGATAACTCTATGACTGTAAAAAAACCAGCAGTGCAGCCTGGATATTTATTTTTAGGGAAATGGTGCCCCAGGACAGCAATGGCTGCCAGGACAAGGTAGGGCACAACTCCATGGTGTTTGCCAGATGGTGCCCCTTTGGGGAGTATAGTGTGTGGCAACTGGAATCCAGCCAGACCCCTGTGCTGCTTTTTTTCTTACCCACCCTTCCCTCTTGCAAAAAATAAAGCCTGAGTGAGCCCATTTCTGCCTTCCTTCCCCCTCCTCTACAAGTTCTGTGGCTCAGTCAGCACTGCCACAGACTAGCACAGACTGCCTGGAAGAAGTTAGCTGGAGCAAGTTTCTAGCAGGCAGGGTTCCTGCCTGCTATTTTGCATTATTCAGAGCACTGATTCTCCTGCTGCAGTGCAGGACTTGTTTGAGAAGGCTTTGCCTTTACCAGAAGATGCACAAGGGTAGTGTGAGAGGAAAAATATTGATTACCTTTGCTCAGCAGCCCAGTAGTAGGCATTTACCCATGTTTTTACACCTCTTTGTGGAAATACTCACCTGTGTCTTCTGGAGAGAAGCACAGAGAAGCTTTTGGAAGGGGCAAGGAGGAGGGAAAAAGGCTCCAACGTAATAGATTATGTTTTATGAGTACTGATGGCCATCAGTGGTCTCCTGGGGATCCTTGACACAGGTACTGGTACTGGAAGATACTGGGCAGAGCTGGTTATTCAGAGGAGAAAGGGTGGGCAAGAACCAAGCAGATGGTGAAAGGGTGGGAAGGAGGAAGGCAGGTGACAGGAACAAGCTGTGAGAAATGGGGGTAATTCCCAGTGCTGGGTGTGGAGACTGATGCTGGGTTTGATTGCTTTGCATGGGAATGACTCATCTTCCTCTCCATCAAGCATTGCTCAAAGATGCATTGCTATCAAGTACCACTTTTCTCAGCCAGTACACTTACACAATGCCCCCTTCAACCTTACAAATATAATCCCCACCAGGGTGAATGGCATCTGGTCCATAAGTGTTCAGCAATGAAACACCAGTTTGCAGAGTGGGGGGCTGAGGACTCCCACCATGGACCTGTCATCAGGAATTTTCACCCTCATTTTTACTCGTGGGCTGCTATGGTATGGCCAAGAAAGCATGGCCACCACCCACAAAGGTTTTTAAGCTTGTTGAATGTAACCTGCTCTTAGACACCAGGCGGATCACCTCTTACCTACCTTCTGTAGGGGTCTGCAGGCACCAGCTTGAAAAATCTCCATTCTGGTATTACTGGACAAGGTCCCACAGAAGACACGTCACAAGTTGACAACAGATGCTCTGTGCTAATCAATTATAGCAGAAACTGTTTGCATAGAACCTCCCCAGCATTTAGAAACAGGAGCATTCTCTGTCCATCCAAGTTACTTTAAATTTAAACACTAGGAGGAAATAGAGAACAGAGTGTATCATGTTGTGTCTGCATAAAACTATGCTGCACCCAGGTCCTCAAGGTCATATGAATCCAGCCATATGATTATATGGGTCATTTGACAGTGGGAAGTTTATAGCACAACTACAAAACCATTAGTTTGTGGTAGCCTTGCTACAGGATCACTTTCTAACTTACAGGTACTCACTTGTAGGTCTGAGATGTGGTCTGCTTGGAATGGGCCAGCTGCATTTGGGGCTATTTCTATGTGTCTCTCCACTTCGTCCTGCAGAGACTGGTTTGTCTGTGGTATCACCCACTCTTTATTTCTTGGGTTTGGTGGAAATGGACTTGAGAAAAATCATGGCCAGACTCCCAAGCATGGCTCCAGCTATTCTTCTTTATGGGTGCATCGTGGCATCAGTCAGCTTCATTAGGGAGGAAAAGCCCCCCCCAGCACACTGCAGATCTGCCTGGTAATTCCAGATGAAGGCTTCACCAGGTTTCCATTGAGAAGTTAGCATATGCTGTTAGTAAGTGGAGCACACCTTTCCTTCTGGTCCCCGGTGCCTGGCATGAAGGGAGTCACTTACTCATACAAGTGGAATAATCAGTAATTGAAAACAACACCAAAAAATGTAAAAAATGCTCTAGACCTCATGCAGCCACAGAAAAGGACCATGGGCTAAAACATCCACTCCCTCCTCATTACGTATGAGATTATCTCTATTTTCTCCAGAGAAGAATGGTCCCCTGCTGCAATTCAAAGTCCTTGATGGACTAAATATTTCTGCTAACACTGAAGTAGGAAAAGAAAATACTTAAAAAAAAAAAAAGTCGTCTTACTCACAAAATTAGAGGTTGTTTAAGAGGGGGAGGAAAGGTAAAAAAAAAGCACAAACATGAAACCAGCTGAGTCTGAACCATCCAGACTCACGAGACTAAACACAACAGTGTTTCCTCTTGTGCCAGAGGAAATATTTTTATTTGAGCAGCTGTAATGCACACCAGAGCTATATTTTTTTAATACATTCAGAAAGCACAAGCCTGAGGAAAGGCTCATAGTGCATGGCTAATCTAGCTGCTCAATTAAAAACATAGCCTAATGAAAAATGCTTAAGGAAAAGTGACCCAATAGACACCTTAGGCTGGGAGAAATGTTTCAGCAGAGCAGAGGTATGTGGAGGGCCACCTATGAAGGCAAGTTACCTGCTAAATAACCTCCAGATCAGATTACAGGCAGCACATGCAGAACGACTTCCACAGAACAGTTTCCCATGGCTGCTCTGAGGCATGCAGCAGACTCTGCTCCCACAGGGTGCTCAGCAGGACAGCACCAGCAATGCGATTGTGTCCTGTGGGCCAGGGCTGATTACAGCTGGGCTCTGGCTACCTTCCTCTGCGTGAAGGGCAGGCATGACTGAAGTCACAGTGAAGATTCTTGTGTTCTTTAAAGTAGCAACCAAAAAGTTTGCTGGATGTAATTTACAACCACAGTGCTAGGGCTTAGCCTTGCATAACTGGGTAATACACAAATGCTTTATGAATGCCAGTAATTATCACCTATGTGCTACCCAAGATAGCTTTTACCAACAAGGCTGGGTGCAACTTGTATGATTAATAAGGCCTAATATGTATTTTGTTATTCATCCTATGTAACACCTCAAAATAACAATGTGATCAGTTAATTTTGCACCATATCTCTGTGCAATTCTGCAGCCAGTATATCATATGACCTAAACCACCTCCCCACACATGTCTATAATCTTCGTGATGATGTAGACAGGGATATGTATTTTGTTCTTGGTGTATTCTGGGATTTACAGTAGCAGCCAGGTGTCTTTGCACAGCTTACTCATTTGTTAATAGGGGCAACATGCAGCTCAAGTCCACCAGAAACTCCTCTGTATCACTGCTTACCTGCCACCAACATGGTTCAGTGATGGCTGGACATTATTTTTCAGGACTTACTCAGAGAAGCAAAAGCAAAGGGAAAACTAAACTCAGGATTCCAAGCACAAACATCTGATTCTTCAAAATCTGACCATCACATTTTACTGGTTCAGCGACTTGCTCTTCCATGCTGCCCAGCAGAGAGATTTGAAAAGGAGGCAGCTCTCAGGAGATGGAGATGGCTCAGGGATCAGATGCTTCAGTTCAGCATGCCAAGTCCATACAGAGGAAGAAATATGTACAGGCAGGTAGAAGGGGGAGAAAAATAGATGTTCGAATTTAGGACTATTTCTGTTTTTTTCAAGGATCTGTACTTTAAGGATTAAATTACTCCTGTGCACTCCTAGATGGTGCATTGGTTATAAGACATCTGTCAAGCTACAGTATCCATAGTAAAATACCCACCTCTGTCAAGAGCATTTGTGTCAGCTGCAATTTCTCAGCTTGGAAATGGTGTCTCCAGCCAGGCAGAGAAAGTTCATAAACCAGGATCCCTATGGGGCAGTGCAGCATGCTGGAGTTAGAACTGGTCAAGAAGCCACCCATGGCAGGGATGGGAGATGCTAGAAGGGGAGCTGCTGTGCATTTCCAGTGCTTAATGGCAGGGACATGAGACTGTCAGACAGCAGTCAGACTGACAGTTATTCCCCACAGTTGAGAGACTTTAGTGCTGTGTAGATCTGTCACAATTCATCCAAAGCTGCTTTCACCATCACCACTCTGCCATCACCTAAAAGCCAGTGTTGCCCTTGATGCATGGTATCCATACATTCATTACTAGAGCAGTGTTTCACACCTAGTGGGCACAGGGAAAGAACTGGCCAAGCCCCTGGAACTTAACCCAAGCTGCCTTGCAGTGGCCACAGCCTCTGGAAGAGATCGGACACTGCTGAGAGAGCAGAGCAATCAAAGAAGCCAATTCTGCAGTAAGGTTGGATGGTACAAATTGAGCACAGAAGGGTTGTTTTGTTTTGTTTTGTTTTGGTGGTGAGGGTGAAATACAGAGTACTATAAACATAGGGCTGAGAAGAGAAGGGAGATGCAAGAGGAAGGTTGGTTGAAGGGCAAAGGGGTTGGGGAGGAAGGAAGGGGAAGAGGCAAGAGTGGAGGAAGAGAGAAATATTGCCTCAATGCAATCACCATCAATTAAATGACAGCAGAAAAAAGTGCCAAATGAGGCTAAGAAACACAATTGTACAAAGAAGACTAAAACCACAAGAAATCAATTAATTGATCTAGGAGCAATCAAGATGCCAGGAAGTAATGGCAAGACAAGCAAGTATCACCACTAAGCACAGCTTTGGGGCCAGCCTCCCCGGAGTTTCTGTGCCTGGCTTTACCACTGAGTACAGAGAAGTATTTCTCAGTAGTTAGGTCCTGTCCATGTGGTTGTCTTATCATATACAGATCAAGGCAGAAATACTCTCTCCACCAAGAGAGTTTATAACACCAAGAAGATTTAACTTGGTTCCTCCTTGTATGCAGAGCACAAATTGGCATTGGTGACATTAAACTGGGGGGGGTGGCTACTATAACAAACAGGAAAAATGCCACTCAGAGGAGCCCCAGTCAACCTGAGAGGTAGCATCTTGTGGAATTCCAAGGAGACGAGCAGAGCTCTGTGCATGGGATGACACAGTTCTGTGTATTCAGCCAGGCTGGGAGATTCAAGCTGGGCAGCAGCTTTGCTGAGAAGGACTTGAGGATACATCCAACAACAGGCTGACCATTAGCCAGAAGCATGTTCCCACTGCAGGTAAGACAAACGGACTGTAGTTGGAACCACATGGCTAACAGAGCCCAAAGAGCAATTTTTACCCCTCTGTTTGGGGCTATAGTAAGGCCACACCAGGATTTGCATCCACTGTTAGGTCCTCCAGTTCAGGAGTGTTGTGGAGAAACAGGAAAGGTCCCAGCAGAGACTGCAAGAATGGTCAGGAGCCTGGAGAATAGTGCCTGTGTGGGGAGGGAGCTGAGCTTGGGTACTCTCATGAAAAAGTAGCAGAGGGGAATCCAGCAGGAGGCTGTGGCTGCTTACAAGGCAGTTATAGACATGAAAGAGTCAAACTGCTGTAAGTGTCAGACAACAGCCACAGATTGCAGCCTGGGAAGCTCGTCCATAGACAAGATACCCTCCCGGGGGGTGGTGTCCCCAAGGACACATGGTCAGGCAGGCACGGATCCTTGGAGGTTTAAGACTTGGCTAGACAAAGCCTCAGCTGAAATGAGCTGGCATGGACAATAGGCCTGCTCCCAGGGGCGGGCTGGAAGCCACCAGAGGCCCCTTCCCACCCTCATGACAACAGGATTGAAAAGACACCTCAGCATTGTATAAAGCACTTCTCAACAGCAGTAAGTTTTAAGAAAAAAAACCAAACAAAACCACAAAAAGAAAGCAAAGAAAAAAGCCCAGACCAAAAAACAAGCCCCAGGCACATTGCTGATCATATCACTGTACTTATCACAATGCACGAGCCCACCCCAGCTTGCCAAGTTGCAAATGCTTGTCCAAAATAGCATCTGAAAGCAATCTGCAGTCATTTTCTATAAAAATACTTCCCCTGTCAGCTCAGCAGCCATAGAAAAGCCTTGAATTACACTAACCCCCCCTTCTCTCCCCAGAAATACCTTTTGCATAGATTGAAAAAACTGCTATGACCTCTTTCCTTTCAGGATATTTTTTCCATATGCTGCATTGCAGGTAGAAGTCACTTTAAACTGTTCATCCACTTCACACATTTTTCCATCTTTCATATTGTGCCCTTGAAGTAACCAAGTGAGAAAAAGCATGTTTTTTTTTTTTTTATAGAAACAGTTTCTTCACCCTAAAAAGCTAAAGCATACCTGTTAGACACAGGCAAACACTACAATGAATTAACACTGAAAATAATTTATTTTCCACTCAAAATTCAAAATAATATCTTAAGGCATGTGGTAAAACATACATCCATCCCTCAAAAAGAGACTTCAGACAAGGTGACCATCACTGAAGGTGAAAATCCATTTACTTAATACTACCACATGTGTTTTTGCATTTCTGCAAATACTTTCTCTCCCAAAGAAACTCCTCCTGATGCTGAGGGACTTTGCCCAGACAAGGATTTGAGGACTCGTGGCAGTATTTTACAGTAAAACCATCTGAAAGACTAGCAGGGATCTTCCACCTCTTCTAAGAACCAAAGAGAGAAAATCAGCACCTTAGGACGTCCAAAGAAAGCATGGTGAGCTAACAAGTGGCACAGGGTTCATTTGGATCAGCAACGTTCCACCAGGTCACTGCCTTGCTGCTTTTCAAGTGTATCAGCATTCAGGTTCACTTCAGCACTGTGCAGGAAAGCTGCCAATTCACAGCAGTAGAGATCTTCCTCTATTTTTGTATGAAAGCATCTGTCCTTCCAAGGCTAACCCCATAGATGCCATCTGGCACCAGAGACCCAAAACATTTCTTTTGGCTGCTGAGAAAGGAGTCTTCAACACCATTCACCAGGGAGGAAGAATTCCCATCAATATTGAGGGATTTTGCTGTGGTAGTTTCACTTGCACCTTTGAAATGGCATTGGAAGACTCATTTTCAGCACACCTGGTAATGCCATCCATGCGGATCACATCCAATGTGATCTTGACTCAGCAGGAACACAATAGTGCCTCCAACATGAAGTACTCCATCAATTGCATAAAAAATAAAGGTTAAGTGCTCGGCCTTCCTGGCATATGTCTGTGCAGAACTCAACACTGCTGATGCTTCAGATGGCAGTTGCTTCCAATAAAGCACCTAAACATGCTATGGGTCATAGCTCAACCCAGTAAGCTGTATGTCCAAGTGGAATTTAACATCCCTATCTTCATAACTCATCCTAACTGTAAGTATCTAAAAACCATGTAGATGAGGCACTTCAGGATGATACAGATACTGCTAATTTTATTTATTTATTTACTTACTTACTTACTGGGGGGGGGGGGGGAACAGTTGAGATGTGATCTTGGAGGTCCTTTTCAACTGTGATGATTCTGTGATTCTGTGTAAATGGGAGAACTGGGCCCTGTTCTGACACCCGAACATTTCTGAGCCCAGGAATTATTTCCATTGGGCTGGAAGGGAAATGGGATCTGTTTTTTCCCCTCTTAGTATTCTTCCAAGGGCTGAGGGTGGTATCATCTTCAAACCCTTCAAACAGCTTCCCAGGGCAGCAAGAGCTTCTCAGCTGGGTCAGGCAATTCTGAAGCTGTTTTTTCCCTTTGGAAATTTTAAAAGGGCTGTCCTTTCCGTGTTTCACTGATCCTTAATGGCTTTCAAACTCAGGAAACAGAGGAAAATTAACCATTGTTTGCAATCCATTTTCCTTAGCGCGTGGAGCAAACATTACACTTGGCTTTGAACGAGCAGAAGAAAAAGGCTATCCTGGCTCTGCTCACAGTAAGTGATCAAACAGCCTTACTGCTGGAGTTCTTATGGCAATGGTCCCTCCCTCACCCCCACCTCTCAAGGAAATGTTTTGCTTAGGATGGCCCAACAGAGCAAATGAGGCCAGAAGACAAGCATGGTCAAAGGGTTGGGTGGTCAGTGCAAGCTGACACAGGATTGCCCTGACATCCTGTGGAGCTTCCTCAGCTTCCTCAACATCTTCCAGCCACATTCCTGCATTGGTTGAGCAAGACCAACTTCTGTGAAAGACTAACTGTACAGGAAGGTCCTCTTTTAAGTCAAGAAATGAAATAAAAGGGCAGATGGTTTGAACTGCCTGTTAGAAGCAGATCGCTATTTGCTTGGCTCAACTCTGCCACAAAATGACAGGGTAAGAGATGAAAGATCTAAAAGCAGACCTGGTGGCTAAATGGATATGCTAGTATATACTAACAGAAAGGAAGATGCATACCACCATTTCCTGGCCTGAGATCTCTCCTGCCAAGGCAGCCTGGCAAAAGTTCTGTTGTGAACCCAAAACGAAAGCCTATGATTTTACACAAGCAGACCTCAACTGAGAAAGGATTATTGCTTTATTTGCCTGTCTGTGCTTTTAGCTTGTCTGGTTCATCCTCTCTGTTCTCCTTACTTGTCACCATCATTCCTTGTCAGCTTGTGCTGCCATCAGCACCTCCACAGCTTGCAAGGCAATCCACAGCAGCCTCTAAGGGATGAGTCAAAGACTCTCACAGCCTGCACAGGATCAGACAGCAGAGCTGGAGACTGTTTGGAATAAAGCAAACCCGAAGCTGACCAGACACTTAGGATCACGAACCAAGCATGTCAAAGGCCACTCATACCTCTCCATTTCCTGGAGAATATCTGAGAGAAGCTGGATGTCTTTTGTGATCTTGAACTTCTTCCCAAATGGAATATCCGAAATCACAGCATCAAAGCTTTCTGAAGGCAACAGCAATGCTGCAGAATAAAGGCAGGTCTTTACACATGACTATCTGAAAAATGAACAGCAGCTATTCTGAGAAAGGATCCTCATTCACTGAAGAGGAACTATTCCCATCAACAGTCAGGGCTTTTACAGTAGTGATTTCACTTGCACCTTCAGAAACAGCATTAGGAGAGTCATTTTACAAAACTTCCATCTCTTTTGTGGGTTATGCACCCAGACTCTCAGCTCCTTCTGCACTTGTCCTCACACTAGAAAGCCACCAACCCAGTGCAGACTGGGAAGAGACAAACGCATGAGTGGGTGGTTTAGCTCACAGATTCCCTGCCACTGGTGGTATGGGAGTGAGATTCTTATAACTAAACTGGAGACTGCATGGTTCTGAACTGCTACTTCTCAACACACAGGACACCTTCACAAACCAAATGCAAAAGAAGAGCAAAGCTTGCAAGCACTTCAATTACTGCAGATGTTCAGATGCACACGTTCGAAGGGTAAAGAATCCCAAGTTAAATTCCTCTCCATCTTCTCTGGTTACAGCCACAATCACTCAGGTTCTGACAGAAACAGTGTCACTGAAGTATCCCCACAGCTTCTGCATCCTGGGAACACTCCGTTCTCTTCACGATGATGCAGCACTGCACCCTTGTGGTGATGAAGGCCGAGCACAAAGCAGGCTGTGCCGGCCGGTGTGCAGCCAGCATGAGAAAGGTTCTGCATCACCCAGGATTCCTGAAACTCAACTGGACAAGGCCCTGAGCAACCTGACGAGTATTTGGGTTTAGCCCCACTCCCAGCAGGTAACAGGATCAGAGATCTACAGCAGTCCCTTCTCACCTAAACTCTACTGTGACTCCATGCCAGCCTTTCCAGAACTGGCTGGAGGTGTTTCTTGGACATTCCTTGGATCAACACTAAAAGCACAACTACTTCATATCAATTTTATCTACAAATGGAGGACAAGTTACCTACAGTCCTTCTCAAAACATGCAAATATAACAGCTTCTGACCACTGACAAACATCTGGTACTTGTTAAGTATTAGAAGAGCTCCCCATCAAAGTACCTTCCACTGTCCTAGAAGCCAAGCACAATCACAGCTTTTAGGTAAGAAATAAAGCTCTCTCTATATATACCTATCAGTAAGAAATAAATATTGTAATGTAAAAAAAAAAGATATCCACAGGGAAAAACACCCAACTTTTTTCTATCATGAATTTGATAAAGGACTAAATTAGACTCGGGCTTTGAAGTCCAAAATAAGGCCATAAAATTATTGCCTTCTTCCCAGAGTAGTTCATTAGCTGAGAGCACATTCCAGGAGAAAGGCATTGTCATTTAAATTCACCTACTGCAAACCTTTGACAGTTTGATTCTGAGCTTAATGAGTCCCCACTACTGCTCATTTGATACATTCAAGTCACAATGGACATTTTATCTGGACTTGTCCTTGCTGTGTTCCCATTAGGAACAAAAAGCTCCCACATGGTATGTTCCAACAGTGAGATCCCAGCTAGCTACAGACAGCCACACTGCCTTTAATGCTCATATCTGACTGTACTGTCACGCTGACAGCTCTGCTCCAAGCAAGTACTCCATACCTCTCTCCCAGGACACAGCTTACTTAGGGATGTACAGATCATCTGTATACACCCACTGAATCCGGTGTAGGTAACAATAATGACTGGTTTACCAGGCCAAGTTTGCTTGTAAGAGAGTACAGTAAAAAGTATTAATACTTTCACTAAAGACAACGCATGAATGCATCCAACCTGGAGGTGACATTTAGAGAAACAAATTATGTTTGTACTGCAGATGGATGTTGGTACCAAACTAATCTGTAGAAAACACCTGACTTGCTTCTGTTTCCCTTAGGAGAACAACCCCAGACAAGGTTTGAAGCCTGGACAGTAAAAAACAGCCTTGCCATTTGGACATACACATTCATAAGAGCACCTCTCCTGAGAAGTACCTGGCATTCCAGCAGATAATTGATCAGACAGCAGCTGACTGGGCACTCTAATCACAGGTAAGGCAAATCCTGTCCACAGGCATTAGAACATGGGGCATTAAAATCACCACACTTTTTCAAAGCTTCCAGCTCCAGCCCTGGTGAGCAGCAACCCCTTCTTCCTTTGGGACTCTACATCTTTGCCATGAACATTCACTCACCCTGATTTTCAGAAAAGAAAAAGAAATCAATGTCAGGTAATGGCACAGCCACCCGGAAAAGCCCACGTGATATCAAAGAAAAAATGAACCAGGCAGATCTGCAGACAGACACATAGAAAATACTGTCTGCTTTTATCCAAAACCCACAGCAAAGTTTGGCCTATGTGCTCAGGTGAGCTCCAGACAGTCCATCAGAGTAATGGGATAGCCCAAGGAATCTTGCACCACAAGATGAATACAGTGCACAGCAGGACTAGTTAGAAATTACATCTGTTCCAAGATACTGCCAAGACAAATGTGGTGAGAATGCCTACCTGAAAAGAGGAATCCCCACCAAAAAATATATGTCATTAAGACACACAAAGACCTGAGAGAGGAAAAAATTACCTTAGAAACTTTCAACCCAACATAACGATAGCTTTAACACAGAAGATGCTTCTACAGACTTCTGATCTTAGTTTTTAAGAACAAAAATACAAATTTTGAGCAATTATTATATTAAATAATCTGAATGATACTTTAAAGAGAATTTAATATTTAAGCAAACTGGGAAGGGAATTTTGTCGGCCAGGAATCCATCAGCAAGCAAGTGAATTTTCAAGTGAATTTTTAAGGGAATTGATTTTTATAACATTGAAGGGATATTCTTAATTATAAAGCCATTTGCAGTAAGCAGGAGAAGATTATTCATTATAACACTCAGCTACTTACACACAGAGAACAAATGCCACTAAGAGGCATTTCAGACAAAATGCAAAAGCGGGTAATCATTCTGGAAATACAAGCAACTCAAAGACATTATCCTCCTGTCCCATAGTGAGCATCCCAAAAGATGACTGAGCTCACCAGCAGGTCTTGCATGAATGCAGTTCCTCATCAGACAGCCCAAAGAGAAACAATATGCCAGTCCTCAGCACTTGAATGGTTTCAGAGAAAAAATCTGGATACAAACAAGAGCCCCACTTGAGACTCAACAAAGCCGTATTTGATGCACAGCCTAAGAAAACCAGAGCCAAGACACTGACTTAGAGCTTTTACAGAAGGCCTCAGAGCTCCCAACACCAGTGCTGAGTGCAGCTTCCATAGGCCAAGCACGGAGATGGAGAAACAAGAGCAATGAGCCCTTTCCAAGGTCTACAGACAGCCTGCAGGGTGCCTTCAGCAAGGTGCTTGTTAGGGACAGGCTCTAGGAGGCTCTTCCATAATAAAGTGTTCTAAAGTCAAGGTCCTTGAGAAGATGATCTTGCAGCTGTCTCCCTTCCCCTGCAGAGGCCAAGCTGCCCAATGGCTCAGGTGATCTCCATTTTCAGCTCAGAGTTCAGCAGACTGTGAGCATGCCAGATCCTGAGACACTGCCTGTGTGGATCCAATCCCTTAAGGACATTAAAATAAACACATTCTGGTGTTTATTTAAAGTCCTTTGGAAGGCACACACACAGTGGCTACCAAAAACCTCTGCTCATTACTGCCAGGTGATTTCAGGTTAAATTCAGCAGCAGGAAGACAAAAAGAGAGAGGCCACAGTCCTGAGTGCAAAGGGGGGAGAGAACAGAACCAAAGGTATCAGGGGCAATTCCAGAAGCAGCAACAGCCCATCTGGCAGACAGCA
Organism: Heliangelus exortis; assembly: GCF_036169615.1. Classification (NCBI taxonomy): domain Eukaryota; kingdom Metazoa; phylum Chordata; class Aves; order Apodiformes; family Trochilidae; genus Heliangelus; species Heliangelus exortis. The sequence continues at coordinate 33,463,218 of NC_092424.1, read as the reverse complement.
CCCTACCTCCAGACTGGGGTTCCGCAGGTCAGCCCGCCACCCAAACTGCTTCATCAGTGCTATGCCAATGGCTCTTCCAATCTCCTGCCAGGGGGAAGAACAGTCACAGCAGTGAAAGTACTTTAGCATACCTGTGAAGTAAGTGTTTTGGCAACTGCTCCACTACATGGCAAGAAACTCTGAAACTGAAGCTCGTTTGCAATAGGTTCCTCTCAACTGCTTTTGGAAGGGTCTTCTAATAAAGTCTTGCTTCTAAGGAAGTCCTGGTCATTCTTCTTCTCTGGTACCACGTACCTCTCTCCAGGTTCCACTTGGCATTCTTCAGACAGTTTTTTTCACTTGTTCTTTTTTCTGCCTTTTAGCTACAATATTTGTCTCTTCTTCCAGATTCCTCTTCAGAGGCAATGGGCTTTCTTGAGTAACACCCTCTTTTCCCCCTTTGCTCCCATGAAGGTTTGTTCAAATAGAAAAAACATCCAGCCAATACTTTGGTTCCTCCATAACAAGGCTTTTAATCTCATGCAGCATTTTCCCTGGAAGAAAAAGCAGTTTCAGGTTAAGTAGCTCAGTCTCAGCATTTGATTTTCCTATGGATTGGGACCAGCTGTTAACAGAGACTGTGTTTAAATTTCAGTTATGGCAAACCCAGGAACTGCAGCAGCCATAATCAGAGGCACAGCTGAGCTCTTAACACCCACTTACCACACCAGCAGAGACCCAGGCATCCCTCTGACTACAAGCTCTGCAGAATGAAGATTAAATTGTGCAAGTGATGTTAGTTATTAATTAAGCAAAATTTTGTTGAAAAAAAATCACATAAAAGAGAACAAAGAAACATGTAGAATAAAAACAGGGCTTACATAACACTGAAACAGAAAGAGAGGAAAAAACTTCCCCAATAGTCAACAACTTGTCCTTGAGAAACAGGCCTGCAAGGCAGATGAAAGGGAGGGAAAGGAGTACTCCCCACAACTTATCTTGTTTATAGCCTTGAGCACTAGTTAGAAAACACTGACTTATTTAAATTACCATAATAATGTATCCTTAGTGTATTAATGTCCTGTAAACACAAGAAAATACCTACACATAGGCTAGAGGGACCCCTACTAACAAAAAGCACCCAACTCCTTGAGCATGCATGGGGAAAATTTTAAGCACTGTCACTTTAAGTGAAGAACTAGGTAACCAATCATGTGTAATTAGAGATAAAGTAATTTTACATGTTTCTGTGTATGAAAGTAGACCTTATGTTTTGGGAAGCTGAGCTTGTTTTGTGGAATACCACCTGGCTCCCTTTTCTATGCAGAACTGGAAATTAAAGCAATGATCTTGACTCATGTGTGTGGATTGGCTTCAGGGTACACTGGGTGATGGACCCTGGTTTTCAGGGCAACACAAGAAGAATTCAGCATCTCTAGAAAACCAGACCACTGATGACAGTCATTCCTAGGGACAGAAAGGACCAGCCTACCATGCCATCCTCCCCAGAAAGCACTTGGTCTAGCATTAAGAGATGTGGGATACTTTCCAGGATTGAAAGACACAAACAAGAATCTATTGGGTTCAGCTCAGAATAAAAGCCACAGGTTTATAAAAGATATCTCTCCTGACATATGCCTAAACTTATGCCCATGCATAGTCCTCTTGAGTTAATTACAAAAAGAGAGGCATGAGGAATACAGAGACCAATTAACTTTAAAACCCTGCAGCTGGTGCAGGACAGAGTCTGTAAAAGATAGCAGTAGGCTGGGTTTTTTTTGTCTCTCATGACTCCCATTGCTCCTGCTATGTAGCCAATATCACAAGGCATTTTCAGATAAATACAAAGTAAAAATTATCCTCATAAATCAATATAGAGAGTGCATGTATGGAGAGAAAAACATGGTTGTGCTTGCTGTCTTTGTATACTAATTTATATATAGATAATTCTGAGAGAGTAAAAAAGTCCCAGTGAGATGAGATCAGCTGAGGCTTCTCTTCCTGGCTATAGTAGTTTTTAGTGTCTGTATAGACCCTGTGGGGGTGTATCTATATTCTCAAAAGACATGCGTTTACATGTATCTCTGTATGTCTATCTCTACATACCCTTTATACTTTCTGCGTGTATTCTGTATATATTCTATATGTGTCAAGATTTACAGATGGTGTCCTAGCTGTGTGTATTTCATACCTGGACAGACGATACCTCACTCAAGCAACGCAGGACTTGTTCTTCGTGTAGAATATACACAACCTGCAGATGATGTAAGTGAAATGAAGAAAGCTTCAGCTAAGCAAGGGGAGGCTTTTTTCTTCCTATGTAAAGTACATAGTCTCTTGCTCATGCCTCATGCACAGATGAAAAGAACCCCAGTGAGACTCTTCTGACTGTAAGCAGTAAGCATACCTTTGAGTTCTGTTCAAACAATAGAAAGCAGGGACGTAGACCAAAGCCTTGTGTCTACCCATCAAGTCTCTGCTATCTACTTGTCTTTTAGTTTCAGCCTGAGGTGCTCAGTTGAGTCTTCTGCATTGGCATAGATGCAGATTTTGCACTGCTTGGTTTTTTGGGAGCTCTCCACCCTGTGGCTTTTTTTAAGCCCTCAATCTCCTGGGTTTTTTTCAGTCCTCTATGGAAGAGAGCCACCAATAGCTTACAGTCCTGGCCACTTTGGTATGGCTGGAGTATACAAGGAATCATCTTAACACTGTTGCACTTCATTTTACATTTGGTTATGGTTTGCCCACAGACTCTTACTAATGCTACTTAGTGAAGGCTTGCAGAACATAATTTCTTACTTTCCCTCCAAAAGCCTGAATACCACCAGCAACTTTCAACCAAATATCCACAGTGTTGCTAGCATGTATTTCACACTTTTTTCACATATCATCAGCACTGGAATTCAATTAATAAATAAAATACACATTTTGTACACAAACATACACGATGTACCACAGCTGAAAGAAACAGCCCTACATATGCACAAACAACAAACAGCCAAAACCAAACCAACTCAGAAGGAAAAAACAACACTGAAACAACAAGAAAATCTCAAAAAGCAAACAAGAAACAAAAGAAGAACTGTTTTTGAGGCACTGAAGTGTCCATGGCACTGAAGCTGCCAAGGTGGCTGCCACACAGCCCCAAGGACAAAAGACATATTCCTAATGTTACCATTAATTCTACCTAGACATAAACATGTGATTATCTGCAGCACAGTGGAAATGCCCTTGATCACCTTGTTAAGGCAAAAGGAGCAGGCATCAGGCACAGCCAAGTCATAGCCCAAGACACCTTGCTTAGCTGCACCCCCATGGGTATACCCAGCAGTAACAAACATTAAACAGTAAGTGTAAACTTGATTATAGCAGCAGCTAGGGTTGGTGAATCTTTTAACACCCTCTGCAGCCACTAAGATCAAAATGTAACCGATCTGTCATAAGCCTAAGATGCACCTAAAGCCACCCTCGAGGCTACCTCTTAGCATCCGTAATTAAATAAACCCCACAAAAGCTAAGACACAAACTAGAGTTACATACCCCACTATGCCGAGTTGTAATCATTGGTGCTTCACCAAAGTATCTCCCTGAAAACTTTTAAAACACTACGGACTTGGCAGGGCCCCAAATCCACATAGAGGAGCCTGTTCTAGAACTGCTAACCCACAATCCAACAACAACACAGACTACATACTACCACCACCACCAGCTCACCACCCCTTAAAGGAATAGGGTGAAAATAATAACCTCCATCCCACTAAGAAGATGCATCAAAACCTATCAGAAGAGTTGTGAAATCATTCCTGAAAACAGATTAGCAGTGAAATAGAACAACAGAGTTACTCAAGTCAGTCCTGGGGCATGTACATACCACCCACCACCCTCCTCACAAATTATAAGCCCCTGTAGCTAATGTGCCAATCAGCTGAAGATGAAGTAAGTTATGGCAAGGCAAGTGTACTGGAGGGTGCATTTGGCATATCAAGACATAGCTATAATCTGAAAGCCTTCAGGTTGCACCTGAAGATACCTGCTACCCACAAGATCCTCCTGAAGCCCAACTCTGTCCCAACCAAACCACAACTAGAAATGATGACAAACTAAAACATCATTTCCACTTAATACAGGAAACAGAAAAGACCCTTGCCACAATAGAGATTTGTATTGTTAGGGAAAGGAGAAGCAGAAATTAAAAACCCAAGCATTAAAAAGCAAAGATAAACACTTGTATCTCTCACACTCTGATCATGACACCCCGAAACCCAAGCAAGCTACAGTCAGGCATCACTGAGCAAACCTGTTTCTGATGCAAAAGAATGAGGTGTTAGTAGGGGTGAAAGCTGGTTACCTGGGGAATAGAAGTTCCCCCTTTTCCTCCACATTCAATCTAGCCCCCATGTAGTAAACCACAAGTTATCTAAAGGGAATATAGGTCCTTTAAAAAAAGAACACAAGCTCCCCTAGCAGCTAACTACATTAACTCTTACTCCCCACACTTGTAGGCTGGTAAGCAGCCACCACTAAAGAGTGCTTCAAAGGACCCTCCATGAAAGTCTGAAAACAATACAACTCCCTGATCACCTACAGGTCAACCTGTAATAGTAAGAGAATTAACACAAAAATGAGTAACCAGGGGCCTCCCTCTCTTAAGCCTCATCAACACATTACTGCAGGTTACAATACCTCAAACTGATGGAACTTCCTCTCCCTTTCCTCCTGGAGCAATCCATAACTTTCTGTGGATTGAGAAATAAATTCCCAATACCTCCTTGATAAATGATCAATTTTACGATGTTGTCAGAGGAGTTGGCAATTTGGTGCAGCCAATATGCAGTTCCATACCTTTCCCAAGGACTGAGGAAGGTGGAAAGGGAAAACTGTTGGAAATAATGGGCAGGAATAGAAAGAGTGAGGGTGAATTACCATCATCTAGGGAAATGGATGCTCATCAGAATTAACAGAAGTAGAAGGGATAATAGGTAGGGAATAAAAGGGAACCTGGTAATAAAACTGCACAACCTTCTCTGCCAACAAAATCAAGGACAGGCCACCTCTCCCTTAGCCTGGAAAAGAATTGTGTTATTCATATGATCAGTAAATAATCACATGCATCACCATCCAATTGGTGATGTGCATGAATGGATGTGCATGTTTCCCAATAGCCAGTGAAAACAGCCATGGGAACAGGCTTGGCAGAATCTACAGGGAAAGAAGATCCTATCAAGCATGACTCTAGTTGGGCACTGTGGAGACATCAGAGGTGTAGAATGAACAGGAGGCCCTGCAGTTGCTCAACTCAGGCCAAGGTCCAGTTGCCAGTGAAATGCTACTCATCATTTTTCACACCTACCCAGTGAGGTACGTGGTGGGGCAAACCCTGAATGGTTCTCACTTCTTATGCCAAGTGCCTGGCACAATCTGTGCCAGAGGCAGTGTCAGGTGGTGAGATGGATGGGGACAGTACACATTAGACCTTAACACAGGTATCCTTAGGTGAGCTCAGGGAGGACAGAAACCTCCTCAGTACAAATATCATCCAAAAAAGCACGGGCTGATGATCCTTCTGAATTTTTGTGGTTTAAGCAGGCATCCAGAAGACAGTAGATGAGAAACTCAGGCATCTAGGCTGTTCTGATCTGTCCCTCAAAAACCTGGTGATTCATGTTTTTCCTGCAAGGACTGGTCACACTGGGGAAGAGGAGACTGTCTGGACATCCCCACCACATCCCTCTCCCAGTGGCTCTCAGAGGTGTTGTGAGGCAAGGAACCCATTTGCCACATAGGGCGAGCAGAGCTAGGATTTAAAACCATGATAGACATTCACCCAGGAGACTGAATTCCCTTAAGGACTAGGAGCAAGGGGATAGGGGGGAGAGGAAAAAAAAAAAATCGTCCTCTCTCCCTGGTGTGCCCCTAGCAGTTGTCCCATGCCCAGTGTCCCTTAACAACCCACATTCCTACCAGATGATACCCAAGGCCCCAGAAAAGCCCTGTACCTCCAAAAACATCCCACAAACCTCTCAATCACCTCTCAAGCCCTGATAGCAGATCTACATCTGCCTCCTGCTGGGCACCAGATGTTATCAGCTTCACCATCGAACAGGCACTCTGCCTTGCAACTGCTCCCAGCAACATCAGTCCCCTCCTCCAGCCCTCTTTCCCATCCCTCCTCATACCTCTTACTGTTCCTTGAGCTGCCCAAGAAGGAAAAGCCACTGTGCAGGGCAGACTGCATGGCCTATGTGAGGATCCCAAACCCACACCAATTTCACTAATAACTCCTGGAATGAGCACATCCAGGTCACATCCTCCCCCCTTGAGAACATCGAGCTCTCCCTTCATACCCATGTTCCCCATAGACAACAAGGAGGCTTGAGGTAGAAGAAAACAGATTCTTTTTTCAACAGAACATTTTTCAATCCCTCTTCTTCAGGGTTTTTTTTTTTTTTGCAAAGATAAAGTATTATCTGAACAACCTCTGCATATATATATATAATATATATTATATGTGTGTGCATACAGTTATACCCTTATAAAAACAGTGCTGCAACTTTGTGCCACTCAGCAGCTCATCCTGCCTTGTAGCAGAAAAAAAAACAGCAAAAAAGTTGTCACCTTCAACTTGAGGAATGCACTGAACTACATCCCCCTGTAGCTCTGGAGGGAACCCCACCAGCTCCAGGTGAAAGGCTTTGACTTGAATGTAAACACATCATTTTACAGTTTTTCTAGACCCTGGATGGATTAGACAGTGCCATGCTAGGACACGTGACACACTTATCACCTGTGCCCAGTCCTTGGTGAGAGCCTACCCAAGGACACTGAAAAGTCCTTTAACAGGTGGCAAGTAGTCCTCACTCTGCAGCTGCACTGTGACTATCTCAATTAGATACCTATGGGGAGAAACAGAGGCAAGGGAAAAAAGTGAGATGTCTCTCTGAGAGAGGTGGCCACAATCACACAGCCCATCTGTCCAGAGCAATGTTTCCGTATATTAAAAGGGAGTCACTGAGCAAGTAGCCCCCAGAGGAAACATCTCTTTGTTCTTCCTGAGAGCATCTCACCATCTTAGAGGAAAAACACTAATGCAAAATGGTCATGACAGAGTACAGGCAGAGGTCCAGGCTGGCAGGCTGGGTTACAGCCCACTTCTAGTCATAGGCATCATCATCATCAAAATAGGAGTCACAATCTATGTTATCGGACTCATCATCAAACAGAAAATTATCTTCATCAAGGTCATCGTCGTCATCATAGTCTTCCTGCCACTGTGGTTCATACTCCTCATCTTCAGCCCCTTTGCCACCTTCATCTGTGCTGGAGGAGCCACACAAGATGGTACGCATTGGCCTATTGGGGAGAGCATCAGAGCAGAGACACAACTGTGAGCAGCAACCACAACCCAGCCCCATGTCACCCTCATCTTCCCTTCTACCATCACCTCAGCATCCCAAACCAAAGTCATGCCTCAGGGACACAGCAGCCATGAAAGTGAACCTAGGAGATGATTAAATGGGCTTATCCATGCATGTAGCACAGGGCTGTGTCAGAGAGCCACCTCTGACTAGGCAACAAGCTGTAGTCCGGTGTCTCGGCTTCATTCCAAGAAAACCAGAAACCCTGCTCTGAAACAGTTTCTCTTGACTCAGTTGCCACTCTTTCTTGCAACATTCAGCACCCTTTTCAGCTTCTGGAAACACAGCAGCTGTCACAGTCACACTCGGATAGAGGGTGCCAGCTGTGTTTCTTGGTTTAAAACAGAGTGGACCTGAACTGGAGTAAATTCCAATCATACTTAACACCTGCCAGCTCAGTACTCCAGAGCACTGAAACAAGACACCTTCCATTTCACTTCTCAACATATCATTTTAGAGCTGTGTCACCTCTTCTCCATTCCCTTCTTAAAATAAATGTCAGCCCCTTCCATCTTCCCCCATGTATATGCTTGCATCTCTCATCTAGACACCTCCTAGATCTCTGATACAGCTCTGAAAAAGTGCAACTCTCCACAGACACCCAAAAGCATTCAGGGAGAGCAACTTCCATAACTGGGCCTACCAGTGATGGAGTGTTCTTGACCACAGCTGCATACCAAGCAGAGGTTTTCCTGTTTTCTCTATACCACTGTGACTCTTACATTGTTATCTCAAACCACAGCACAGGACGCAAGTAACCAGTATCTATTATTAACTCCTTTGTGTGTCAGAGTGCACAGGAGAAAAGTCTGGTTACCTGCTTTTTATCTCCATGCACACACCTTTCCTTGTTTACCCTGCTAAGAAAGCTCACCTTGCACCGGCAGGAGCTGAAGTAGGCACATTCAAGAGTTTCACCTTTCTCTGATCAGAATCTGCCAAAGTGTGGAGCCCAACACGGAAATCCTGCTAGCATGGAAAAACAACCAGAAGAGAGATAGAGACTACATGTGGTTTTGGGGGGTGTTTTGTGTTGCAAACTTCTTCCCTACAAACACACAGCACTGAGAGTCTATCCCCTCAGTTCAAGCCCCTTTCCAGGTCTGACCATGATCAAACCAGACCAGAGCAAGACAAGCTATTAATGGGAATGTGGACTTCACCTGTGTGGAGTGCCAGAGAATTGCAAAGAGACGCTCCTTGATCCGGCGCACCAACTCCAAACCAGCACTGAAATGCTCTGCTTTCAGGAGCTGAAGAGAAGTGGCCAGGTCCTGGTACTGCAGCAGTGTTTCCTCTGCAATTCAAGGCCCACAAAATCATGATACTTCCAGTGCTCTAAAGCAGAGACTGAGTCCTTTGGCTCTGGTTATGAAGCCAGTCACAGCTACTTAGATCCCCTGTGCACATACATTCCTCTTTTAGAAGGCAACACATTGCTCCTTACTGCATCAGTCTCCAGCAGCAGCCACACTGCTTCAGAAGACTTCACAGAAATTACATCAAGAAGGCAAATACAGGCTGGGAGAAGTGCAAGAGACCAACTGGGTGCTGGTTGCTACTGCCCCCTACAAGAGCTGCCACTCTTTGAACCAGACAGCTGGGAATGCTACTCTCTGCCCTGGAGAAGCTGCAGAACTTACCCAGAAGGATCTGCAGAGCATTTGTGTGTAGCTCTAGGCTCTCAGTCTGCTGCTCCACAATTTCCATGCTCTCAGTGTCCTGGCTATAGTAGCTGTACACACAAGTGTAGGCCAACACCTGCAGCAATACAGATTATGCTGTAAGCATCCACCTTCAGCTTCAGAGTGGGAAAGAAGATAGCAGCATCAAACCCTTCCAGACTTCAGTACATATCAGTGGCTGGCAATGCTTCTGGTCTGTGGCAATAGCCCAGAGAACCATTATGCCAAGTGACAGCACTATCAGGCTACCTAGAGCTACTCATAAGATTGGAAATTAATGTGTTATTAGTTTGTACTAAAATCTGAAATAACTGTTCCCACCTGCAAACCATCATAAGAACAGAGACTTTAAATACATAACAAGTGTGACTGACCAGCAGTCAAAGCATCCAAACAACCAGCACAGAGAAGCTACACACTGCTGAGCAGCCCAGATTGAACTCAAGTGTCAATGAACTAAGCCCAAAAGGAAGGAGGCATGGTGCTATACAGCACCAAGAGCCCACAACAAGGACACTTCAACAAGTGACAAACTTCTACTACTAATGAATAACTCTTAAAGCCATACACAGGGGCTACCATACTGAAAAGAAACCATGGTTTGTCTTGTTCCATATGCTGCTTTCAAAATCAACTCAGCTTTTACAAACAAGCTGTACATTGCAAAGGCAGTTCCCATCTTCTTCCTGTGTTCCAGGGGACAGGAGAAACTGCAGGCCCATGCTGCCATGGGCCTACTGCACACAGGCTGCACTGCAAATCCTTCGTAACACGGCTATTGGGGCATACAGTAGGTAAACTCAGTGCTCCCAAAACACTTGTGAAATGAAGCTCATGAAATTAAGACAGAAAACCAAAACATGATCATCAAGAGGGACTTCCTAACTGTAACACAGCATCAGAAAAGCTTTCCAAAGGTAAGTACCACCACTGGGGCAATGGACCAAACTCACTATACAAAAAAAAAAAACCTAAATATAGATCCTTATGATGATTCCACAGTGTCAGCCTGTGGTAAGCTTCAAATCCTATGACCTGACCATGAGGAACACTGCAGACAGAGAACAACTAGGAAGAGGAGGGAAGGAAGAGGAAGAGCAGGGAAAGGCAGACATGAATTCTTTCCCCATCATGATACTATTCTACCCCTAAAGTTTTTACTGTCTTCCCTTATTTGGAGTAGAACAAGGTTGGTGTCTCCTTATTTTAAGAAAGTCATGAAACATACCAATAGAGTTAGGCCTAAACCTCAGCAAGCCTGTAATTCAATCTTACCTTCTGTGCCTGTTCTAGCACTTTGCAGGCATCAAGAACAAAGGTCAAAGTCCTAATTTTTGGCATGTCACTGATGGAAGTAACCCTGTTCCTCAGACTTGTGGCGAATTCCTGCAATAAACACAAGAGTGAAAAAAATTTTTCAATGTCATACTTCACAGGATTGAAAAAATACTACCTCCCACACAGATAATTGCTAAGCTTCCTCAAGTGCCACTCCAGAAGATGCAGGTAGCAGAAGAGCATTTGCTGTGCACCACTTCGGCCTTTTACTCTATCCCATCTCTTGACACAGTTCAAGCTTCAGTCACCACAGTGTCCAAGTACTGCATCAGTTTGAGCACATAAACACCACAGGTTTGGCATTCAGTTTCCACAACAGATTTGTTAGAAGAAAACAGGCCCAAAACTATCTGTTATGTCAGAGCAAGAGTGAAATGACCAGGCAGCTCCACCTGGATCCAAAGCCTGTTTCTCAGCTTCTCAGGTGAAATACACTGAGACACAACAGAAACTGTCCTGCTTACCAGGACTAAGGCAACAGTCAGCACCTGCAAAGGAAAGAGGGGGCCTTACCCTTGCATGATGATGTAAGGTGCATCTCTCATTGTAATCCTGAAAACGCTTCTCCTGCCAAGCTGCTTTACTCACCTGAAAGGGAAGGAAGAAGTAACCTGTAACAATTTCCCTCAAATATCATGGTTGCCTGGAGATGGCTACCACACACAAAGACTTAGACAACACTATCAACATTACTGGCAAGCACCAAGTCCAGAGTAAAGGGCATAATCTTCATCCTTTCTCTGAGAGGCCAGGTGCACCTCAACACAAGCATGAGATGTTGCAAACCACTCACCATAGCAGAGCAGTTGTAGTAATCCTTATGAGTTGGCTTCCAGGGCTTGAGGCAACGCCAACAGAAGCCATGATTACACTTTGCACACGTCATACTGTACAGTAGGAGAAGAACAATGGGAAATACTCAGTCCCAACAGCCACCTGCAGACAGTTCCTACCAGTGCTCCCTTACATCACAGGGCTGGCGTGTGAAACCCAACCACTCTCTCGCTCACTCAGTACTATGCATTTCCCTGCAGGTATTTTTTAAAGCCTTTGGTAGAAGCAGATGATGCTTAAAAACAGTCACCGTGTCTCCAAAAATGAACTGGGGAAACTGGCAGCACAGCCCCACAGTACTAACTTACCAAGTACTTGATGGCTGAACCGAGCATTCCAAAGTCTGAAGCAAGATCCACAAGATCACCTCACCTCTTCCCTCAGTAATGCACCACTCCACAATGCCACAAGACACTGCACAGCCCTAGGGCCACACACAACATGTGGGAACAAATCCCATTATCTGGGCACTAAGGGCTATGTCAGTGCAAGAAAGAAACAACTTAGGAACTCCTGAGGCCTAGGTTCAAAGCTGGAGGTAACTACCCTGTCATGTAAAAGGCTGCCAGAGATCCAAGCAAATTCTAAAGAGGAAGTTAAAACAAAACAGTTTGAAGTTACAGGAACAGGTGAACATGAAAGCAAAAGTGGTGCTGAGATATCCACTCCCCTAATCCATACTTCCGTACGTCTACAGTGGATTCTGAGAGCAGACAAGGTGCACACTATGAAAAAGCACCGTGAAATGAGTTTTGGTTCTACTACAGAGCTACCAATGGATGTAACTCTGAACGCTGAAGAACATTTTGCGTTTCCTAAATTAAGAACAATCACTCATTCCACTACAACTATAAAACGGAACTGCTACAGACTCATATTCCACAGCCAAAAACAAAAATTAAAAAAAAAAAGCACAATGGACCTAACTGAATGTCTTTGCCCTCCTTGTCTCCAGGGGCAAAAAGACATGGATACTCACTGCAGACACCCCTCATTCTTCTCTATCTGAGCCTGGCAGCTTGGGCAATGCTTCGAAATGAGCTTAGCCAGATGTTTGCTTTGGGCTTCACTTGTCATTCCCTCATAGTAGCCACCATCATCCACCCACTGAGACATGTGGCTGCAGCTAGCAGGATAATGTGCCTGAAAAAGAGAGCCAGTCAGTCACACAGAAGTAGTACAGTCTGTGCCAAAACAGACAGCATTGCCCATGATTCACCTCAGCCTCACCTCTGGGAAGCTGCAGTTGAAGCAGGATATCCAGGAGCACTTTGAACAGGCTGCCCCATAACCAAGTCCATCCTTAAGGATGATCTGATCACAGCCTTGAGGATTGGTGCACCATGTCAGGTTGGAGCAACACTCAACATAGCCTCTGAGGAGGGCTTTTTCATACTGTAATAAGAAGCAGGGAAGGAGATTTAAGGTAGAGAAGCTGCATGGTTAGTTCTTACAACTGGGGTCTTGTGACTCTGCATCTGAATGAACAACTACTCACAACATAATTTTAGTTTACTCTTTCATTCCCTTTCTGTATATTCCCCACTCCTCATGTCATATCCAGAGGCCATTCCATACAATCACAGAATAGCTGAAGTTGAAAGGCACTTCTGGAGATGCAAAACAGTCCAACCAACCAGTTCAAAGCAGTGTTGCTCAGGACCATAGGCAGTTGGATTTTAAACATAACCAAGGATAGAGACTACAAGCCTTTCTCCCCAAGATTATCTGCTTGTGCCAACCAAAATGAAACAGAGCTTGGACACCCAGTAACCACCTCTCCTAATTCACCTTGGCTATAATCTCTTCAGAGGAAACAATGGAACAAATGAAGGCTGTAGTTGGCTGTGCACGGCACTCAGAAATGGGACAGGTACAGCTGACAACCATGTTCTGTTCAATGCGAGTTGTGAGATACTCACTCCAACAGGGCTGCAAAGGCAGAAGAGGGGAGATCCAGAGTTAAACAGGAGCTGCATCACTTGGGTCAATCCACCCAGCAAGGGGTGAAGGAAACAACCACAAACTGTGGATAAGTATTCAAAAGCACAGAAGTGGGAAGGATCACAACAAACCATCTAGGGAGCACCAATGCCCTACTAAGTTCAGATGAAAAAGACCACAGGACCATCACCTTGCAGCAGTAGTGCATGCAGCAGAGGGTTGGTGGTTTCTCAGTGGGACACAGCTGGTTCACACAGACCGGGCAGTGGGTTCCTGGTTTTGGAGGGGGCTGGACATCCTGCACCAGCAGCCCCGAGGAGATGAGCAAGGTTTCATGGTTCTCCACATAGCACTGGATAAGGAAATCCACATTCCACCTGCAGTGCATGAGGAGGTGCTGAGCAACATCACTCGAGATGCTCAGAGTATCCTGGACCTGCTGTACTGTCTGGTTCATAAGCAGCTTTGCTTCCTCTGGACTAAGTGTGTGCCCCATTGGCATCTGCAGCATGGCCACAAGGAACTCCTCCAAGCCACCTATGCCAGGATTCAACCTGATAGGGAGACAAGTGTCCACTGTATGTCCTCTCCATACCGAGTGGAGATGCACACCCCCTACACACCTGTTTACATGCACCCTTACCAATACAGACAGTCTCTGCTGTCCTCATCTGGAGATACCTCTGGTGACCTGCTCTGGAAAACCATCTGTGCCTGCCCCCCAGGAGGTGCTGTGGGTTCAGCAGAGATGTATTCCAAGACATGAGGCCTCTCCTCCTGGCGCCGGAGATAGCCCTGGTTCAGCAGGTGCAGGACACAGGACCGCACGTCCACACTACGGCAGCAGAAGCTCAGAAACTGCAGTCCTGGCACAGAATCACCCTTCTGACAGGCATCAATCACCTACAGCAGCAAGAGAGACCCAGGTTGCCGTGCAGCACAACGTTCAGGTGGTCCCTCCTCAGCCCTCAAACTCTACATACCCTGAACACCAGGTTATCGATGTGGAGCTGCTTCTCCACCTTGAGGATGCGTGTGATGAGGCAGCAGAGGATGTTCCTCTTCCTTTCCAGGGCACTGACCTCAGCCCTCTCTGCCCGAAGGTACCTCTGCCGGGGCAGCAGCCTCAGGTGGCTGCCAGAGGCTTGGGCCAGGGCTGCCTGGTTCAACCGCAGCACACCTGGAGCTAGCACCCAGCCCAGGGTCAGCCAAACTGGGCTCTGAAGGACCCCAGGACGCGTGTGGCTGTTGGACCCAAGCCTGAGCCTCCCATTGCTGCCTTCACAGCTGTCAGCTCCACCCCTGTCCCCAAGCAACAGCCACAAGGACGACCCCTGGCCCCATCCCCAATGCCACCCACAGACCTGAGCACCCCTGCTGACCCACACACCATGCACAGCCCCAAGCTTCAGCCCAACACACCAACCCCAACCCCACACACGACCTCAAGCCCCAATGTGACACACTGACCTGCAACCTGAGCACCAACAGATTGGCCCCAGCCCACTCACTTCCCCTATGAGCTCAGGCACCCCCACCCCAGCACCTACTTGGGGCCCCAGCCCCACACTCACCTCCTGGCATGCAGCTCTGTACCAGGACGCCTTCGCTGTGGGTCAGCGGTGTCAGGGCATGGTGCACCAGGTCAGCAGGGAGCCCTGTAGCCTGCAGCAAGGCCTCCACAGACACCTCCTGCAGGAGGGTGTGAGAGGGGAATGGCCAGCCAAGACCCACCAGACACATGCCCAGACAGACAAACCAGGTCCTGTGCCCCAACCACTGCTGGAGGCCCCACCAAAACGGAGGACATGGCCCTGCTACCTTCCAGCACAGGACGCTGCCTCCCTCACCCCCCCACAGCCCTAGCACCCACCTCAGCACTGTTGAAGCACAGCAAGATGTACATCTGCAGTGTAGACACGTGGAGGACGCAGTCTCCAAACTGCAGTTCAGCATGGCCCAGCCACGTCCACTGCAGCTGCCGGGGCTTCCTGCACGCCCAGCCCAGCTGGCTCTGACCTGCCAGGGAGATCATCAGTGCAAGGGCTGGGGACACCCCCAGCAGACCCCCACGTGCCTGCCACTGCTGGCTGAGCTGCTGGGCGGGGGCCTGGGCCCCACAAGACCCCTCCCTACACACACACACACTGGTGCGATACTCACTGCGCCTGCAGAAGTCAGAAAACTCATCCAGGGGGGAGCTCAGGGCTGCTGGGAAGAACCTCCCAGGTTCATCCATGTAGCAGAACGGGGAAATGGGCCAGCAGCGTGGTGACAGGGCCAGCACCTTCACCTCTGGTACACCCACTGCTGAGGCCATACCTGGTGCCTGGACATGTGGACACGAAGGCACCTCAGGACAGGCCCCAGGATCCCTGTCAGGAATGGAGATGGCCCCCCAGCCTCCCCACTCCACCAGCACACTCACCTCTTCCAGGCCCGTGTCCAGCTCAAGCAGCCTCTTGTCCTGCTCCTGCAGCTGGAAGAGGCAAAACTGCTGCTGCAGCTCCTCCGACTCAGCCAGGTTGTTCAGCATCTCTTGGGGGAAGCGGCTGGGGAAGCACAGCCCAATCTGCTCCACGACAGCTCCTTCCAGCCAAGATGGCCCTTGTGCCAGGAGACGGTCCCCCAGGTAGTGCCTGCCACAGCCACCAGCGCCAGGTCAGGGACCGGTCTGAGCCCTGGGACCATCAGCCATCTGCCAGGAGACAGAGATGGCCTGGCCCTGGCCTCACCCCAAGGTGCATGAGCCCAGCAGCATCCATCTCCCCACCCTGCCACCAACAGTAAATGTGCCTCTGCAGGCTGGCAGCACCCAAGGGCCCTCACAGCCTTTCCCTCCACACCAAGAGCCAGGAGGAGCAAAGCAGGAGCAAACCACTGCCATGCCATGCCAGGCCAGGCTCAGCCACAGCCTGTGACTCCCCACCCCACCAGGACCTCTGGTCCCGCACAGACACAGCACCCCTCACCTGTAGAAGTGCTCGAAGGTGTGGGCGAGCTCCAGGCCACTGAAGATGACGAAGGGCTCCAGGATCTGCTGCAGCTGCTGCAGCGGCTCTGCGCTGCCCACAGCCCCATGGAGCTCCTGGATCTGCCTGTCCAGGTAGCGGGCAAACTGCTCACTCACCTGCAAAGGGACAGGGCTGGCTGCCAGGGGGCTCACGAGGTGGATGTGGGCATGGGCAAACGTCTCCAGGGGAGCAGCTAGGAAGACCTGAGACTTTCGGGCAAGGGCTGAGGCACCAGCCCAAGACAGAAGCAAACTGGGGCCAGGGCTGTGCAGTGACAAGCGCTGAGCACCTGCAGCTGGGCACCATCCAGGGCTGCTGCAGGGCAAGGGCTCTGTGGGGGCCAGGACAGTGCCCACTCAGAGCTCACTGGAGGCCCTGGGGGGCCAAGACAGTCTGCCCAGCCATGGGAGTCCCTGCCCGGGAGGTGCCATGCTCCTGGACTCACATGCAGGCTGGTGAGGAAGGAGAGCTGCAGCAAAGCCCCCGCAAAGCCCTGTCCCAGGGCCAGCAGGAAGGCAGCCTGCTGCCCAAAGAGCTCCTCCGTGGCACTGCGCAGGTGCCGGTACAGCGCGCAGTACTGCTCCACAAGGTCCGGTGCCTGCCCCGCCGCCTCCAGGAACCGCTGCACCTGCAGGACGCAGCAGGACAGGGGTGAGCCCCATGGCGAGAGGTGCCTGTGGCTCCTGGCAGTGTCCACAGCCTCACCCTGCCCACACCAACTGCCCAGGTCCCACCCAGGGGACAACCAGAGGCCCCGGTGCTGCTGCCGGCTACCAGGAGCTTGCAGCCGGGTGGGAACGCAGCCCCGAGAGCCGGGCAAGGGTAGAACAGAAGTTCAGCAGCCACCCCGCAGGAAACAAGCAGCCTGACACTGGACCTGTCTCCAGACTGCTGCACCAGCCTGGGTGCAGGGCCAGGATGACCTCTGAGCCCTCACAGGGTGGCAGGTGCAGCAGGGCTGCCCACACATCCCACGGGCGCCACGAGACCAGGTACAAACCTACACCCTCCCCATGCTCCCAGGGCACAGCCAGGCCCTGGCCCCTCTACACCCACCCAGAGTGGGGTCTCTCCGGACCTGTAGTCAACCCTCCAAACTCTTACCTGCTGCTGCACCACGCCACGCCAGCACTGCGAGATGCTCCACAGGCTGCTCGACTTCTCCGCCACCGACTTGGCAGCCCTGGCCAGCACCTTCCCCTCCTTCCCACCTGCCAAGGGACAAGCCCAGGCTCAGAATGGCTCCAGGGGCAGGCTCTGCACCCTGACCGCCAGCAGCCTTTCCCTCCCTGGAGGGCACAGGGCAGAGGAGATACTGGGGAGATATAGCCACTGGGAGAGCGTGGCCATGAGCCTTCCTCAGTTCAGGAGCCTCCTGTGCCATGGAGCCCCCTCCTGTGCTCCCCACAGTCACAGCCTGGGCCACCATCCCTGCAGCCCTGCAGGAAGGCAGCCCCTCACTCACCAGCTGCTCCCACCTCCTCCGGCTCTGGGCCACCAGGGTCCACATGCACCAGGAGCTGGGTCAGGTGCCGCACACGAGAACCAAAGGCAGTACCATGGCTGGTGACACGGTGGGGTGTCTCCTTGCTCTCCAGATACGTGCTCAGCAGCCAGGCCAGGGGACTGATGCCATGGGGGTCTGTGAGGACAAAAATACTCAGAATGGAATATCTCAGCCAGGGGCACGGAGCGGCCGGGCCCAGGAGGGTGCAGGGTACCTGGGCTGGTGATGCTCTGCACCAAGGGGTTCACCAGGGCCTCCCAGCAGGTCCTGCCCAAGGCCTGGGCCACCTCATCGTCAGGAAGAAAGCGGTCAGCAAAGTCCTGCTCGTGCCGCAGTGCCCGGTTCAGCCTGAAACAGGGACCACGGAGCACATGGTGCTGCTGGGCACCCACCTGTGGCCAGCAGGGCTCCCCCAGGGAAGCAGAGCCTGGCAGTCACTCCCTGCCCTCACACTCTGCCCAAGGGGACTTGCCAGACACAAGAGCTCAGCAGCTCCACTTGCCCCCTGCAGCCAGGGCCCCTCGCTCCCCCCCAGGCCCTGCCTGTACTGGGCCTTGGGCCCACCACTGTCCATGCCAAACCAGGCACCTCTCTGGTAGGTGAGCTGTGCCACTGTGCCCAGCTTAAACCTGAGGAACACCAAGGTGGCCCCAGCCCTCTGAGACAGCTGGTGAAGAGGAGTGAGGACCACTGCCTGCCCAGGTGGGACACCTGGCTGCTCCTCTCCTGGCCCTGCAGTCATCTCACAGGCTGCCAGCACCATCCACCCAGGCTCTGGTACACCAGGGCCACAATGGTGCAGCCAAGAGACCACTCACCTGCCAAAGAGTTGCAGCAGTTGCCTGCGGTCCCGGCAGATCTCCTGGCACCAGGCATGAGCCCGAGCAGTGCAGGAGAGGAATGTCCGCCAGCACAGCTGCTCCTTGAAGATGGGCCAGAACGTGGGCTTGGGACCCAACACCTCGATGCCACGCACACGTGTGTCAATGCCACCCTGGGGGACAGAGAGACCCTCAGCTCCTCAAGCATGGCCCTGACACCCCACACTGCCAGCTCCCCAGCCTGGCCCTGGCTGCCCTACCTGCTGGCACCGCTTCACCCGGATCTGGATGACACGCCAGAAGCGGGTCATGTTCTCCAGCAGGATCACTCTGCTGTCTGAGGGCAGGATGGTCACCTGCAGGCACACAGTGAGCCCTCAGCACACCAAGCAGCAAGTGACAGCCACCCTCAACACTCCCCTGGCCACCCCCACTGATGCTCTGCCCTCTCTCCCTCCCTACAGCCCTTGCACCGCCACCCTACCAGGGCCCCGCTTTGGGCTCACAGCCCCAGGGCTTTGGCACCACAGCAAGGACCAACCCATCACTCCTGGGGGGCCTGAGCAGCCCGTGCCAGACTCACCGCGTTGAGCTCAGTTCTGATGGTGGCAAGGCTGTCTCCCCCCAGCACCACAACACGAGCTGGCATATAGCTGGAGTCCTCGCTGGCCACCAGCATGCTCATCTCCCTGCAGCACAGCAAACATGGTGCTGCCCAGCAGTCCACACCTCCCTGCCCTGACCCCTGCTAGCCCCACATCCAGCAACCTCCAGGACCAGTGGGGCAGGGCTCATGCAGATGCCCAAAGCCCTCTGCACCCTGCACAGCCACTGGCCCTCCTGGCCCCATGCCCCCCAGCCCTCCTGGCCCAGCCCCACCTGATCACCACACCACACTGCATGTGGACAGTGATGAAATGGGAGCCGGTGCTGCCATTTGACTCCCAGTAGGTTTTGGGGTTCCTGTCTGTGAGCTTGCTGGCCCGGTGGGAGTTAGAGGAGACCTGCACCTTCTCCCAACACTTGTCCTCCTTCACCTCCACGCTGGAGCCTGTGGGGAGAAGCACACAGAGCCTCCAGCCAGCAAGCCAGCACGTGCCAGGCACAAGGCTCCAGCTCTCACTCCTGTGCTCACCTCGACAAAGGTTGCGCAGAAAAACGTCAAAGAAGGGGATGCTGATGGGCTGGTAGCTCCGGCGGTGCTCCTCAATCTGCCCCAGAACCAGCTATGGGATGGGGTAAGGCTCTCACTGGGGGGACCAGGTCCTCCCGACCTCACCCACCACAACAAGCAGAGAGCAGAAGACTGCCCCTTGGGTAGCATGGAGAAGTGGACAGCCCCAGAACCCCAGCATAGCCAGGTCTGCCCAGGCCCACCTGGATGCAGCCAGCCAAGATGCTGGTCATCAACTTCTTGTAGAGACTGGCGTACTTCTCACACTCGGTCACCAGGCTGAGCAGAGCTGGTGCCAGCGACGGGGTCACGCTGTGCTTTTCCAGGGCTTTGGAGAGGGCCTCGCGGGTGCCCACCTGGCACATCACCACCGCGCAGTCCTTGCTGGCAGTGGCCAAGCGGTGCAGGAACCCAACGACCTCCTGCACCACCTGCTGAGTGGGTAGCCATGAGCAGCCGGGCCAGCGCCAGGAACACGCCAGGCCCCAGCAGCAGGGTGCTGCCAGGCTCCATCCCCCCACCCAGACGCTGCAGCAGTGCCCACCAGAGCCCGGCCAGGCAGGGTGCTGGGCATGCCGGCCACCTGGACACAGCCACAGCCAGGACAGCTGCTCCACACCTCTCTCAGCACCACGGCCATAACACCAGGCTGCTGCAGGTGGACACCTCACTCCACCAATGCCAGGACAGGTTGAGGCATGGCACAGCCAGCAAAGCCACCCCGACCTGCTGGGAGTCCCTGGGCCCCCTCACCTCCCGGTCGCTGCTGTGGGCACTCAGTGAGGACAAACAGGGCTCCACACACTCGTTCCAGGGCAGCACACCCTCCTCGTAGCCCTCCAGGTACTTGTTCAGGATCCTGAGCGATGGAGGAGGCCCACTCAGGCCAGGGCACACAGACAGCAGTGCCAGAGGCAGCCCTGTGCTTCCCTGCCCCACCAGGAAGCCCAGCACCACCACCACGGCTACCCAAGCACCTGTGACACCCCACCAGCACTTGGACATCTGCTGCTCTGTCCCCACTTGGCCACATGCCTCAGGATACCCCAATCAGCACCCACACACAGGGGGGGGGGTGCACCTGCCACCAGTGAAGAAAAACAGCCCCGCCAGGACCCACATACATGCCCTGTGTCCCCCCCACCATCACCACCAACACTTGCACACTTGCTGCAGAGGCTCCAGACCCCCAACAAATCCCCCTGGACCCACCTGAGGATGCTGAGGCTCATGGCCTTCTCTGCCCCCACCACCTCCAAGCTGTGCAGCAACAGCCTGAAGCACCTTGGGTCCCGCAGCAGCTGGGCTGCCTCGTCAGAGGGGTCAGGCCCTTCACTGCAGAGCTGTCGCTCCAGGGCCACCACCACCTCCCTGGGCAAGATGCCATCCTCCAGGCTGCCCAGAAGTATCTGCACATCCCTCAGGTCCAGTGGGGCCTCTCCACCTGCCACAACAAGGACACAGAGGCTGCGTCCAGGCACTCGCCAGAGATGTGCCAGCTGCCGGGGTGCTCTGCCCTGGCAGACGACAGCCCTGCCCACTGTATCCGCGGGGCTGCGGCATGGCGGGGGGTAGGTGGCAGGTACCTGCCATCTCCGGGCCCAGGGGTAGCCGGTGCTCCGCCAGGCGGTTGGTCACGCTGAGGGCCAGCATTGTGTGAGGGCAGTCGGTGCTCTGCCCGTCCCACCAGCAGCTCTGCAGCACCCTGGGGAGACCGCAGCTCACCAGCTGCTCGGCCAGGCCCCGGTGCCCATCAATCAGCATGTTCACCACCAGCAAGCCGTTCCGCACGCCTGAGGAGCCCCTGCAGGGACAGAGCAATACGGCTGCCTTCCTCCCGTGAGCACAGAGCCTCCCGTGCACCCACGAGCCATCTGCCTGCCTTGACTGCCCTCCCCCACTCAGAGGGTCCCCCTCCACCCTCAGCCGCCGGCCTCACTCTGCCCCTACCCTGGGACCCTCTGCATGGTGACAATGGCAGCAGGGATGGCACTCAACAGGCTCGCCGAGCCCTTGCTGGAGGCAGAGCCAATGCTGGCAAAGATCTCCCGCATCATCTGCGCATCGGCGTGGTTCAGGGGCGAGGGTTCCACTCCGGCACCTCCCGGCTTGCCGGCCACAGCTCCCACCAGCACCCTCAGGGCCTGCAACATCAACAGCGGTCAGGAGGGCAGCCCGCATCTCGACACACCTGGGCGAGGCTGTGCCCCGGCCTGACCCTCCGGCACCCCCTCTGCCACACTTACCACCAGGCCAGCCTGCTGCACCAAGGCGGAAGAGCTGTGGTGCTGCATGCAGGCCAGCACAGCCCGCACACCACCCTCTGTGGCAAAGTGCAGGCGCCGGTCGTCCTTTGCCATGAGCACAGCCAGCAGCCGCAGCACCACCACTACCAGGGCCTTCTCTGCCACCCCAGTGCTCAGCAGCTCCACTGCCGCCTTCACCAGCTTCTCCCTGCATGGGAAAGGACACCTCAGGAGGACCCTCCTGGAACGCCAGCACCCTCCTGGAACGCAAGCACCCCAGGCCCTGACAGACACCTTCTCCCTGCCCACATGGCTCTGCTGCAGATGGCTCCACCCCAGGACTGAGACTGCCTGGGACAAAGGAACACAACATTCCACCACTCTTCTTGCTGAGCACACAAGGACATCCCTGCCTTCAGACTTCCACTGCCACCTCCCACACTCCCACCTCCACTACTGTCCCCTACCCTGACAACATGGCCCTCCCCAGCCCACAGGAGAGACGTGCACCACCACATGGCTCACCCACAACTCCTGGGCCCCAGCTCGCACCGGGCTTTGCCGACTTGCTGCTTGGGCTCAGGCTCCTCCTCCAGGATCTTCAAGATGTGCTTGAGCCCAGCTAAGCGCAGACCCACCTCCGAGGTGCTGCTCTGGATCATGTCCACCACGGCTGCAATCTTGGCCAGCGAGCCCCTCTCACTCACCTCCTCAGAGCTGCCCAGCACTGGTGGGAGGGAGGCAGGGACACAGGAGTCAAGGGCAGCAGCAACACCCACAGCAAGTCCCGGGGTGCCACACACCCACAGACCCAGCACCCACAGCCCTCCTCCTGCCCTGGCAACCTCCAGACCCCTCACCTCCTGTGCCCTGCCCAGGGACTGACTCAGCCCAGGACACAGACCTGGTCCCAACACCATCCAGGTGTCTCCAAGCATGTAGCAGGTGATTACCTCTGATCTGCTCCTCGGTCACCTCTGGGAAGAACAGCCCTTCCTTCTCAAGGAGCTCACTGAACAGCTCTGAATCTGACTTTGCTGCCGCAGTGGGGGCTCCAGGAGGCACTGTGGCTGCAGAAAGCTCTTCCTTCCCTGGCTTGGCTCTCGTGGCTTCAGAGCCAGTGCTCCTGCAGCTGGCACCCTCCGAGGACGCTGCAGTGCTCCCCCCACCACCCTGCTCAGCCCCCTTGCTGAGCAAGTATTTGGTGTAGATGCGGGAGCCACGCAGGTCACGCTGAGTGCTGCCCTGACACCGCCTCTCCAACACCTGCAGGACTTTCTGGGCCAGCTCCACGGGTACTGACAGCTGGATCAGGGCTTCTTCATCCATCTCCGACAGCTGCACGGATAGGGTCAAGCTGACCCTCACGGACATGCCACAGACCCCACGCCCCACGTGACAGCCAGTGCCAGAAAGGCTGCCACTGCTGGAGACCCCCAGGGCCACTCTCCAATGTCACCCTCCTCTGATGTCTCCCAGCCCCAGCCTCCCACCTGCACTCACCACACAGCCCTAACTGGCAGGATCACCCCATGGGCATGCCTTGTCTACCCAAACCTCACTGGACAGTCACTCTTCCAGGGGCACAGAAGACTGCGTCTCCTCTCCTCTCTTCCAACCCCTTTGCTGTTCCTGGCTCCCCACATTTTGGCCATCCCCTGCTCACCCTCCCATCTCAGTCCCATTGCTGCCCCGTTGAGGCTGTTCCTGCATAGCTCACACTCACCAACTTCTCCTCCTGACCAGGGACCTTCCCTAACATTCTGCTTCCCATTTCCCCATTGTTGGCTCTGGCCCATACCTGCTCTCCCTGGTCCTGCTGGATGAGAGAGGTGATTTCCTTCTGCTCCCATGCTTCCAGCTTCCGCACAAAGAAGAGCAGCTCCCACCACTCGGTACGACTCAGGGCCTCTGCAGCCTTGCTTGGATGCTCCCCCAGGTAAGGCAGGGAGTAGAGACCCCCAAAAGGCTTGCAGAAAAATGGCTGTGTAACTGCAGGACAACAGAGCAAGGAAGGGCACTGTCACCTCTACCAACTCCCCCTTCCTCTACTACACACCCCATATTCCCCAGGTAAAGAGCTCACACAGACTGCCTGGGCAGGGAAGAACCTCACTGTCCCCCAGCCTGCTGTGGGAGGCGACAGGAGGGCAGTGACAGAGAAGGAACATGCTGGGAGGAGACCCCAGACACTGTAGAGATGGGGATTACCATCTTCACTTGAGCATCTTTGGGATGTAGAACAGAAAAAGCACACACTCGAAATGCACAGCCCTAGCTCACTGCTCCCTCAAGCCTGTTCCTTCAGCATCTGGACCAACCAGGGAAATACACTTTGACACTTAGCACCAGCAGAATCCACAGGGCCAGCCTGTAGCTTTAGAAGGGAAACAGAGCTGGTCCAAGATGCTAGAGGAGTCAATTTAAGGAAGTTAATTCTGCCATGAGCTTCTCTCTTTTAAGGACTCAGTTTATATTATGGCTTTTTATATCGTGACTTCTATTATAACAAGACAAAAGTCTAGGATTCAAAAACTCTCCATACAACCTAAAGCCAAGTAATTACTTAAGCAGCTCCGTGTGGTCATACAAACTAAAAGCTCAATGCTTTCAGAACCAAACCTCCTAGTTGCCACAGGCTTATCTATATAAACTGTACCGCTCAAAAATATGCCACAGCAGAATCAGAGAGAGACAATGCAGCCTCACACATGCAGCATATAATAATCTCACCTCTGTCTAGATTAAAGCTCTCTATCAGACCATTTTCTTTTTTCTGAGGAGCAGGATCTTCCCACTGCTCTCCAAAGTCAACGATCTCCAACATGTGAAAACGCACCCAGCAGGTCCAACCTACTGACTGCCATAAAACCTGTGGATGAAACAGAGCGAGATGATCAGATTTGTTCATTGATTCCGCCTTCACACGTCCTCCCATTTCCCAAATGCACAGAGCCAGCATGCACTGTTCAAGCAGATCACCTAATTCACATACAGATTTCAACACATGCATTGTCTAATTTTGGAGTAGAGCATCTTTATTAACCTGGTTCCCTGGTTACACCTGGATCTTTATTTCCAGAAAGCCACCAACTTTCCCTGCAACCACCAGAATGGTACATCATCTCATCTAGCAAAGCAGCAGTGATAGCACTGTATCTACTTAACCATGCTTGTTCCAGAAGTGCCCAGCAGTTTGTGCCTTGGGAAAAGCTTAAAAAGAACTTTGTAACACTACCTCAAAGCAGATGGGTTGTATATAAAGGGTCTTAGTGAACAAACCACCTGCTGAATGCAAATGTACAGAATTTTTCCTGTTCTGACTTCACCTTCTAATGGTTATACTTTTACACCTTGGTCATACAACAACTCTTTCTGGATGGTCCTAGACCTTTCTGTCTCTAAGAAGGAAATTGTTTCTTGTGCTTTGTCCAAGTTTCCTCTCAAAAGAGAAAGGTTTTCTTAATAGCTTTCAATACCATAGTTTTACATTTATCCTTCTGAGCAGAAGGAGGACCCAGCAACAGCAAGCACAACATGTCAATAATTAAAAAAAAAAAAAAAACAAAACAGAAAAACGTGGCTTGCCTGATTCACTGAGCTCTTGGAGCTACACCAATGCTACTAGAACTCCCTTGTGCTGGAGAGCTTAAGAGATAAGATACCGAGAGATTTAAAGAAAGCTCTATGGAAGGAAACAGAGTTAAACTCTACAGACATCACCAATTAGTCTTCAGTGAATCCCTGACCACAACCAGTTATGTACCAAACATCATCTCAAAGGAGTCATGGAAAAGTAGGACTGAAGGACTAGAAACAACAAGAAAACTTTTCCTTTGGAGAGGCACAAAAAGCAATAGAAAACAGCAACAAAGAGATGATGTGAGATTCCTGGTACCTCCCTGTGGAAAAATAAAACACCTCACTGAATGGTTTGACTTGCATACCTCTGGGGTATTGCTACAGACACTTACATGGGTAGGCACATGAAAAACAGGGTAAAAATTAACACTACGAATGACTGCATGTAAATTCCCAACTTCCTTGACAAAGAACAAGAACAGTGGCAGAAATGAGGTGCTTCCAAATATAACATCCAACAAAATTATTAATTGAATATTTATTATCATTCAGATCTGGTTTTGCCAGTACTGTAAGCATTATAGAAGACTGCTACGGAGAATGGATGGAGCAACTGCAAGTTTGTTCAACCTAATTAAATAAAAAAATAGAAGGATCCCAAGGGATCAACTGGACAAAAGGAATGAAAGTTAACAGAACAGTTCAGCTCAGCAGTTAATAAAAAAAAAAAAAACAACAAACAAATCTGCAATTTCTATCACAGGCAACAGGAGAAATATGTGAAAGGACTGGTGTTCCTTCTGTCCAGAAAAAGCATTTAATGTCCTGTTGCATTAAAAGCTAGTACAAGCTTATAAGAAATGGAAAACATAATTTTAGAAAACCATAGATCTTGGAAATCAAGGAGTGTAAGGACAAAGAGATAATCAGTAGGAATCATATTTCTTTTGCATTTTATCTTTACATACTTTCTTGTAAAAGACAACAGGTTCATCAACCACTTACACATAAGATGCAAAGCAGTTATTCAACTGAGGGGTTCTGCAGTAAAAAATCACCTATACATGGTCCAAAACTAGGAGATTTTTTTTCTCTTGAATATTGAGTAAGTTCAAAAGAAAGCAAAGAAAACTGATAACAGGTAAAGAGATACAAATCAAGAAGTTGCCACAACTAAAAAGCAAAATTCAGTTTGGAGGAGAGAGATGAAAGACTTGTGAAGTAATCTGACAGAAACACAGCTGGAAAGTGGGAAGGATTTAGGTTATTCAGTGGTGTTTCCATGTGACTGACAAACACTAAAGCTAATGCTTCTAATCTGAGAAAAAAAATATTAAATAGATCATCACTGTAGCTTCACTGCTTTGACTTCAGTAGTGTGCAAATGTTTAAAGCATATTTTAGTGGAAAGAACAACTAAAGGTCTTCAAGATAACAATAAATCTCAACAGATACATCTATTTCAAGTTTCACTTCTGACAGATTGATGTGTTATTTTTCTTTGCTGAAGTAACTGATTTTCTACATTAAAAAAATATTATTTCAATTGCAAACTTCAGCAAAGCATAGGGCATAAACAGTAAATTATTAAACCAAGAATAAAAGTGATTAAGTAGAGAAACAGTAGGCAAGAAATTTGCTCAACAGAACCCAAGAACGTAGGAGAATGAGGGGAAAAAATGAGACTAGAAGAAAGTGCAAATAAGATGTGCAAGCCATATTTGCTCAGAACATGCTGCCCTAACAGTTATGTTCAATCAATGCAAGCACATACTGGTTAATAACCACAACCAAACAAGCAGAGAAAGCTGCACATACACACTTCAGAGCATTTTAATCTTCTGGTTAAATAACATCTGATCAAGCCTTCTTACTCCAGCTACAGGAGGGTTTACACTCACAGGCTCGCAACCTCCTGGGAGACTTCAACCACCCTGAACATCCATTGGAAAAGCAGCATAGTGAGCTGCAGGCAATCCAGGAGACTCCTGAAGTGCACTGAGGATTAACTTCTTATGCCAGGTAGGAGACAGAAGAGATGCATTACTGGACCTGTTGGTCCCCAGCACAAGTGATCCAACCACAGACAGTAATGTTGGAGGCTACCTGGGCTGTAGTGATCATGCACTGGTGGAGCTCACAGTTCTGACAAATATAGGACAAGAAAAGAGTAAAGTCAGGACCCTGAATTTTAGGTAAACAAATTTCCAGCTCTTCAAGGAGTTAAGTCAATGGGACTCCCTGGAAAACTGTGCTCAAGCACAGGGAAGAACAGAGCTGGCAGATCTTTGAGAATGCTTTCAATAAAGCACAAGAGGTCTTGATCCCCAGGTGAAAGAAATCGGAAAAGAAAGGAAAAATACACTGAGTCATGACCTGCTGGTCAAATTAAAGGGCAATAAGGAAATGCACAAGCAGTGGAAGCACTGACAGATGTCCTGGGAAAAGTATAAGGGCTATGCCCAGAGGTGTAAGGATGTGGTCAGGAAGGCCATCAGCTGGAACTAAACTAGGCAAGAGACACTAAGATTAATAAGGAGGGCTTCTATAAATATGTCAGCAAGAAAAGGAAGGTTTAAGAAAGTGTATCCACTGATGAACAAGACTGGCCAACTGGTAATGACAAGAAGTCAGCTGCGATATTCAGCAACAGCTTTGCCTCAAGTCTTTGCTGGCAATCTCTATTCATACACCTCTCACATAAATGCACCTTTGGGCAGGGACTGGGGGAGTAAAGTCCTTCCAACCGTAAGAGAGGACCATGTTCAAGACCACCTGAAGAACCTGGACATACATAAGTCTAAGGGACACCATGAAATGCATCTCATGGCTGAGGTAGTTGCTAAGCCACTCTCTGTGACAGATGAAAAGTCATCACAAGAAGGTAAAGTCCCTGGTGACCAGAAAAAGAGAAACACTGCACCTCCAGGAATATTATATTTTACTATTTAAAAGGGGTAGAAAGGCACACCCTGGGAACTACCACCCTGTCAGCCTCACTTCTGCATCTGGAGAGATCATGGAAAAGATCCTCCTAGAAGCTATGTTAAGGTACATGGAAGACAGGGAGGTGAGACAGCTAGCATTGCTTGCCCCCAAGAGCAAGTCCTGCCTGACCAACCTAGCAGCCTTCTACAGTGGAGTGACTAAATCAATGAACAAGGGAAGAGCTGCTGATACAATCTATCTGGACTTCTGTAAAGCCTTTGATACAGTTTCCCACAACATCTTTCTCTCTAAATCAGATAGGGTTTTAATGAATGGAGTATTTGGTGGGTAAGGAATTGGCTGGATGGTCACATCCCAGAGTAGTAGTCAATGTCCAGATGGAGACCAGTGATGAGTGGTGTCCCTCAGGGGTCCATATTGTTTGTGTCCAGTACTCGTTATTACCTTCATCAGTTACACAGGAAGTGCAATTGAGTGCACTCTCAGCAAATTTGCAGACCAACACTAAACTAAGTGAGGTAGTTAACACACCAGAGGCCGTGACATGCCATCCAGAGGGACCTGGACAAGCTCAAGGGGGCTCATGTGAAACTCATGAGATTCAGTAAGGACAAGAGCAAGGTCCTGCACCTGGGTCACAGCAACCCTCAGTACCAATACAGGCCAGGGAATGATCAGATTTAGAGCAGCCCTGTGAATAGAACATGCCTCAGCAATGTCTACTCACAGCCCAGAAAGCCAGTTGTATCCTGGGCTGTATCAACAGTAGCCAGCAGGTCAAGGGAGATGATTCTGCCCCTCTACTTTGCTCTGGTGAGATCCCACCTGGAGTACTGCATCCAGTCCTCAGCATAAAGACATGGACTGGTTGGAGTGGATCCAGAAAAGGACCACAAAAATGATTAAAGGGATGGAATACCTCTCCTTTAAAGGAAGGCTGAGAGAGTTGGGGTTTGTTCAGCCTAGAGAAGAACAGGCTCTGGGGAGACCTGATTACAACCTTTCAAAATTTAAAGGGGACTTACAGAAATGACAGGGATAAACTTTTTAGCAGGGCTGTTGTGGACCAAGGGGTAATGATTTTAAACTGAAAGAGGGGAGCTTTAAATTGGACATAAGGAAGAAATTCTTTACAACGGGAGTAGTGAAACTCTGGAACAGGTTGCCCAGAGAAGTGGTAATTGCCCCATCCCTGGAAACACCCAAAGTCAGGCTGGATGGAGCTCTGAGCACCCTTATTTAGTTGAAGATATCCCTGCTTGTTGTAGGAAGGTTGGACGGGATGACCTTTAAAAGGTCCCTTCCAACCCAAACTATTCTAGGATTCCTCCCCCACCTCAAATATTGAGGCCTCTTCCCTGATCTGTAGCACAAACCTAGCAACTTGGCTGCAAAAATACAGCTCTAACAGTTCTTTTCAACACAAACTCCCATTTAAGGTCTCCTCAGCCAAAGAGTGTTTTTTTGAAGGGAAACAGAGCCCAGCATATAATCACAGATCAAAACAAACAACTATGTAGGCTGCGTCCAAATCGGTGAGAACAATGGTATGCCGTAAGTACTATTACTCACATACCAAGGCTTAAGACCTTCAAACATCTTTTACTGTGTCCTCACTTGTGTCATCTAGTCTGTTCACAAACCACCCGCCCAAGATTAAACCAGAGCTAGGGACTGTCCCCGGGAGGCAGGATATAGCCGCCTGTTTTAGAGGCTAAATGTTGACAGGACAGTCCGTACTAAACCAGATTGGCTTTCCTCACGACCCAAGCTTCCAGTTCTGCAAGGTGACTTCTTTGCTAGGATAGATGTAGTCCATGTCCTAATTATGATACAGCTGTTGTGCAACTACCTGCACACAAAGACATCATAAGAAAATCATCAGCCACCCCTGGCAGTCCCCTCTGCCATCCCAGCCAGATTATTCCCACCAGTCACCTACCTGCACTCCACGCACGCTATTACTGTTCTGAAGAACCTCGCCTTCCTCCCCAGCTCTAACATCACCACAGTCCTCTAGCAACCGCACTTTCATGCCGTGCACCAGGTTTGCCTTCAAGTAATCCACGTAGCCACTGCGGTCTGCAAAGTCTGACAGGGTCAGGAAGGCACGACCCTGCTTTCTGTGCAGACCACGATTCGAGATGAGCACAGGCATCTGGGCAGCGCTGAAGGGTGGGGTCCTGGGCTGGAAGATGGAGGTGCGAGGCTGCAGCTCCTGTTGGGGCAGCAGCTCTGGCTTGTGGCTGTGGTCCCAGCCCATCACATGCACCAGCTCCAAGATGAGGTTTGCCATGGCCATGCTGAACTCAAACTCCTGCTTCACACGGCTCCTCTCCTCAGAGAGCAGGCTGGGCACAGCGCAGTCCTCCTGCTCCCCTCCCTGCTCCGCACCACTGCTGAGCTTGTCTGTCAGAGAAGTCACACACAGGTAGCGCTTCACCAGGACAAACAGCAGCTTCCCTGGGACCTGCAACAAGCATGGTTGTCAGACACTCACTTGCACAGCACCTCCAGCCCCCATCTCTCTCCCAGCCACCACTTTTATCAGCTCCAGACCAGCAGCAGGCAGCAGCAGAGACCTCTCAGCCCACCCTTGTTGCCCTATTCAAAGCTCTCCACGTGCCTCTCCACCAGCCTCCATCCTCAAGCCAGGCCCAGATCCTCTGCCAGCTCTTGCAACACCCAGTCCTCCTCAGCTGCCCATTGCCTTCTGCCCCAACCAAGGATACCAACTCTGCCCTCCAACCTCTTCTGACCCCTAAAGCCCATGGGCTGGCAGGGCCTGTTGCTACCTGGGGAAGGTGAATCCCCTCAAAGGACACGCAGTGCTCTTCAGAAGACATCATCTCAGCAAACAGCTCCAGCAAGGTGTAGTGACTGTCAAAGTCCATGTGTTGCTCAATGCCATCCTGCTGGCTCAGGGACTGTAGGACATAGGCTCGGCTCCCTGAAACAAAAACAGAAGCCCTTCAGGCCCCACAAAGATAGCCATCACCGCCACCCTCCCACCCCTGCAACAAAGAAACAGGTTTGCTGCTCAGAATAATCCAGAACCATGTTCAGTCCTTTCATCTGGATTGGCAACATTTTGCTCAACTGAGCAACACTGCTTTTTTTCCACCGCTAAAGCTGAAAATTTCCCTCAAAGCAGCAGCCCCAACAACTGAACAGGGTTCCAAGAATGAAAAAAGTCTTTTTAATCTGTATCAGGCCGCCATCTGCCACACTGTAGTTACACACAGGAGAAAGCCAGATGTCTTGTGGGGTAGACCATGAGTAGCAATCTTCCAGGGGCACCCAAGCATCATCATACCCTTTGAAGGCACAGCAGCTTCTCTCAAATGAGAGGACTGAATGGGGATAAAGCCTCCACCCACCAGGGCCTGAGGAAATGCTCCTGACCAAGAACAGGCAAGAGCTGTCACATGCAGAGACACCCCAACAGTCTGCCAAATCCCTCGGCAGAAGTCCTCATAACAGTTATTCAGCAACCCAGCTTGGAAACCTGTCTGGGGAAAGACAGGTTCCTCAAGTCACTCACACAACTACAACCACAGAGCTGCCTGGAAGCTCAAGTCAGATTCTTCCCCTTTCACCAGCACACCCTGATACACACCGCTTCACAGGCATCCTGCACCTACAGGACTGTCCCCCCTCAGCAGCCCAGCAGCACCACTTCGGTGGCACTGAGGAGCAGCAGCAGCCCCCACCTGCATCATGAGAAGCCAGGGCCCTCAGCATCTTGCCAGCGCTGTGGCGGATTTGCTTCTCCTTGTGGCACAGCATCTTCATCAGCAGAACGAGGGCTCCCGTCTCCCTGAAGGCACCCGCCAGAGAGCCAATGCCGGCGTACGCGCTCAGCACGTGGATGGTGTTGAGGATGGAGGACTCGGGGGCCCCGGTCTCAGCCATCTGACGCCCAGCTCGCTGCACCAGGCTCCTGACATCAGCCTTCATCTCCAGCAGCGAGGCTTCATCCAGCGGGACATCTGCAGCGAACGGGCCCGCTGCCTTCTCCTCTTTCCCCCACTGCCCTTCCAGCTTCCTCTTGCCCAGCAGCGCCGGGCAGCTGGCACAGACCTCTTCTGCAGACATCCACATCAGGATGTTCTTCGGCTTGGTCCCTGCAGAGGAGACACTGCTGCCTCCCACTGCTCTCTCTTCCAAGCTGACGATACGCCACTGGATCAGGTACTCAGGCTGCCCGTCCTGGCCTCGCCGCTGCCGGAGCAGCTCCTCCGGGTAGGCCTGCAGCTGGGGTCCCAGAGGGACGAGCAGGTTGCCATTGCGCCTCTCGTTCACCATGATGGGAAACGTGCCTGCAGAGACAGAGGGGAAGCAGAGGCAAGCTTTTACTTCTGAGGTGCATGCCAGGGAAAGACTGAGCAAGCACCTAAGTTGCTTGACAGCAGAAGCAGCTGAGGCACAGATCTTTTAATCCAGGATAAAGCTCTGAAGAAAACGCAATTTTGCAGAAGTTCACATCGTCCCTCCAAGAAAATGAGGCAGTGTTTCATATATAAAACCTGTTCCCAATATTACTGGCACACACAAAAAGAAGTTCTCTTCAAAAAAGACAAGGCTAAATAAATGGGCCCAATTCAAATCCTCTCATAAGACAGAAAATGACCACAGGAGACCTGTGTCCTGTTCTCATCTCTAATACTGTCCATAACAGGACTGTACACAAGTTGCTGGTTTTGCACTTCCGTCTTTCCTCCTGTTATTTAGCACTTAGATCTGTTTAGACTGCAACTTTAGAGCTCAAGGCTTCAGGCAGACACACTCTCCCACTGTGGAGCTGGATCTAACGTGGGAAGAAAACAACCGGCAATTTCTCAGATCAAGTTCACACACATCTGTGCTGGTTTGGGCTGGGAAAGAGTTGCTTTTCTTCATAGTAGCTCGTATGGGCTCTATGTTTTGCATTTGTACTGAATGTACTGAAAACAGTGCTGGTTAACACCGGCATGTTTTTGTTACTGCTGAGCAGTGCTTACAGAGACTCAAGGACTTTTCTCCCTCTCACAGTACCCCACCAGCGAGAAGGGGGGGGATGCACAAGAAGTTGGGAAGGGACACAGCCAGGACAGCTGACCCTGACTGACCAAAGGGATATTCCATAGCATCTGATGTCATGCTCAGCATATAAAGCTGGGGGAAGAAGAAAGGGGAAGATGTTCAGACTGATGATCTTTGTCTTCCCAAGTAACTACTGCATGTGAAGGAGCTCGGCTTTCCTGGAGATGGCTGAACACCTGCCTGCTGATGGGAGGTAGTGAATGAATTCCATATTTTGCTTTGCCTGCAGGCATAGCTTTTGATTCACTGTTTTTACCTCAACCCATGAGTTTACCTCAACCCACTTTTAGCCTTCTAGTTCTCTCCCCCATCCCACTGCAGAAGTGTGAGTGAGCAGCTGGGTGGTGCTTAGTTGTAGGCAGCAGGTGCCAAGACTTGCCGGTGCTCGCCCCGCTTGTGCCCAGTTGGGGCTGGCCCAGGTGCGCATGCCCGGGTTAGGCAGGGTGTGGTCCCAGAAGAGGTTCCAGAGCCAGGCGGACCGAAGTTAGCTCTCTGATACTAATCCGAACCAACACTAGCTCGATTGACTCTGCTCGCGAACCGAACTCGCGCCCACGGCGAGATTTGTCTCACGCAACACTTAGTTAAACCACGACAACATCAAACCAGCTCACTATCATAAAAAAGCCAGTCAGTATTTCCTCGTTGTCCTCTTCTCAGATATTCTTTGACTTTACAATATTTAGTCAATGGATAACCTGAACAAAATTAAAAGATTGCTACTCTCTGCTGCCTGATTGTGCTGCCTCTCTTGGAACTTCAACAAAGAAGCCATGACACTTTGATTTCATCAATACAAAGGAAACTGTCTAAAACTCTATGAAAAACTGTGGTCTAAGATGGAGAGCCAGCAATCAGCTGGCCAACTGTAGACAAAACTACACACAACAGACTGACTTCATTATTACAAGAGATGCCAGATCAGATCAGAGACTGGTAAGAAGGTTCTCAGAGGTGGTCAGGCAGGTGGTTGTAGAAGCATATGACCAGGCCCTCTTGATGTCACACAAACAAGCAAGAGAAGACCTGAAGCAACATGCTGTTCAACTGAAGGTAACACAAGTAAGTTTTTAAAAAGGCACTAACAGGCATAGGAAATGATCAATCCATGAACAACCAAAGATACTGACTTCCAAAGATCATGATAGACATATTAAAAATTGTTCCCATGTACAGAGAAAAGCCTGAACACCCAAGAAATTGAAACCTACCTTCAATGGTGTCTTCCTCAGAGTTTGCAGTAAGCCTGCTGGAAATCTTGCAATCGCTCTGTAATAAAAGGATCAAGTTATTCTTCTGTGCTTTCCAACAGTGTTATTTGCTGCACCATAAGCCAAAAAAACCCAACCCTGCCTCAAGAGGGCCACGTAAAGTAAAAATAATAGCAATACACAAGTCTCTGTGAGGCATTGTTTTCTCTGACTTCACCTCGCCCTCTCATCATGTCATTTAGCGTGAAAAAGCTCTCTGTAGACCAGAGCTATCAGAAGGTGCCCAAAAGGATTTGTAGCAAGGTGGGGGAGAATTTGAAGGAAGCAGCTGCCACACGTTTGATGTCCGAGGCACGCCGGAACCTAAGACAACCCACAGCCGAAGTGTTCGACTGCTTAAATACACGCACTACAGTAAGTTTCAGAGTTTTGGCAAACGAACATGCGAGCTAGAATGCTGCCAACCCCATAAGACATCACGGCACCCGGCTCAGCAGCAGAGCCCGGCAATGCCCGCGCACAGGCCGGCAGAGGACCACGGCACCCCGGGCCGGCAGCCAGAACCGGGCACGGCAACCGAGAACGCTTTGCCTCGGCAATGGCCGCCGGGGAGCAAGCGGGTTTCCTTCCGGGCCGTTTCGGACGCCTCAGAGAGACCCCTCCCGGTCTTCTCTTCACTCACCGTTACCGCGTCGCCTCCGACTCAGAAGCCGAACTCAGGCCTGCGCAGGGCTGCCGCAGCGGGACAGGGGGAGGCGGGGAAAAGGAGACGGCGCGGCCGCATCGAGTGGTCCCATCCCCATCAGCCGCCGCTTCAGTTCTCCTTCCGCACTGTTCACAGCCCGGGCCGAGACCGGCGGCTTCCTGACGCCAAGCGGCTACAGCCCGACCGCTCCCTCCACCGCTGCCAGGGGAGGGGGCGGGAAGGATCACCGCAGCCCCCACCTACCGGTACCGGCACCGCCGCCGTCCCCCGCTTCCGGGTCCCCGGCACGCCCCCCACGAGTGGCAGCGAGGGCTACGAGAGGGCGGGCGAAGTCGCTGCTGGCCCGCGTCTGCGCTCTGCTGGCCCTGCCCGATCGCGGATTGGGCGCCCTCCGCAGTTCTCTGAGTCTCATCCTAGGTTCCGTGGGCCCGGAGGTTGTCGTGATGCCCGAGGGGATCGCAGCCTGACCCCGGGAGCTGGCCCGCCTGCCTGGCCGGCTTACGAGGGACGCAGGCCTGGGCCGGCTCCGGAGAGCGGGGGAGTGGTGTGTGGTATACTCCAACCATCTACCCTCGGCTGCACACCAGAAATGAGCAAGAAGGACGGGAAAGTGTGAAAACAAACAAACAAACAAAACAACAGAGTATCTTCTGCTTCTCCTAGCTGATGTTTCAAGTTAGATCCCGAAACGCAAAGAGACGGCTGTTGAGGGGGGGGCATTGCCTACTACAGCCTTGCGCAAAGCCGGGTGCTCAACGGGCTCTCGCAGGTTACCCACCCCTTCCTCTTAATACAGGGCTTCTTCTGCAGATCAAAATACACAGATATTGTCGTCTACACACTTGTCTTTTGTGAGAAGGGGGTCCTTCCCAGTACCCTTAACTGCTCGTTGCTCTCTGCTACCTGTGGCACCCACCTCCTGGGGCTTCAGGAGTATTCCCTATAGTAGTTGAACTATTTGTTGTCATGCAACTCACTAGTTATGCTACTGCTGAGATCCATCACCCATGGTTAGAGATGTTTCATATCAAAATAAGCTCAGCAAGCACCCCTTTCCCTTGGTCATGCTGGTCTGACTTTTTCAGCATAACTTCTCCCCCCTTGAGAGGGCCTTTGAGACTCTTGTCTAAGGGTATCCCTTAGATAAGGCTCATTCTTGAATCAAGTGCATCAAGTTACTGTGGAATGCTGAGCAACACTTACAGGTGCATTGCAGAAGTACGTATAAATACACAAATGCTAGCAAGATTATTATGAAAAATTTCTTGAGCCATAGATGTAAATCAGGGAATCAGGAAGTTAAGCATCTCCAAGCCTTTTTGAATCCCAGACACACATCATCCTTTTGAATTCCATGTAAGCTCTTAGTTTGTTGCCAAATTTCAGTTAAATCAGTAGCAATTCTCTCACTGTAATCTACATGTACACAACAGCTGCTATTAATCACTGTACCTTGAGAATCTAATGGCTTATCTGAAGCCATCCTATTTTGGGCAGCTATTTTTGCAACCTCTGATACCCTTCCTTGGCAAAGCAAGGATAGCATCAGAAGTTCTGTTTCCAATTTGTTCTGTAGGCAGGAATGGGCAGGAATGCTCATTATGGCCTTTTCACATTCACTTACTTGAAGCCAAGGAATAAACCATCTGGAAAAGAAGTGAAATTTCATGGGTCTTTATATTAAAGGGCTATCTTAACTTTAGTCTCTGATCCTCATCACCTAATTTTTTTTTTTTTTTTTTTTTTTTTTTTTTTTACTGTAGTACTGGTAATCACTGCCCCCAAAGTACACATTCTTGACCAGTCTTGAGGTAGGACCACTCATGCTTTTTTACCACATAACCAATACCATCCAGTATCTCTTGGAATGTTCCCGTTGCCTGTTATTTCTTTCTTTGTAATTGCAGATTGACAGATCCCATATATCTCAAGTCTGAAGGTAAATTATTCCAAGATGTATTAAAAAGAATTGGCATCCCTACTAAGGGTTATCCCTTATTACTTTGTTCTGGAAAATGGATACACACACAGAAATTTGTTAGATTACCCATTTTCAAAGGTTTCCCAGTATTTCCAAATTAAGATTATGATTCTAAGAGTCAGAGCATCCTTCCTGATTCCCCTCAGTCTTCTAGTGTGGGAAGACAAGAAGAAACAGCCACCATATTTCTCTCATTGTTGGACTCTAGAACAGTAGTGTACCTGTATAGAACCATAAAAAAAATCAGTGTTATTCCTAAAAGCAATACAATAAAAATTCTCCTCTCTATACACTTTAAATATGAAGCTGAAGTAATATCAGTCCAAATACAATTCATCTAGCATCCTTTTAAATTTTTGATCTGCAAAGGGTTATCTGTTTGAAGTATCACTGTCCACTTGCCTCTGAGTGTTGCTTCCTTGATACAGGTGTAATGAAAACAAGTCTCAATTCCTTCAAATTTTGCAGCCATATATGTTGTTACCAGAACCTGGAACCATCCTTTCCATTTTTCCTTCAGAGTTTACTGGTGAGTCCAGTCTTAGGGGTGCTCTCATCTGCAAATACCTATAAAGAGAATGCAACACTCTCCCTAAAGATATTAAATATTCTTTATCTTTCTGATTTCCATTAAAGATACTGCTTTTGGTTCATTGCTCTTTACCATATAAGGCATAGTCTCATACATAGTCTCAAAAGAACTTACTTTTTCTTTTGGCTTTGGGGTCATTCTTGCCCTCAACAAGGCCAAAGGTAAAGCATCTAACCTCTTCATCTTAGCTTCCTGACAAATTTTACAAA
Organism: Heliangelus exortis; assembly: GCF_036169615.1. NCBI lineage: Eukaryota > Metazoa > Chordata > Aves > Apodiformes > Trochilidae > Heliangelus > Heliangelus exortis. The sequence goes on along the minus strand of NC_092424.1, from coordinate 33,424,946 downwards.
TGTGTCTCTTTAAGGTTTGTTTCATACGTTCCACCATCCCACTGGACTGTGGTCCACAAGGGGTATGCAAATCTCACTTTATGCCTAAAATCTTTACTAAGTCTTTTATAACTTTTGCTATAATATTGCTTCTTTCAGAAGAACTTCACTTACTACTTTTGCTGTTTTGGTGCCTTTGGTGCTGTTTTGCTGGCCTCAGGCCAACCTGAGCAGGGATCTACTAATACTGACAAATACTGACACCCATTTTGCTGTGGTAGCTCAGAAAAGTCAATTTGCTAATTGGTCTCCAGGTGTATTTCCTCTTCTTTGATACTCCTCAGTCTTTGATACTGACAAATACTGACACCCATTTTGCTGTGGTAGCTCAGAAAAGTCAATTTGCTAATTAGTCTCCAGGTGTATTTCCTCTTAACTCTACTGATGGTGGCCTTGGCTGGATTTTAGGATTGTTTTTTAAACACAGTTCACATTTTTTGGTAATGCTTTAGGCATTAATGGTTTTGGTAATGCTTTAATGCTTTAGGCTTGGTATACCAAGCATTCCTATTCTAATCATTTATCTGACATTACCCACCACCCATTTTCCATCTTGGTCCCCTTAGGGGGGGATGATGAAGGTCCTCTTTCCTTCCAAATGGCTCCATGTGCATGTACCACTCCAAAAGCATATTTAGAGTCAGTCCAAATATTCACAGACTCCCTTCATCCAGCTCCCATGCCCCTATTAAGGCAATCAGTTCTGCTTTTTGCACTGACATGTTTGTCAGAAGAGGCTTAGCTTCCACCTCCAAGTCTGCAGTCACCATAGCATAGCCTGCTTTTCAGCATCCTTCTGACAGAAAGCTGTTGCATCCACAGTCAGTTCCATATCAACCTTTTCCAAGGGTGTATCCTGCAGGTCTGGCTGAAAGGAATATAGCAGTTGCATAGGTATTGCCCTGCCTGGTATTTCAGTATAGGATACAAGGGGTTAAAGGCATTTATCACATCCTCTAGGATGGAGTTCAGGTTCTCCTTTTGTTCCTAATTCTGTAAAGCAAACACATGCACCTCCAAGACTTTTTCTTCAGGAGTATGAACGCATATCTTGCCTTTCTGGAAGGTCACCTGAGCCCTTAATCTAGTCAATAGGGTCTTTGCTAAAAGGGCAACAGGTATTCAGTGTGTATAAGAGTCATGAGTGAAGGTCTGGTTTTCCTCCTCACACCAGAGGGGTTGGAAAAAGGGCTTCACTTTTCACCACCAACTGGCATAGAAAATTTATTTAGAGGCCCCTTGCAAGAGTTTAGGATAGAATAAGTAGCTCCTGGATCCACCAAAAATTAGCCTTCTCCTTCCCCAGCTTTACTATATTCAGAGGCTCTGCTGGGGAATTTAATTTTCCCACAGTTCCTCATCAGTCTGAGGCCCTATCCATCTATTGCCAGTATTTCAGAGATACGATCTAATTTAGACCTAGAGGGGCCCTTTCTGCCAGGGATAGGGGAAAATCCCTTCTCCAGTGCCCTTCTTGTTCACAATATGCAAAATAATTTAGCCCTAACAGGGCTGTTTCTAATTCCTTTCCTGCTTTTGTGTTATACTGATCTGTAATGTGCATACCGTAAAATTGAAATTTTTGTCCTTTGCCAGGTCCTTTCCTTCTTCTTTTTCCTTCTTCGACAGTTTGCAGTTAGCTACAATCCCGTAGGTGAAGGTTTCTATTGGTCTGTTAACATTTGTTTTATATTACTGAAAAAAATTAAAATCAAAGGCTGAGAGTGTGCTTTCTTATTTGATCCTGAAGCAGCTTCATGTATGTGCCCAAACTAATTTCTGCTCTACTTCTGCATTCTGCTAATGCAACTGATTAGGCAATTACCATGTTTTACAATAGCAATCAGCCATTAATACAAACAAGATAATTGCAATTAACTATAGACTAGACAAATCAGTGCAGTGCTGCATCAGTCAGAGGGGACCACTCTCTAAAGCTGTGGAGTGAGTGGTGGACTAAATGTGTTTCCAAGCCACCCTCTTGGTTTCTCCATTACTACATATAACCTCTGTTGCTGTTAATGCTCTCTTTCCAAAATCCCATAGATGCTCCTGAAAGCTGTGTTTTCTATAAACATGTCATTTTCCTTCCCCATAAACCCCCAAGGCATTGCTAAAATTTACAGGATAGATCTGGTATTTAGAAATATCATTCTTTGCTTTTACATGTCCCTTCATCTCCTGTAGAGATAAACACAGTGTGTTTGCCTTAACAAAGGGGAAAATAACTTCCTAAGTGCCATACAACTACATAAAAGCTGATACCAGAAGCACAGCCATTGCAATTTTTCTTACTTCTTGCCAGCTGGTACTTTGTGCATATACTGCGCCTGCAGCAAGGTCACAGACAGGAGGTGGTGATAACTCTCTGCAGTGGGAAATGCAGCTGGGCTGGTAACACCTGCTGGCAACATCCCATAGCCAGAATTGTCACCACCAACAAGTGGCAGTGGTTGGATAGGACTTGGGCACCTTGTTTGTGATGTTAAATGGTTTTCTGTGGTATTCATATGCTCTGTTAACATCTTGGCTCTGATGGCCTCAATACCATGCTTAGTCACTCATTTATCCTAAAAATAATTATTATGCCTGTGGTGTCTTGCTCCATGTTAGGAGTTTTGTCTGTCACACAGACTTTGTGAACAAGCAACATGGGGTCACTGGTGCTGATATGGGTTTTGTGGTGCTGAGCAACAAGACATATTTGTGAAGGCATGTTGAACATTGGGCTGGTTGTGGGGTGGCCCATAAAAGCAAAGCACCTTCTCTCCCAATGGGAAAAGAGCCACTTCATCTGCATTTTACTCCAAAGAACTTTCTGGACTATTTTCTCCACTCCTGCTACACTAAGATCTATTTTCTCCAAACTGCACTGTGAAGGCTAGTGCAGTCCCCCCGCTGCCACAGACTTCTATCAGTACTAAGCTTTCCTTAAGTCCAGTTATGTTGGTGTCTTCTCCAGGACCTGATGCTACATAGTGGCTCATAGTTGCATTTTTTTTTTTTTTTAGCTGGCACACCTTGACTGAGAAGCACTGCTGATTGTGATGAGCCCTTCTCCATTTGGTTTCTTTCCCACCTTTAGGCATTTTACTGAGTCCCCATGTGTCCGTGACCTGGTTTCTAGGGACCTACCAGCACCCACCTTTGCCCTGACTTTTAGTAATGCCTCTCCAGTTTAGACTTTGAATATTGCTGTACATTCTCATAGCAGGAAATTTAAGTCTTAGGAGCTGGGCTTCACAGAGGCAACAGTTAGGCTCCACTCTTAAAGACAGCAGGTGTCCAAAAGTAAGGGATTTGGAAGAGGGGAGGCAAAACAACTTCATTTTCATTTGAGACTTGAATCAGATGCATATCAGAAGCTGTTTTGCCTGCAGCCTTTAAACTGGTTTATTTCATAGCCCAGTTTCTTCTTTTTCCTCATCCAGAAGCCTGGAGATGGTACTGCACACACCAACCACCATATCTGGGTGCTGAGATGCCAGCTGCTTGACATCTCCCACGATGACAGGGTCTTGGCCAGCCTTGTTTGTCTGTTGAGTCCCATAACAGGTGAACACTACCTTAGCAACAACTTCTTCATACACAACTTTGATCTATCCTGGAAAATACCTCTGTTGCTACTAAAAGGTATCTGTCCTTCAGTTTTTGGTAGTTTTCCCATATATAAATATATAATCCACCTGAGGCCAGGCCTAGGGATCATCTTTTCTTTGATGCTACAATGGCAAAAATTCCTCTTTCTAGGCCTTAGTTATTGCCTTACTACTCCATAAGCAACATGGACTGTTTGTCCTCCCTAATTGTTGTTTGAGGTCCTCCTGCTTTCCTTGTAAAGACCCGTATATTTGACCAATTCCTGTCTTTTTCAAAAGTCTGTTTCTTCTTAGTTCTGGCTCTTTTATCTGTTGACTTGACACCAAGCCCTGCTCACCATCCCTGTTCCCAAGTTTTCAGGGACAGTCCCCACAGTCTGGCTGTCCACCACAGGCCTCCTATGGCCACCCACTGGCTCTGGGACTCCCAGAAGTCCAGCTGGTCAGGTTTCACCTGTGCAGGGGGCAGTGGGGATGGAGACTTTTGCAAAGAGCTCCTCTTTGCCACATCATGCCCAGCCAGCCCCCCACCCTTTGCAGAGCCCAAACAAGGTGCAGGAGGTCTCAGTCTCTGATAGCCACGCACAGGTGTGGATTATCCCCTCCCAGAAAGCACAGCCAAGATCCCAAATCTGTGCACAAAATGATAACATTTATTGAAAGAGTAATTTTTTTTTTTTTTAATACAAAAGAAAGCTCTGTACATAGTACTGTGATTACTTCCACATCCTTCCAGAAACACAACCCTGGAAACTGAAGGGGAGGGGAAAAAAAATAAAAATTAAAAAAAAAAAAAATCCCACACACACTTATGCGTACACACGAGCACACACGCACACACACACACACAACCCTCAAACCAGTAAAATTAACTAAAAATGTCACCACACTATAAATGCCATTTCATCCCTGATACACAAGTGTTCTTACAAGTCTGCACTTAAATAAAATACACCATTAGCGTTTAACCAGCAGTTGCCTTTGGGGAGCCAGGGAGGGGACGTGGTCAGACACCCTGTAGCAGCAGGGACACTCCTGCTGTCCTGGCCCAACAGCTCTGCTCCAGTGCCAGCAGAAAGCAAAGCAGAGCAAAGCCAGGAACACAGCGAAGTGCTGGGGCAAAGGACAACGTAAACCCCAACACCTTGCTTCTTCCTGGACAAACTCCTAGATACCCAGCCTTGTTTTGGAAGCATCAATGAGCAGCATTCCTTACACCTAGAAATGGGACACGGCACAACACTCCCACGTGCTCCGAGCTGTGGGTACACATCTCTCTTGGAGCAATGATGAAAAGGGGAGGCAGCGTGCAATGTCACCCTCACCAAAGGGGGCCACCCCACTCCCCACAAGCCCTTCACAGACTGCATAACAGACCAAAAATAGGCCAAAATAGGGTTCTGACAGCTCTTTGCACAGGGGGGCTTGAAGGGAACCAGCCCACATCCATGCACTAAGGAATAGCTGTAGAGGGGGAATTACATCCCAGACCCTCAGCTAGGACTTCACAAGATGCTTCCTGCAGAGCATGCAAGGATCAGCCACTGCTGGCCACTTGCCACACAGGGAGGAGTGGGGATGCCCACAGTCTTGAGAGCAGTCACAGGTAGCACTGCTCCACACCAAAAGCAGTGACAGAACAGCCATAGGTCCCAAAAGCACAGGTGAACAGGGCAGCCACCAGAATACCCAGCCCACCTCTGACTCCCAGACACACTGCAAGCCTCTCATTCCTGAGGGATGGGTTTCCCACTTCTAGAGATTGGCCACTGCTCCTCTTTGTCTCCTGCCCATTAAGCCCAAAATGATGGGTATGGAATCCTCTGTACAGGGAAGTGGGAAACAGGCATCCCACTCAGTTCAGCTTGATCCCTGGCACATGCTGGTGGGTGGAGAGCGCAGCTTAAACGCTAATGCTGAGGGAACATGTCCAAAGTTACAATACAAACTCAAAAGCAAGGCCCCTTTCCTGCCTCCATGCCCACCCCCCCCTCTCCCATCCCCCTGGTACAAACCCCATGAAAACTGTACAGGAGCCAAACTTTTATTCCTTAAAGAATTACATAAATACTGAGTTTAACACTTAGAAAAATAAAGTCATTTTCTTTTTTCTTTTTTTTTTTCCTTTTTTTTTTTTTTTCTTTTTTCTCCAAGGCTTCTTTTGTCTTTAACTTAAAAAAAGAAAAGTTACAGTAGCTGCATCTTCCACTAAGGATTCAGCAGCTTCTCTCACTTGCTTGCTCTCCCTCTAGGGACAGGGCTAGGCAGCAGAGCCATTCACAGCAACTCCCATGCAGGACCAAGCATGCTCCAGCCCTTCTCCTCTGGCCTTGTTGAGCCTGCACAGGTATCACAGCTGCTCCTCCACAGCCCTGGATGGCCTGCAGGTCACCCCAGAGCTCAGAGGAAGAGACTGCCACCTGCCAAGCAGCTCAGTGCCCCATGGGCTCTTCCCTTTGACTCTTGTTTCTCCAACTTGCAGACACAGAAATTTAGAAAGCACTGGCTGGAGCTGCATGGGGATGTGGGAAAGACCCAGCCACATTCCCCTGGGGGTACAGAGTCCGCAAGCAGTGCGAGGGCTGAGAGGAGAGCCTGGGGCTGAGCCGTCCACAGAGGCCCCCCCCCAGGAACTCTCTGGGGCATTGCTGTGCTCCTGGGCATCCACCAACCACCTCAGCTCTGTGAGGGCAACCACTGGGGCAGACAGGCAGGCTGCAAATCTGCTGGGCAGCCCAGTGAGGAGGCACTGAGGGCAGAGGGTTCACTGTAGTGCATACGAGGAGGACGGGGCCACTGGTGCCGCAGGCTGTGCCCTGCCCTCCAGAGGAAGGGCATGCAGGTCCAACCAGAGATGCACATGCAAGCTGGCCACTCTCCCCTCTCCAGAGCCCAGGGTGAGCTGCTACAGCCAGGACCTGTCACCCCCACAAAGGCACATTGCTGAGGCCAGCAGCACAGCTCCGCCGACGGCTCTGGATCCGAGCTGAGCCCCACGCAGAGAAAACGCTCGTGGGCAAGGTGATTTGGAGTGCCCAGAAGGAGCCAGAGCCTCCAGCTGGGAATGGCCCACAGTACTTAGTTACAGCGCAGGGCAATCCTCCCCTCAAGAGACAAGTTTCTTTGGCTGGCGTGAGACAAGCACAGCTATCGCAGCATCCAAAATGCTCCCAAGCCCTGCATGGCCCCAGCACAGCTCCACCCCAGGTGGGTCCTGAAGCCCCACGTGCATGCCTGTGTGTATGTGTGTGTGTGGGTGGGTGCGTGTTTGTGTGTGTGTGTGTGTGTGTGTGTGCATGTGTGGATGAAGGAAACGTGAAAAGGCAACAATAAATAACTGGTGCAGTCTGTACGAGAAGGAATTGCTGCCAGCCCCAGCACTGGCATGGCAAGCCAGGGACAGCACAAGGCTGGCAGCAGAGGCCTCTCAGTCACTCTTGGCGCTGTGTGAAGTGTCCAAGTTGACCACTTGCAGCTCCGTCAGGCTGCTGCCACTGCTGCTCTGCTGCCCGATGACAGCCATCTAGAGAGAAAAGGGAGGAGGAAGCGCTGAGGGACAGCATGCCCGAGACCATGTGTGCCAGCACCCAGGGTGCTCTTTTCTGGAGCCCTGTCCAAGGAGGGCAACACTTCCTCACCCAAGGGTGGGTGGTACTGACAGCTTTCCCAGGCCTGAGAAATGGCCCTATGCACGGCCCCAGGTCTACCCGCAAAGGATGCGCAGGCAGGGGCAGAGTAAGAGCACCCCTTGAACACCTGTGAGTACTACTCTGCACCTACCTGGTGAAGCTGGACAGCAGAGACTGGGATCTGAACGGTGCCTGATGGGGCTGTCAGGAACACTTGGGGGACGCCACCTGCCACAGAGAAATAGCACAGATGAGCTTTAAACAGTGCTCCCCCATTGGTCCTTTCTCTGAGGCTCTGTGAAGCTTCACAAGGAGGAAGGTGCCTGTTTGCATGTATGGAGACATCCCAAGAGAAAGCCACACGGGCTTGTTTTCAAAATGCTGTGAGAAACAGGCACAAGCCCTCAATCCAAGCCTTGCCTGAATGGCTTCATGCTGCTTTGCCCCTTCATGCAACCACAGGCCCTCTCTGGAGTCTCCTAGCTCCCTCCACTGCCTGCCCCGTAATGCCACCTGTCCCAGAAACCCTCACCCTTTTTTCCCCAGCAAACAGCTCAAGCAGTTCTTTGGAAAGGAGAACGGTGGGATCTAAAAGTACGCATCCAACGTCACACATTGCCGGGCCTTTGTACAGCCTCTAGGACTACTCAGGAAAAAACTCTTTGAAACAAGTATACAGCATAAATACATGCGAGATGAGAAAAATCTGTATCAGAGCACTTAAGGAAGCACTGACCCAGACAGCTGTCTTACCCTGATCCTGGACCTGGCCGTGGGACACCTGCATCGCTGAGGGTGCCTGTGAGAAAGCGTTGAGGACTGCAAGTCCACCGTCCGCAAGGCCAGGTGTGGGCGCGTACATCACCGCGTGTGGGCTGGGGTACATCATGTGCCCACCCACTGTGGTTGGCACAGACGACGTCATGATGGTCGCTGGGAGGGTCACTGGCACCAGGACAAGACTACATGTGAGCCACACAAAAGTAGTCTGCTACACTTAGAATCATAGACTAGAATCATTGAATCGCTAAGGTTGGAACAGACCTCTAAGATCACCAAGTCCAACCATCAGCTCAACACCACCAGCCAGCTAAACCATGTTCTCTAGTGCTACATCCACACGTTTTTTGAACGCCTCCAAGGATGGCGATTCCACCATTTCCCTGGACAGAAGAACTGGGCAACCCCTTCCCAGCTCCACACTGAAAGTAAGAGCAGATGATATATCTGGAGAACCTCTGAAGTTCCTTGTAAGGTACCCTATGCACAGCCACATCTACCTAAATATAACATAACACAGGGGCTGGCAACAGGGATAAAAACACCTGGACAACTGTCAGAAAGGCTGGGATAGAGTTGGTCTGAAGAAGGATCCTGGACAGGTAGCAGGTGTGAGGTCTGTTGGTGTGGGTTGTTAGCAACAGTGGATAGGAAGACAGACAGAACATGGTTACCCCAACATCCCAATTACCTGTTCCACTGGAAGAGGTCTGGGTAAGGTCAGTGCTGCTGTCACTAGAGGGAGTCGTTTGCTGCGGTGCCTGGTGCACCTGAATCGCCTGGACTGGGACCTGCTGAGCCATGGTACCACCTGGGGAGAGAAAAAAGGCCTTGAGCCTGTGGCTCAGTGGGAATACAGGCACCCTGGGCCATGTGAAAGACCCCTAATCCTCTGGCCACACACGGCTCCAAAGTGTTGCTCTGCACTGCACCGAGAAAGGCAAGCCAGAAGTAGCATGTGGCAAAACAGACCAAAACCTGCTCTTTCCTGGCACACAGGGGCCAAGAAGGGGTAAGCTAGCCTACAGGGCTCCAGAAAGAAAAGGAAAGGCCACAGCAGCTCTTGTCCAGCTCCCAGGAACACCTGGAGCCCTCCTGACCACCCCTGGCTCCACCAAGACACAGTACAATGTTGGGAGGAAAGAGGCCAGCCACATGTCCCAAGGACTGTCCATGCTCAGCCTGCAAGGATCATCTCCCTACACTGAGCAGAACTTCCAAGAGCCCAAACACCCAGGCCAGCTGGGTCCCACTGCCTCCATCCTCCACAAGGTCCTCAAGGAACAGCTATCTCACCCAGACTGTGACCTCAAGGACATCAGTGTCCTACACAGGGACTAGAGACCACTGGGCCACAGCAGTGTGCATCCCAGAGTTTCAGGGACAGGGACACACAGCCTCCAGCCCAGCCAACTTGCTGCAAAGCTCTTCAGCTCGAGAGGAAGCTTGTCATAGGAAGGTCCCTCCAGGCCTCAGGTCTTGTCTACAGAGGCAAGAAGAAGGAATGCCTGAGAGCAGGAACCATCAGCCACCTCACTCAGACTGGGCATCTCCCTGCACACACCACACCACAGAGAAACACATCCATTATTGTCTTAGGCTCCTCCAGATCATGAAAGGAAGCCAGTCCCCTTGTATGGGATCACACTGCCTGCCAGGGCCCAGAGAAGCTACAAGGGGTCCAAGAAAGTATGCAGGCTGTCAGACTCATTGACTTGGGCAGAAACAGGCAGGACACAAGAAATACTGCCTCACTCTCAGTGCTGCTCCTCAGATGATGGCTGCCCTCACAAAGGAGGGTCTGTTCTGAAACTCCAGTCAGGAGCATGTCCAGCCCCAGTACAACACCTTGAGAGCCTCGACTCAGTGCAACAAGAAAGCCCTACAAAGGACAATGCACACAAGGCAGCACAGCAGCAGCACCACTCCCTCCTCTGCTCTGTGTCTCTCCTAACCTATCCTCTGCACTGTGGTTCAGCGACTGTGTGGAGATCCAAATACAAAAGCAAGGGCAGCTGCTCAGAGCCAAATGCCAGAACTCAAAAACCATCCACCCTTGCAGTCTCCTTCCATCAGTCCTCCAACAGCACAGTTCAGCTGCACCAGGGCCCAGCCTTCTCTGAATTTACTAGCTACAGGACAAACCCTGGGGCAGCAGACTGCCAACCCACAGCTTCCTGTTATCTGTATACCCTAGGGTGTTGCTCCTGCCTGTGCCATTCTCTGCCCTGTCTTCACACCTCTCCCCTGCACCACTCTGAGGGTGTCCTGCACTCTGCCTTCTCTCCCAACTCAGCTGGGGGGTCAGCTCTCTGGCCAGGACCAGGACCCCCCCAGAAGCCTCTATCCCCCAACAAGCAGAGAAGTGAGTGCTGACCTGTCAGCAACACAATCTGCCCCCCAGCTCTGGCAGGAAAGTGGAAGACTGTCTGCTGTGCCTGCTGCAGCTGTCCAGCTGTACCTGTGACCACCTGGCCCTGCTGGCTGGGAGGAGCCAGGGAGTGGGGCTGTAAATGAGTAAAAGGAATGGCAGGGGTCCCCAGAGAAAGAGAAGCACCTGCCAAAAGGAGGAAGAAAGAAAGGCTTCATCACCACCAGCTCTTTTCGCCCCCTCTAGGCTTCTTGGTGCTGCTCTGGGGTCCCAACTCAGCTCCCTGCCAAAACGCCCTTCCCAGCAGCAGGGCCAGCTAGCAGCACTCTAAGAAAATCACTCTAAAGAAAAAAAAAACAAAAAGGGGTCTACATGACCCTTATCCAGCCATTGACCTGGCTGGGCTCAAGCAAGGAATCTCAGCCAGGTTCACCCTACAGCAGTAACCACTCTTCTTCCTCCTGCTACCAAGTCTCCTCTCCTCTGGAGAGGGCAGCACCACACTCCAGGTGCAGAGTCAGATGGATGCAGTCCTCAGCCCCTAAAGGCACTGACCTGACATGAGGGTGAAGCCGGTGGGTATAGGCATGAGTCCCCCAGATGTCACTGCACTGGCTCCAGTAGTCTTCAGCACTGTCCCGTTGGCACTGGTGACGGCATTGGGGCTGATGCTGGCAGACACTGGCGCCAGGTAATTAGTGATGGGGAATGATGGGCCACTGCTGACCTGCATGGAGGTCGAGGTGGTTGGGGCTGTCTGGATGGTAGACGTTGTCCCCGGCAGGTTGGTGACAGTGAACGCTGGTTTCAGTCCATCCTGGGAAAGGAGAGATGGTGACAACTCAGACCAGCCCTTGGATCCAGTCAACATCTGCTCACAAGACCACATCAGGCTCTGTAAGTTGCATCCCCATGCTAAACCATTATCCCCACAGCCCACTGCCAGCACACAGAGCTCTGGGCTAGCAGAGAGGAGAGTGGCTTGTACAAAAACATGGAGAGATTGTGCCTAAAACACAGCATGAAGAGAGCTGGAGAGCTCAGCATAAACCTTGGATACAAGCCCACTGAGAGCCTTCCCTGCAACATATTAAGGGGGCAAAACAACCCTTCCCAAGGAACTGTCATAGTACAGCCTCTTTTTGGCATAGTCCAGGCAAAAATAATCCCTGCAGAGAGAGACAAAAAGGCCAACACACCGTCTCCTGTCAGGAACACATACCACTTCCCCTATGGCAGGAAACACATGATCAAGAACTGAAAGCTGGCTCTTAAAGACAGCTGTACATCAAAAGCAGCAAGGGAGTGGCCAGTAAGGCCAAGCCCAGACACCAAGGAGGCCCAAATCCAGCCCTGACTGACAGCTGCTTTGGCAGGCCCTGAGAAATGCCTCCCAGACCAAAGAAGAGAACCTGGCCAGGGAAAGCATCCATTTGCCAGTCCACTAGCAGATCAGCACAAGGCAAATGCTCCTGAAGGACACCACATTGGCTACAGCCAGCACACACCACAGTCCTCCAAGGAGCATCAGAGCTTTGTGCTTGTCTGAGGACAGCATCACCAGGGAAGCTGAGCAGCAGAAGGATGAGGGCTCTGTGCTGGGCCAATGCTAGCCTCAGAGACTGGCCTGATGGGTCTGGGAACAAAGAAGGAACATGTGGTGCCAGGCTGTGTAAAACCCCAGTGTCTGCAGCACATGGATGGACATGGCTTAGATCTGCAGGAACCAACTAAGCCCAGCATGATCCCTGCTGCCCCCCCAGCAGTGACACTTCAACCCTCCTTCCCCCAGATCCCCTTTCAGATACCCAGGGTGTGCACGAACCCTCTCCTGCCCTGCTCAGCTAGCTAAGAGCAGCCTGCAAATACACTGCTCCCCAGGAGACCATGCCATGGGCCACAAGGGATCTGCTTTCCCTGTGCCCTGCCACAGCTGCTGGCATGCCTGGGAAGAGTTAAGGCTGCCACACTCCCACCCCTCCCGCTGCAGGCTGGTGGGCCCAGCTCTCCCACGTGCTAAGCCTTGTTCCCAGCTTGTCAAGCTGCCAGGATCTAGGAATTCACAGCTCAACAAACAGCTAAAAAAGGGAAGGCAGCCCATTTTGGACAGGGGGAGCAAATCCCAGGCACTCAGCTGTGCCCCAGGGCCTGGGGAGGGAGGAGAGCAACACCCCTCTTTCTTGGCACCACAGTCCCTGAAGTCCAAATTAGAAGAGGCACATGATAACAGAGCAGAGCCCAGCAGAGGCACTTTCCATTAGCTCAACCACAAACTCCTGCCATCCCACATGGGACACGGAGGCTGTGGGCAACCTCCCCACGTGGGTGACAGGCCAAAGCTCCCCTGAGCCCACTAGGCCATGATAGCCATAGCAGATCAGAATAGACCCTGTTCCCATCTGGAAAAGACAGTCTCCCCCATTGCCAGGCACAGTCCTGGAGGTGTATACCCCTCCCCATCCGACCATGCCCTCCCTCCTCCCGAGATAACGGTCCCCAGCAACCAGGGCACTTAGCATCCCCCACACACTCTGTGTTCTCAAGAGTGGAGAAAGCATCCCAAAAGATTCACAGCACCCTTCTCAAAGGCATTCTCAGGACTCCCTAGAAGCAAGAGGACAAATCTCAGTAAGATTGGACCAGCAAAGGTGCTTGGGAGGAATGCTGTGTCAGCAGGACTGAAGCATGCACACCCACCCCAGCTCTGTCCTCCCCCTAATCTGCCACAAGTGAGATTCAGATTGTTCTCATCTTTGCTGTGTTTCTCTCGGGCTGCAGTAACAGCTTCTAGTACAGAAAGAGAGCTGGGAAAGACCTTGAGATTGGACAACCTTTGTCCTCCTCCCCATGCCTGCCTGGGATGCCTCAGGGCCCTTGGGTACTTTGGCTACCCCCAGTACCTTGCAAGGCCCGGACTACATGCATGAGACCAGCCTTAAATAGGAGCCAAGTCATGGGTCACCTTCAGCACAGATGACCCATGGACAAGCTCTGAGGTAGCACAGCAGCCCTGAAGACCACTCCTTTCCCAAGCCATCTGCACATCTGCATATCCATTCCCCACCACAGCTCACTGCAAACTTCAGTTTGTAAAGTAGTACACGGGGAACCAACACGTAGCAGAGAAGTGCACCATGGCAACAGATGTCTTCACAGACACACATCACTGTACATGCTTGATAAATGCTATACAGCATGAGTGGACCATAAGCCATGGTCCAGGCTATCTGATCCTGGCCATCATGGACCACAGTAGGGTACTGGGGAAAGAAACAATCCCACTCCACAGCTTCAGGAAGCTGCCTTCAACAATGCTCTTCAGCACAGCCCAGACACACATGCACCCACAGCCAGCACTATTGCATAGATGTTGTAGGACAACTGGCCTGGCAACCACATGGGGAATCCTCAATCTGGTCTCCAACACCTAGTCTGCATTTCAGATGAGGCAAAGTCCTGCCTTTCCCCAAAGAGATTAACAGGTCAGGGCTAATCCCATCCCAATCCAGAGTCCCTGAGCTGCCTCCAAAATTCCCTCTCCCACAGAACCACACCCAGGAGATTACGTGAGAGCAGTGTCCCCTGTACCCCTGTGCACAGACAGGTCAGTGCTATGCCCATAAGGATATAGCTGCTGTCTTGGAAGTCCAGTATGCCCCAATCCCACCTTCAGCCCAAGCTCAGCTCCATGACAGGGAGTTTGGGTTTGGCACAACAGGAAGATCAAACAGCTGCTGCTGGCTGCACCACAAAAGAATCCCAGCAGGCTGCTGAATGCAGGTAACAGTCTGGCTGCATTGCTGCCCCCTCTCCTGCAGCAGCTGAAGACAAGCAGCTTTTGTCCATACAGAGGTTCACAGAAAGGCCAGGGAGCAACTGTTCAGCCCTCTCAGAACATCCTACATGGTTGGACCTGACATTTAATTTCCTGACACCTCCTCCAATGAGGCAACCCAGCCCTGTGTACCACCCACCCCTCAGCAAGGATGCCAGCCACCTAGCATGGCTCCCCCATGGGCTCCCTTCATCCTCAGAGGGCTTCTTGGTCTACCTGAATTGGGCTGATCTCTGCCAGAGCACTGAACCAGGCTTCTAGCCCTGCAGAAGGCACAGCAGGTATCAGGAGGGTCAGGGTGGAATGGTCTCCAGCCCCAGGGCTTGAAGAACCCTCAGCATGCTGGGTTTAGCCACAATGTCAAGCGAAAGGCAGGGCCACAGGGCTGCTCCAGCCCCACACCAAATGCTGGCCATGGCCTCAAGACACCCCACACTAAGCACTTTCATTCATGAATACTGGGATGGAGCTTGCAGGGCACCAAGTGGGGGTTGCATCCGAAAGCAGGCAGAGAGAATTTAAGACCACCTCGTCTGCAGAACATTTCCACCCAAGGGGACGCTTCCTTTGGGGCCACACTGCAGTACTTTCAGGGACATCACATGGACAAGACCCATGCCAGGGACAGGTCAGCTGCCATGCACAGCACTTCCTGCACCTCCAAATTACTCCAGGCAGAGGTAATGTGTCTCATTACAAAATACCCACAGGACCTGCCTTTTCATCCCAGACAAGCCAAAGAGATACAAGTCCTTACAAATGCAGATTTCACAAGGGGGAAAGTGCTGGTGACAATGGGCTCCTGTGCCTACTGGGAAGGCACAGATCACAGGAGGAATCAGAGGCACCGAGGGGAGTCACACATGACTGGGAAAGCTAGGATTGTTGTTGGGCTTCCATCAGCAGGGAGCTTTCTCAGGGACTTTTCTGGGCTCCAGCACAGAGCTCTCCAGCCAGCAATACTTTCACCTGCCACAGCTTCTCTGCCTACAGGAATCTCTGGGACCTCTGATACTCCTCAGGGTTCAGCAGCAATCAGCATTTGCTTGCTGCAGCACTGCACACATGTGGGAAAGAGGGCACGGAAGAATTGTGGCAGAGGATACAAGCATGCAGCTCAACACATGCAGCCCCAGACAACATGCTGGACACATCTCAGGGCTGCACTCACAGCCTTTGGGATTACAGCACAGAGAGCTCAAACATCCTTCTCTGGGTTGTCTGCTTAAGTAGCTACAGTATGGCTGTGGCTTATGTACAGTTGGCTGGAGGGCTCCTAGAGCAAGGGCACAGTTCATCTGGAAGGATGCTTTAGAAGCAAGCCCAGTACCCATGCCATGAGCACAGGTACAGAGCTGCAGCAACTCACAGCTAACCCAACAGGACTCCACACAGATTCAGG